>NC_041220.1:75864491-75926015 GCF_002837175.3 Physeter macrocephalus | reverse complement strand
GGAATTGCCTGGAGAGTCCTAAGGCTCAAGGGTCACAGCTATTGGAGCAGATAATTTCAAAATATAATCTGCCTGTCGTAAATATAGTTGTACTTGTAACTTATAAAGTTAGGATAAGAGGCAAAAGTAATTATCTCCTTTTTTTCTGCAATATAGCTCAGTGTCTGTAGTAGGGTATATTTTTAGAGTGTTTTTAGATAGATGGATAGATAGATAATTAATTACTATTAAAAGAGCATTTGTTACTATTAAAGAACATATTTACCTAGTTAAATAAGAGAATAGGATTATAAGCCACTAAAATTTAAGCATTATTGAAATTATTAGAAAACATATGATAAATATCAATTAACCATTGGCAGTTCAGGGAAACATTATATCTTGTGGAAAAATTAATTTTTCATTTCAAGTCAGAAAATAATACATTTCTCTTTATGTCTAATGCATGGTTTTCTATCCTTCAAAGTCTATGAATGCAATTCAAAGGCCAAAGTAATTTTATCAAAAATCAAAATATTTATAGGCTCTCTAGGGACATAAAATAGAAAAGTTTTTTTTTTTAATTCATTTATTTTTCAGACCATATGGACTTTCAAATAGAAATCTTTGTTGCAGAGGGATTTTATTAGTTTATTTATGTGAGGTTTCTGATTCTTCTAATATTTCAAATTATTTTATTTTTCCTTCCCGAAAGGACTGTTAATCTCTCAATGCCTATTCTACTCTTCTTACTGCAACTGGAGAAGAAAAAGTCGTTCTCAAGAACTACACATTTTCTTCGTCATACTTGAATGCAATCCTCTCTCAGGGCCATTTTTAGCCGCACTCATGCTGGCTCGCTTGCCTCGCTCTCTTGCCCTGTCAGATCTCATGCTTTCTCCCCAGCATTCAAGTGTGCGTTTTCCCCACCACTGATTCAGTCTAAGGATGACCCCAAGGGAGATGTTTCCTCAAATCTGCACAATTGTGGAGCCATTTCTCTGCTGTCATTTTCCTACTGTCAGTTAGCGATCAGTTCCTTCTGTTGCTTTTCCCCACATGGCTCATAAAATTTAGTTTCTTACTAAATAAATCCAATTTAGCAACAGTGAGCTCTCACATCTGATGTGGTTCTTCCTGAGAAGGGTGAGCAGTGTTATTACGGAGAAATCAACTGTTCGTTTTCTTTGCAGCTTCTACCCGGACACTAAGATTCTCTCTCCTCTCTCTGAGTGACTATCACACATTCTTAAGTTCTTTTTTTTTTTTTAATACATCTTTTTTGGAGTATAATTGCTTCACAATATTGTGTTCGTTTCTGCCGTACAACAAAGTGAATCAGCTATACATATACATATATCCCCATATCCCCTCCCCCTTGCGTCTCCCTCCCACCCTCCCTATCCCACCCCTCTAGGTGGTCACGAAGCACCGAGCTGATCTCCCTGTGCTATGTGGCTGCTTCCCGCTAGCCATCCATTTTACATTTGGTAGTGTATATGTGTCAGTGCTACTCTCTCACTACATCCTGGTCATTCACCGAAGTTTCTAGAGTCTTAGTATTCCCTTTCCAGACTTTTGAACTGGGCAGGCATTCAGCATTCACATTCCTGATGTTACTATTTTTACATTGTTTCTTCTAGTTTTCTAGCAGATTAAAACAATAAAACAACAATATTCTGAATATAGGCCTCTAATGCACATATTTAGGTCTCAGTTATCCAAGTAATAGCTTATGTGAAAGAATATGAATAGATATAATTCACAAACAAGCCTTAGCTCTTTGATTTAAAACTGCAACTGGTTACCATTAGTCAGATTTTAGTTTCAGCAACAAGAAGGTGCAACAAGAATTATCTGAATAATTAAGTTCAACCAAATGATATTTATTCCATTTCAGGCTCTGTAAATGGTGCATTTCTTTATTATTCTGGATAAGCCTCAAAACACCACAGTGTTAGTATCTATCATTTCATGTGGAAATGGTATCATAAATACAGGCTTGAACCCACCAGATGGAAATGTGGAAAAAGAAATTAATGGGCAAGAGACTAATGCTCATACATGGGTTGGGGGGTTGGGGGGGTGTCTCCTGTTAGTGGCTAGAGCAGTCCATAATGGGAGGCAGTAGCTGTGATCTTGTTGTACATTTTCCCACCAGTGTGGAGAACGAGAGTAATCAGACTTTAGACCAGAGACACCCTAGACAACCTTTCTTCTTTCCTTTGAGACAGATCACAAATTATATATATTTGTTAAAGTATTTCTTTCACTTTAAAGAAAGATGGGGGAGAAAATTATGCTGAATACTAGAAGATTTTTTGAGGCTCCACAAATCAGGATGTAGTATGATGATCTATTGTGGATAAAAGAAACAAGATTTTATGAGTGGAATTCTAGAACCATTTTAACAGTGGCATTAGGGATTATGGATTTTTTTAACTGGTGTATTGATCAAACAATTAATTCCTTGGGCTTTGATTTTCTAACTTTGTGATATAAAAAGTTGAGTAAAGTTTGAGGGTTTTTTTTTTTTGAGAAAACTAGTTTTCTTACACTACTGGAAAAATAATATACTCAGGAGGCCAGAATGTAGACAAAGATTTGTTTAAATATTTCCATGCCACCAATTATATTATCACTCAAGATATTCAATTGGAAAAAAAATTACCTCAGTCAAATTTCTTTAATCTTGTTTTTAAAGATCTTGTTACCTATTTGTTAGAAAATCAAATATTTTCCTCTAGAAAATTTTTGAAAATATAGAGAATGCAAATAATAATCACTATTGCCCTCCATTAGAAATGTTTTAATTGTTTTCTTCCAAGCTTAGATGCAAATATATGTAACATGGAGGAAAAAATGCACTTTAAACACTGGTGGCAGAGTTGCTCTGAGGACAAGAATTGTCTTCCTTTAGAAAACACTTGATGATGGGCTTTGGAATCAGGCTACATTCGTGCAAATCCCAGCTCACTGATCTTACTGCCTTTGTTCCTGTAGACGTGTTAATGAATATTTTGGTCCCATCTGTAGAATCAACAAACTATTACTTTCCTCCCTTTAGATTTGATTTTAAAATTGAGTGAGACAATCTCTAGCCTGTAGCTGTTTCATAAGAAAAGTTTATTACCCATTAGTTATTATCATCGTCCTCATCATCACCATCATTATCAGTATTATTCACTGATAGTTCTTTGAACTGTGAAAGAAGATCCCATTGGGGGAAACAAAATGTGATAGGCTAAGACAAAGATTATAAAATAAGAGGAGTTTTGAGACCTGTCCAGGAAAATGGAGATGTGGAAGCTCA
Source organism: Physeter macrocephalus (assembly GCF_002837175.3). NCBI lineage: Eukaryota > Metazoa > Chordata > Mammalia > Artiodactyla > Physeteridae > Physeter > Physeter macrocephalus. Next base: position 75,922,723 of record NC_041220.1, on the reverse strand, counting down.
GTGATGAGAGAAAAGGGAGGAAGAGAAAAAGGATAACAGCATGGTGGGCATTGCCCAGGCTGTGGGGAGAATGTGGCAGGTTAGAGATTCCTTTTGGTGGGAATGGCCAAACATTTCATAGACAGGCATGATTTATATTCAGTTTTAATTTCTGCACTATGCAGCAATGTAGCCACCTCCCACTGCCCCTGACACAGGAAGAAAATCTACTACATAGAACTTGTGTGAGGATATTTTTAGGAAATTAAGGAAAAAATTGTCTGCAGCATGATAGGCTAAACTGTGAACTTAAAGACAAGAGCTGCCTCACAAGGAATTAGTGTGACGAAGCATTCAGCAGAAGTAGAAAAATCACAAGAAGATGTAAAACTTGAAAGATATGGAAGTTTGAAGTGCACTGTTTTGCAAACACATATAAAATATAGTATTGTACATCATTTATGTGTGCATGTAAATGATCACAAACCAAAAGATTGAAGAAATGCACATGTGTTTATTTCGCAGGTAAAACTTAAAAGTGGTATCCTAATATAAAAAAATATTAAAAGGGGTGTCCTATTTTGTAACCCAGTTATTTTACTTATTATATCAGAAATATGCTTCCATGTCAATAAATGGTTTTTTACTTTTTTTTTTTTTTTTTTTTTTTTGTGGTACGCGGGCCTCTCACTGTTGTGGCCTCTCCCGTTGCGGAGCACAGGCTCCGGACGCGCAGGCTCAGCGGCCATGGCTCATGGGCCCAGCCGCTCCGCGGCATGTGGGATCTTCCCGGACCGGGACACGAACCCGTGTCCCCTGCATCGGCAGGCGGATTCTCAACCACTGCGCCACCGGGGAAGCCCCCTACATTATTATTTTTAAAGACTATTTTTAAAAGATAAAGAATAGTTTTTGAAAGGTAAAATAAAATTATGACAGTCAAACAAATATACAAGACTTAGAAGGTAAAGAATAACCTTCATATTGTAGGTGCTAACAGGTACCTTTTATGAAAGTACTAATAGGTAAACTATGGAAATAAGAACCTCAAAACTGATCAACCTTTGTAAAAATGTTAGTACATTTCATGGCTTCTTTTCAGACTCAGGTATTATGAATAGAGACAAATCAAATTCCATTTACAGGCATTATACTTAATTGTCTTAATTATGCTCGTCCATATTCTGGAACAAATTGACACTGTAAGACAGTGACACTTGCTCAGTTGGTTAATGAGGTTAAAACTATTTTGATAATAATATGTTTTATATTATATATATATACATACAATAATTCAGTGTTATGATTTTCTGATGAATTAATAGATAAATGTATTAAAGTTTTCTCAGTTTTAATTTCTAATATAATACATATCAATAGTTATAATCCTTATTTTAGAAAACTACAACTCTTTGGGATCCTCACTAAGTTTTAAGGGTGAAAGGAATTCTGGAGACCATAAAGTATGAGTTAGGCAGTGAGAGAGGGAGTTCACAGTAAAAAAAACATAGATGAAGCATCTGCCTTATATAAAATCTAGAACTTGACTTTCACTGGTACTGCAATGGCTAAATAGAGAGTCACCACCTGATATGTGTGTATGTATGTGTGTGTGTGTGTGTGTGTGTGTGTCTGTCTGTCTGTCTGTATTGATTACTTTTTTTCCATTGGAATGTAAGTTCCAAGAGAATACAGTATTTGTTTATATTGCTCACTGCTGAATCCCCAGCTCCCCAGCTCTAGAAAGGCATTTGGCACATAATGGGTGTTTAATAAACATATATGGCATGAATAAGTAAATGGAAGGATAGTTGTTGGAACAAATGGATTTTATATTCTTCCAACTCTGAATTATAAAGTGGAATCATTGCTGTACCAAATGGTTCTGAGAAGATGGTTTAACAAAGTGGCATCAAATGGTAGTAAAGTAACAATATACCTTACACTGTCCCTCATATTAATTCAGTTAACTTTTTAACAGAAAATTTTCCTTCACACTAGCCCTTTGTAGCTCCCCTCCTCAGACTAGCCATCACCCAGCTGGTCTCATCCAGCATTTCCCTTTGCTACAGCATTTTAAGTGTGTCTCTAAATTCATTGTGGCTTTTTGTCTTATCCCTAAGTGTAGCTAATCAAGGATAGAAAGAGACTTATTTTTCTTTAAGTCTCAGAGCACTATTCCAGAGAAATACTGAATAAGGGTTTGATGAGTGAATCTGTGATTGACAACTGATTCTGAAACGTTTTGTCTTTGTTCAAGTTGAACCTAACCCGAGTGTAATTTAAAGGTAAAAAAAAATACCAAGTTTTTCTTAATGATTTTGAAAACTTTCTCCCATCACAGACTTCTAAACACTCTGTTAACCTCTTTGATTTCATTTTTTTTTTGGTCGCATGGCAGGGCATGTGGGACCTTAGTTCCCCCACCAGGGATCAAACCTGTGCCACCTGCAGTGGAAGCAAGGAGTCAACCAGTGGACTGCCAGGGAAGTCCCCAATCTCTTCGATTTCTAAAAATGGATTTCTATTTTGAGATTTTGTTTTTGCTTTTGCCTTAGATAATCAGTTTTACTCCAACTAAATCAAAGGTTAAAATCCTTGACCTTGTGAAATATTTATACTTATGGGTGAAATGAAACTTTTGCAGCATCAATAACAAATACTATGGCCGACCTAACAGGGCACTCTTTCATTGCTTCTTTACTTGCTCGATCACTTAATAATTTTCAGTATGAAAGAGCTTGATCTGCCTGCATTACATATTCTTTCTTTCCTAACTGCCCTTTTGCTGCATCACTGTATTTATTTTTTATAGGTTCATATTCTTCTTGCTTATGAAAGTTATTCTGTATATTGAGTGGCACAACACTATTTCCTTGAGTAATTCCCATCATACCTCTGTTAATAAAATTGAAAAAAACTCCCATATTCATATAATTTTTTTCCATTCCATAATGAAAAGTGATTTTAAAGAGGATGGTAATAGTTATTAAAAGTGGCCATTGATTGCTACTTGACTCGCCTTGCTACTTGACACATAGTATAAAAAATGATCAAAAAGTAGGGAAGGTGTTCAAACATGTCAAGGGGCCATACACATCCATGTCAGCCACTCCTTACCTTCCTAACATCATCACATTTAAACTTCCAAACGATAATAATGATCCCACTAACACCAGGCAACTATCCTTTATGCAAAAGTATACATACCAACTCTTTCCCCCAATAGCACATATTGATGTCTAATCACTGACTGTAATCAGTTCTGGTTTTGCTAGTTCCATCACAGTCCTATCTTGATATCTATAATCTGTGAGTTATCAACCACCACTACTATACCATATGTAAAACAATAGAACACAATAAGGGAAAAAAGTAAAATGGGTCAAATAAATAAATATATAAATGGCAGAACCTGAAAGGGGGTTGAGAAAATACTACTTCGCTAACCATCCATGTTCTTTTCGTCCTCATTTAGCACCTCAGCTGGTCATGATGCTTTACCTGAGGGGGAGATTGAGTTTTCATTCTGTAGGTTTCTGATGACCCTTCCTGAATGAGATCATTAAAGTAATCCAGGTGCTTTAACCATTGGACATGGCAGTACCAACAGGTGCCTAAGAGGAGCCCCTACCTTCCTGACGTATTCCTCCTTGTGCCTAGAGTGTAACATCAAAGTCCATAGTCACAAATAAGTGAAAAAAGGGTTTGCAACCTTTTATTTAAGAGGAATTATTAAGAGAAATAATAGTGAGAAGGACCACTTTCACTTCCACTCCTTGGATTCTGGAATCATGAATTCTGAGTTTCGGAGAAGAGCTATATTATACACTGGCTGCTAGCTCAGAACACATAACAAATGCTGCTCATAACATCTCAGCTTCACAAGACATCCACCAGTTGATGCACGTTTCAGTGAGGTTTTCTATTCTTCTATAGCAATTGGCCTTGTAGAAGAGTGGAATAATTCACTGAAGGGTACATCAGCTGCTGAACACCTTGTGAGGATGAAAAGACAAAGAATCATTAAGTGTAATAATGAAGGAAAGGGAAGCTTTAGACTTTCAGCAAATAGGTTAAGGGTGCTGCCAAGGAGGATCTTTAACACTTTAGTCCAACTGAGTCTTCAGATTCTTTAAACATCAAAGGGCTCCTAATTAAATTTCATGAACTAACTATTGCATTAAAAAAAGTGCTATACTATTCTACAGCTTGAAGCTATAAAAGTAATTGGAGACATAGCCAATGATTGAAGTTTAAACATTGTTTTCTAATTGGAGAGAATCTAGGTGATAGAAAATATTTGTGGGTCTGTGTACTGGACAGGATGTTGGAAGTACTGAGGAGATGTGTGGGAAGTCCTTGGAGTGTGGTGTCATTGGTGTGTCTGTTGTAAGTTGACAGCAGACCACTCTCATTCAGAGGCCAATTAGCACAGTGAGATCAATCTAAATGACTTAGACTATTAGATATATTTATATGAATGCTTAGAGAAGATCTGCAAATGGCTTGCCTCTGTGGTTTAGTATTACAGAACCTCCCAAATCCAGGTCTAAATCTCACATACAGACCTAGAAGGCTTTGAATTAATAATTCCTTCAAATAGATGTCATTCAAACCAAGAGAAGTGCTGTTTAACAATCAGCTTAGTAGGAAGTTTCTATTAGTTATTAATTCTTTAATTTACTAAATCTATTTTGAGTGGAGTATACTTCTATAAATTTTAAAATGATTAGTATATTACCACTATAAATAAGTGTAATTCCAACTTTTTTTCTAGACATGTTATACATTAGTCTTTTTTTTTAATTGGAATATAGTTGCTTTACAATGTTGTTATACATTAGTCATTTGGACTAATAAATTTAAATGATATTTCAAATGAAGTTGAGACTTTTAGTAACACAGTAATTACACTTAACTTAAAATACTAAGTTAATAGTGTTTTTATTTTCTTTCTTTTTATTTCTTCTTCTCAGCCCCCCATCACCCCGTGATGATTTTCTGAGAAATCCTGAAGCCCTGAGGTATTAATTTAAAGTATCAACTAAAATTGTGTACTGTTGATTGTGAATGGGTGGGTCGTTCCCATACCTTGTCGACAAATGTAGGATAATGGAGACAGGAGCACAACTAACTTCTGGTATCAAAGAGTGAGCCCGTTCCTGTGAGTGAAGGAACTGGTAGCCTCAGTCTGCTAAAGTTAATAATAATATCAGCTAACAGTTATTGTGTACTTAGTTCATGCTACATATTTTTACATGTATTGATATTATTATATTTCATTCTAGAAAATATCCTATGAGTTGGATACAACCATGTTTGCCAATTTACAGAGTAGGAAACTGAGTCTGAGACAAGTGAAGCCACTTGCTCAAGGACATCCACCTAGTGAGCAGAGGTATCCTTTACTCCAGAGCCCACACACTTAGCCACAATGCACTGCTTAGGGACTGCATCGTAATTTATCGTATAAAGTATAATCACTCAGCTTTGGTAGCATACTCTGAAAAGAATTTCTAATTCTCCATGGAAATTTTTATAAAATTTTTCTTTAGTTATAACAAGTATATTGCTCTGGAAGAGAGCAGAATGCTGTGATTTTAGCCAGCTTTATATTCTGGGAAATTTACAAAGAGCAACCTTCCTGAGGCATATGATCTTCTTATTCTTGTCAGATATAGATGGTGCATATCATGTGTGGTTGGGTCATAATGTGGGCCATTTAAAAAGTTACCTATTAAAAAAATACAGGTTAAAATATCAAAGCATTTTATTAAGATCCCTTCACAGTGTCAAAGGATCTAAGGAAAACTAATATTAAGTTCTAGAAAAGACCTATTAAAATAGAAGCTTAAAAGGAAGGATTCCAGGATTAGTCGTCTGAGTTCACATCCTGCCTCCACCACTTAAACTAGCTGCTTAAACTCTCCATGCCTAACTTTCCTCATCTGTTTAATGTAGATGACAATGTTACTCTCTTCTAGGCTTGTGTGAGAATTAAATGAATTGATATATTAAAATAACTTTCTTTTGCATGTATTCTGCATTTACTCTTATTATTAACACAAATATTTTAGTCATTTAAGAAGATTCCAAAATTATAAATGCACTGCAAAGCAAATCCACTTAAATATCAGTAAGTGGAATGAAACTAAGCTCAGAGCGCTTTGGGAAAAGAGAAACTGAAGAGAAGAGATGGTAAGGTTTGGAATATGTGACTGTGGTAACAGAGAGGGGTTTGATGGAAGAGAACACTGTGAAGTACTTAGACATGAAGCTAACTGAAAACCCTTTTTGAGACTTTGTGTCATGCTGATCTTCATGTTATCAGCTGCAGACACTTTGCCAATAGGCCCCAACTTCTAAATCATTCTATTACAGTGGCTATAGTCACACAGCTTCTCCTGCTGAATCTACAAGTTTATGACAGCTTATCTCTGCCCTTTACAGCACACTGTTAATGGGCTCAATTCTTCATGCCAGGCGATACTTTAAGGTCTTTTTAAAAGGATGTCAGTCTATCCAAGCTTTATACCCACGGAAGTCTACAAAAATTTATAACATTCTTTTCCTCTCACACTCTACAACTTCATAGCAACCCTACAAAGAAATTAAATGAAAGAGAGAGGCAATTGAAATATGGAAAAACAGGTGGCTAAAGTTCAGTCTTTGTAAAAATCATTACCAATATTTGATTTATATTACATCACTGTCTGACACAACGTTTAGAGCATTATTTTATCAAAGGAATAACATTAGTTTTTAAAAATATATTTTCCATTGAATTTAGTTCCATTGACTGAAAAGTGCTAAATAACATTGCTACCACAAGTATATACAGGGAAGAAGAAATGACATAGACAAGATACTCATCTTTGTCTTCTATTTTTCTATGATTTCAGCCATTATAATTTTGTTAAATGGGGGCAAAGTTAATTAAGTGCTCAATACATATTTATTTAATAAATGGTTAATGAATGAATGCAAGGATGGATGGAATGAATATCTGGAAGAATCATAGGGGACTCATAACAATGGTTAATTCTAGGGGGGCAGGTAGGATAGATTAAAAATAGAGGGAAAATGAAACTTCACTCCTCCTATAAAGTTTCATATTATTAAGATTTTGTATGTATGGACATCTTTATTTTCAATTAGGCAGCATTACCATTTATAACTACTTTTTTTTTTTTTTTTTTTTTTTTTTTTTGTGGTATGCGGGCCTTCCTCTGTTGTGGCCTCTCCCGTTGCGGAGCACAGGCTCCGGACGCGCAGGCTCAGTGGCCATGGCTCACGGGCCCAGCCGCTCCGCGGCATGTGGGATCCTCCCATACCGGGGCGCGAACCCGGCTCCCCTGCATCGGCAGGCGGACGCGCAACCACTGCGCCACCAGGGAGGCCCCTACTTTTTGTTTTAAGTGAATGTTTTGTGGTATCTATGCAAATAAAAATATTTATATTTCTGCTGATATACATTAAGTACTGTAGATATTAAACTATATTGTTTACCTATGAAACTATTTATAAATTTTGTATTTGTCAAAATAGTCATGCCTCTCATAGATTGAAATTATAATAGATTCACAAATTTGATATTATTAAATACATGGGTACTAACACATCGGCAAAGCTGTCTCCATGTCGTTACTTTTCAAATATGCTCAGAAAATACGTTTTTTAAATATAGGACCAGTTCTCTTTAAAAAAAATTTTATTGACATATAATATTGTGTAAATTTAAGGTGTACAACATGTTGATTTGATACATTTATATATTATCATATGATTACCATCACAGTGATAGTTAGTACCTCTATCATGTCACATAATTTTCATTTTTTTTTTTGATGAGAATAATTAAGAAACAGTCTCTTAGCAAGTTTGATGATTATAATACAATACTGTTGTCTGTATTCACTGAACTGTGCATCTCAAGGACCTATTTTTCTACTAGTTGCAAGTGTGTATCTTTAAACAACATCTCTCCTGTTTTGCTACCCTCCATCCCCTGGTAACTACCATCTTATTAAAGTTTGGCTTTTCTAGATTAAATATATAAGTGATGTCATATAGTACTTGTCTTTTTCTCTCTGATTTATCTCACTTAGCATAATGTCCTCAAGGTCCATCCATGTTGTCACAACTCGCAGAATATTCTTTTATTTAGTGGTAAGGTAATACCAATTGTAAGAAAACTTATTCTTCTGTGAGACTAAATGGAGCTATTTTAATTGAAAAAAATATAAAAAGTAACATTAAAATATTATTATTTTTCTGAATTTAACTTTGTCACCCTAAAAGAAAGGTATTCTATAATTTCAAACCTCAGTGATATAGTGAACTTTCCCAAGGACTAAATTTGTCCATAAGTAGCATATTTCTACCTTTGTTTTCATAAGGAAAATGAATAAATGCAATTTCCTAACTTTAGTTATATTTATGAAACAAATAAAATATACAAAAGATTACAAAATAAAAACAGCAGTAGTGTCTTACTTATAAGCATGCTATCAATACGTATTTTATAAATTCATCATTTTTCCAATAAAACTTTCAATTAATTTTGATTATACATTTAAGATAATGTTAAAGCAATCTCTATATAAGCAGATGGCAAGAAAGCAATCTCACAAAAAAAAACAAACAGAAAAACAACTAATACTAAGCTTTCTTTGGGTTATTTGTATGGAAATATGTTAATATAAATGTTTCAGACATTACATGAAATTTCTAAAAAAAAAAGAAAGCAACGTCACAACTGGAGAGGATTAGTATTTAAATATTCTTTATATATAGTAGAAATTGTGTTGAGCTAAATCGAATTAGGTCATCTTAAGGAACTACAAAAATCAAATATGATACGTAGGAATTAACATCATTATAGATTCAAAGCTTTATTCTGCTTTATATCAATTTTTTTAAGTTTTTAAAATGTGATTTATCACATAATATACATTAAGATAACTTAAAACACAATTTCGTGCAAAATTTTATATGTACATATGTACATAATTATTTATTCTATAACACTGCACTTAGAACTAATGTGACCTAAGAGCTATTATTTTAATCACAAATTTCAACTAAAGTCCCCCATATCCCTTTTAAAGTTTCATTCCTATGCTTTAATTTTCTTCACTTATTGTTTTCTCACTTCAATGACAAATCCATCTTCCAGTTGCCTCAGGCTGTAATATTCATTCAACTTTACTTTCACATAAACAAGCTGGCATTATATGTCTACACAAATTTAATAATGTCAATGTATTAATTCCAAAGAGCTTTATTTGCATAAGCAAACTTTCATTACCAGGAGTAGAATGCATTCTTTCATTCATTCCTTTATACACTCAATCTTTCTTCATCTTCTTCATACACACATTTATCCATTTATCCATTCATTCAACACATACTTAGCTATTTTTGAGACAATGACTTATTAATAGAAATTGAAATGATATAAAGATGAAGATCATAGAAATATACTGGGATATTTGCATTCCAGGCAGAAGGTATTGTAGGTATACAGGCATTGATTGAGGCATGATTGAGGAGATGTCTTTGAAGAAGAGTAAGAAGTTCAGCTTGCTAGAGTGAAGCATGCAAGTGGGAACGTGTAGGTGATGAAGACTGACAGGGACTGAGAACCACATAACCTAAGCTCTTACAGGCCTTAGTGAAGGGTAAGGATACAGTACAGAGTTATATGGGACACTATTAAAATGTTTTGCTCAGAAGAGAATTATGGTCTGACCTATATTTTTAAAGGATAATTCTGAATGCTGTGTGGAGAATAAAGGATGCAGGAATACAGTGGGAATGGGTAAAGCCTGGAATAGTCATATCAAGACCTCTAAGCTCAGGAGGGCAAGGCATCACAGAAAATGGGAAGAGCAGTAGCTTTAACACAAAAGCGAATTCACATGTAAACCATTTTTTTTTGCTAGGCAAAAGAGGATATGAATTTGAAAATAATAATACAAGCAACAATAAAAACAATGGTAATAGCTAATGGTTAAGCAGTACTTACTATATGGTAAGAGCATTTGCATATATTAACTTATTTATTTTTAGAGAGTTAGCCAAATTCAAGATTAAGGGTACAGCCTTTCACACTACCAAGTCTGCCGAAAACTTCAGACATTAGTCACGAGTTCAGGGGTCCTCTGGGCCTCCCTCACTTCTGATCAGCTGACTACGAAGTTGGGAGTTCCCAAGACCACCCTCAATTTCCATAATTCTCTAGAACAACTCACAGAACTCAGGAAAGCACTGTACTTATGATTTCACTTAATTATAACCCAAGGATAAAAATCAAAACCAGACAAAAGAAGAGATCCATATTGTGGGATCTGGGATTGGAAAATTTACACACATAAAGTTTCCATGTCCTCAGAGATGTGTTACCCTCCTAGCACTGATGTGTGGCAACACACATGGAGTATTGCCAACCCCAGAAGCTCACTCAAACTTAACTGTTCAGAGATTTTATTGAGGCTTCATTATATAAGCATGATTCATGGTTTACGCAGTTGAATTTAATCTCCAGTCCCCTTCCATCCCCGGATGTCAGGCCGATATCATATGCCTCAATATCCCAACTTAATAATCACATGGTTAATCTCTCTGCATGGTCACTGTAAGACTATCAGATGTGGTTGGTCCCATCTTGAATCATGTCATTAGCATAAACTACCAGATGTGGTTTGATAGGCCCACTATGAATAACAAGAACACTTCTATAATTAGAGAAATTCCAAGGGTTTAGAGGTTACTTACCAGAGCTGTAGCAAAGTCCAGATCTCTCTTTGGGTAAGATTAATTCTTGATGATGCTGATGATGGTAATAATAATAACAATAGTATAAGCAACAACAAAAACAATAGTAATAGCAAATTATTAAAAAGTACTTATGACATACTAAGAAAATTTTCATTTAATAAGTTGTTTATTTCTTGTAACAGTACATGAGGCTATTGTCTTCCCATTATAGATGAAGAAACTGAAGCACAGGTTAATTAACTTGACAAAGGTTAAAGACCAAGAAAGATATGGACACAGGTTTGGAACCCTGGGAAATGGTCTCTGAATCTGTGCTTTTCACAGCAATATTGTGCTGCGTGTCTGTAGGGATATCTGGAATTAAATCTGGAAACAGATCAGCATTAGGAGGCTAAGCTAAATAAGAAATGAGGCCCCAAAGTGCTAACCTTCTAAGATCCTGCACTTCTGAGCCTTCAGGGAATGGTCGAACCATGGAAGAGGCTCTAAACTGAGTGATGCCAAATGCATGATGATTAATTTCATTTGGACCTTTAACAATATCTTGAAGTTCTACTGTGTTCCTCTAGCCAGCTTTCTCTTGCACTCCTTACAACCACTGTTTTAAATGTTCTCCATGCTCCTTTTAATGTGCTCAGAAATAGCAATCAAAAGCCTCTTCTGCTCTAAATGTTGAGAGAAGTGTATTTTGTGATCTTAAGTTTGTTTTTTTTTAAACAACGTAACTGCTTTTGAAAAGAGCTTGAGATGTCCCCTTGCTGTCTCCTGTGGAATCTCCTGGCTTCATGCCAACCAAATTTGTTAATTTACTAGAAGGAAAACTTGATTGGTCTTTTCTAGATTACCTCAGGAACTAAAGACATTTTTGTGGATGGGGAGTGGTTGAGAAAGAAAGAGAGATGGAGATTGCAAAGCACTCATGATGTAACTGTGGGTCTACCCTACATCCTTGACTCCTTGCAATCTGTACGCTGTACCTAGGAAATCTCTGAGATGCTCGTAGCTTTAAATGGCAGCTTTAGTTTTGAGAAAGGAAAGATCAACTTCTGACCTCTGTCAGCTGATATTTGTCTTGGTCGTAAAAAGCAGGCCACAGTATATCCTAATTAACATGAACAACTTCATAGAATACCCACAGCAAACAAGGTCACTGGGTGACTGATGGAATGGGACAAATAAAAAAAAGCATTTTGTAATCATGTTTGAGTGCAAAGCTGGAACACTGTGCAACCACAAAAAAGGACCAAACATCCTCTTCTCTGGGCTAGTAAGAGTGACTGCTGCTTCTTTTTCTTCTTTTTTTTGTTTTTAGTGTTCCTTTCTAGTACAATCTTTCCATAAAGCACAAGCTCTATCTACAAATGGACCCAAACATGCTCAGTCTCTCCGCCATAAAGGTCAAAAGCAGGTATACACTTAGACTTGTTGAGTCATGAACATTTCAGTATTTTATCTTATTTGGAAACAATGTAGACATTCAATGAGTTTCCATCCTTTTATTGAACTTGTGGCTGCTGCTGCTTCTTTACCAAATTAGCTCTGGCCCTACTCCATTCCTCCCACTTCCTAGATAAAAATTGCTAGGGTACTCAATCATAGAATTGCCTTGCTTTCTAAAAGTTCTCATCCCAGAACACATTTCTTTGAACCCTGTCCAAAATTACTCTGCATAAAAACTTTTAAAATATAAAACAAAATAAAACTTTAAATCTTTAATGATGTTAATTTCCAGCTCCTGACTCAAGCCCTTCCTAATACCCTCTCACTGACATACTCCACACTTCCCCATGGTGCATGGTTTTCTTCACTGTAAAAGGTCAATGAACCCAGCTGTATTTGGTGACAGCTGTGTTTCAGTGATATTTGGCAGGTGGGCATTGACAGTCTGTTAATGTCCCAGCATTTTCTCTAGCTTAGTATTCCTTTGTGAAATCCAGAACTGTATATCAACTGTCTACTGCTCAGTCCCAAAGCTTATTTGCCATGTAGTTGATAATTTATGAATTCCAAACTGAAATGGAAACATTATACATCTCCCTAATTTGCATTTCTTCCTTTATTATTTATTTTAATGAATGATACTAATTTCTACCAACTTTTTGAATTAAGACTTTATTATATTAAAGCAGTCTTAGGTTCACAGCAAAATTGAGGGGAAGGTACAAGGATTTACCATATACCTCCTGCCCTTACACATGCATAGCTTCTCCCATTATCAACATCACCCACAAGAGTGGTATACTTGTTTCCACTGGCTGAACCTACAGTGACAAATCAAAATCACCCAAAGTCCATAGTTTACATTAGGGTTCACTCTTGGTGTTCTATAGTCAATGGGTTTGGACAAATGTATAATGACATTATTATGGTCTGCCAATTTTTTCTAAGACAGATATAGTAGAGTAATATGTTACTCCACACATGGTACTGAAAAACTTGTGTCCTGAGAAATCCCTCAGTCCCAGGAAAACTGGGACATTTGATCACCTTATATCAATATACACTTCCTACCCATCTCTTGAATTTAGATAGTTCTCTTATACTATCACCTGGGTCCATTTTTCTCATATGTCATTTGTCTCCTGGAAAGTTTTTCTTTTTTTTATTTCATTATTCAGAGTAAACAAGGTAAAGGTCAAATCAAATTTTAGTTATTTTCATTTTAGTATCCTTTGTTCTCTTCATATTGCCTTTAGGATAACATCCAAAAGCCTCTTCATTCTCTATAACAATAGTGAATGTTGGCAAACTACAGCCAAATTCAACAAGGCTGATTTTATAAATAAAGTTTTATTGGAACACAACCACATCTATTCATTTCCATACAATGGCAGAATTAGGTAGTTGTTAGAAAGATCTTATAGCACCCTGGCTTTTTATTGAAAATGTTTGCTGACCCCTACTACTTAAAATGTGATCTACAGACTCATGCCAGTCCATGAACTGTGAGAAGATATATACAAAAATTGAGAGGAAAGATCTAGAAACTTATAGAAATTTGACAGAGTGATTTCATGTCTTTTGAATCTAATAACTTAAAAGCTAGTAATAACTTAAACTTTTATTTCTAATGTATTTTATCGATTGTTATTATACTGAAAAAGAATTGGTTTCTGAAAGATTGGGTGTATGTGTGAGGCATGGGTAGAAGGAGGAGGGATCCTCCGTCATAACAAGTCCTCCTAATGACTCCTGCTATGTCATTCTTATCTTCTATCTTTTTCCCTTAACTTCTGCATTTCAGCACTTCTGGACTTCCTTTACTTCAAGGGACCACCCTCTCCTTTACTTCAGGACTTTTAATATGCCATTCTCTCACCCTGAATCTCCTACTCTCCCTCCCAACAAATTTTCATCTGGCTAAGTACTTCTCAACAGCAACTAAAATATCCTTTCTCATCAATGCTTTTCTTTACCTCTCCAACCAACTAATGCAAATTAGGGAAGATTTCCTTCTACGTATTTATTAGTACTTTATACATACACTTTAGTAACAAATACCACACTGAAAATATCCATACTATGACTACTGATTCCTAAAGAGATAGTGGATTGTAAATTTGTGCAGGCCAGAATTATCTTGTTCACCACTGTTTGTCCTGAGTCTGATCTATTTAACGGGTGCTCAAGAAATATTCAGTGAGTGAGTGAACAGTTGAATAAGTGGAAGACAATTGGTTGAGGTGCAGTGTCTGGCCAATTAGAACAAAAGAAAGGGACACAGCCCCTGAGGCTGCTGGGGAAACAATTTAGGGCAAGGGGCCATGGATGGTGGGGGTGGGGAAATGGAATACAGAAACAAATTCATTAATGAAGGGATGGATAGAATGAAATGGAATAAAATAGAAATAGTTACATGGGAATGAATGAGGGGAGCAATTACAGTAATTTTATGGCAGAAAGAACTTTGTTGGACCACAAAGGCACAAAAGCCAAATCATTTTATTAATAGTAATACACTTATTAGCACTTACCACGTGGTGGCCACTGTCCTTAGCACTTTCACATATTAATTTACTTAATTATCAAGCAATGTTATGATTAAACGTTATCACATTTATTAAGTGAGAAAACTGAGGCAAAGAGAGAGCAAGTCCAAACAGCAGGAGCCGTAATTGTCCGAAACAAGTATCTGGTGAAGTCAGACAATAGCAGTGATTAACTATATTTTTTAATCTTCCTTAAATAGAAATCTATTTGGACTTGCTTTTTCAAACTTTTACCAAACTTTTCTTTCACTCTTCTTCAGCCCACGCAGTGCACTCACTTCTTTGTTGGACGTAGTGTGTACACTTGCTTCCTGACACCTTTGACATATCAAGGCAGCTCACAGTGATCTGTATGCTGCTCTCTCAAAGCCCTCTGGGTCATTCATGCCTGTCCACTGGATGCCCTGGTGCCCAAAGGAGGAGCAAGCTGTCTTTTGTATGATGCCTTCACAAATTCATAGTTCTAAATAATTTGAATAACTGTCAGAACTGCATTCAGAGGCTTAAATTACACAATTTATCTATCTTTAGGTGCTCTCAGATCAATGACTCTTCTTCATAATCTTATTAAGATATGCGGACTAAGATGTTAATGACAAAATTTTAACTAATTTGATATGTTTATCACACCTAAATGAGTAAATTTCTTTATTAATAGTACTAGATAAAGCAGAATCATTTGATATACCTCTGCAAATCTACTTGTATTAATAGTGATTATTTTTATTAAATTAATTGTTTTTTTGTAAAAATATTTATATATATGTATATAACAAACCAGTCAACAATTTTTATGCTTTTATGTCTCACTCACATTACTGTGATTTCATTTTGGTTGTTAAATTATTTTATTTTGAATATAGAAAAGATACATAGAAAAATTGTATTACATAAGAAAAAGAAGTGTATCAAACTTAGAAATTTAGAGATCTTTTATGATATTTAAAATATTCCATATCTTCCAAGTGGCAATTAATTCTGACATGCTAAAGGAAATTTCACCTTCACATTTTAGGAAATATCCCTGACAACTATTCAATTTCAGATGTCACTTTCTCCAGGAATTCTTCCTATGGGCCTCAACCATTGCTCAGCAGTCCCTCCTATGTGCTTTTTCCTAATTTTCCTATAAGGGCACTTATCATACTTGTGCAAAAAATTGGTGAGATGTAGGTATTCAAAAGGATTGTTAAATCAATGTTGTTGTGAATAGATGAATCCTGATTCAGATAACAGCTCTCTCTTCTCAGCAGGGCCTATGAGAAAATGGCAAGCACAAAACACAATAATGGCCTGTATTGGGCTGGTTTTGAGCCACAGTACTGATGCAGAGTACTATACTGAACTGAACGGAAGCCTGGGAAATAATTGATAGGCCTCATAGGCTTCTTAATCCCCAGCCTTCTGGAAAGATGAAAGTAAAGAGAAAATTTCTGACATAGTCTATGTGAGCTCCAGATGAAGAAGGATATTGAAAATACATAAAGAGGAGGAGAAGAGGTTCTTGAAAGTATCCTAAATGTGTTCATTCATCCCATTTACAGGGGCAAAGTATGTTGCTGGATCTCACTTAGCTAGATTCCAAGGATTTATCAGTGAGAGACAGACAGGGTCCCTGGCCTCAGGCAGCTTACAGTCTCCTGATATTGCCATAGCATGTTTGTCTCCCGTCACTGGACCATAAATTCTCTGAGGACATAGATCACATTTCTCCTGTTCACCAGGCTACCTCAGAATATGGCATAGGGCTTCCAACACAGCAGGGACTCAGCACACATTTGCCAATTCATTATGCAGAATATACTCCCATGGGTGTTTAGACCCATGTGCTCATTGTTAATAAAATATTTATGAATATTAGACTAGATGGAATCTATGGAGAAAATCTGCTGCACATTTTCAAATATAGAAAGAAAATCTAAATGTTTTTATAGATGGGTATTACATGAAAAAAAAAGCTTTTTCTGCAGAAAGCTTGCTATCTTAATGAAAAATAGTATTTCTACTATCTGTATTTTGGGGGCCAAATCTCACTTAAAAATTACTACTTTATCTATTATAAGTAAAGTTACATATTCTCCTATTGCTTTCATGAGTATTATGAATATTTTAGTGTTCTTCTCACGATACTCAGATTTCTGATTCAGTATCCATTTCCAATGAAAATAGTAGCAAATATTAGCTATATATAATATCTATAGCTATAAAAGAAATACATGTTTTATGTGAGGTGGGCATAAATATAACATATACATTAGAGGCAAATAGAGATTCTTCTAGGTAACTAAGGAGTTTGAAACAAAGGAAGAATACAAGAAATCAGATTATTTACAGCTAGAAGGAATTAGCAAATATTTGTCTTAAGACAGTAAAGGAGTGCGGAAAAGACAAAAGGGAAGCAATTAAAGAAAGAAGAAAAGGGAAGGAATAAAATGCTGTATTCAGTTATTTCTTCTCATAATACCTCAACAGGTATTGTACTCTACTTCTAAAATATTCCATAGCTATTTAGGATATTCTATAAATGACTCCACCCTCAACCAGAGCTTGAGACTCTGAGATTGAATTGGCAAAAATGGGATGAGGACCTATATTTAGTGACATCCCCAACTGAGTCTCCCACTGGGTCACTATCCAATAAAGGGACCTGGTACAACTGTCAACAGCACATGGATTAAACAGATGGAACCAGCTGTCATCTGGGTCAAGGACCAGTAGAGAAGGTTTCTTGCATACCTTGAGCTTTCACACATTTTGCAAACCTTGAGCTCTTGTCCTGGAATCCCATTATATACAGATATTTTCTACAGAAAATATTGATCTCCTGTGTGGACTCTAAGAGGGCTGTTTTCCACCACTCCCTGGGGCAGTAGGAGGCATGCTTAAGATATGGGGCAGTCTGATTTCTAGTCCACTGTGGCAAAGCTATGCAGAAGAACCTAATTATTTGGGAAACCTGATCGTTACAGAGCTAATATTAAAAATGAATAGTCATGATTTTAAAAAGAGTTAACACCTTAAGTGTTTTGGTTAGTCAGGTAACATTCTAACAAAACTACCATGTATAAACTCATTTAATTTTAACAACCGTATGAGTCATATACTAATAATTTCCTCTGCCATGGATACTGAGAAGCTAAGTAAATTTCTCTAAAATCACAGAGCTAGGAAAAGGCAGAGTCTGGAGCTTAACCAAAGGAGTCTAGATACAGACTTTATACTCTTAACCACTGCATTCTACTGCCTGTCATTGGATGTTTTATAAACAATTGTTGAACAGTGAACATAATTAAAGTCTTCAAGTACCAGGAAGTGCAGCAAGAAAATTTCATATAGAAAATGGTGTAATAGTACAAAATTGTGTCTGCTCAGGATAAAAGTGATATATAATTGAGACCAAACAATTCATCCATAGCAAAGAGGCCTTTATAATAATTAATGTGCCAGGAAATGGTAACAATCAACTCTCTAGATTAAATATATACATTTATAACATTCACACTGTTTGTTATAAATTTATGGATATGAAGGATGTAGAGCAGAGGATTCAAAAGTAAAAATAAATATGCGATCATTTTTATTGTAAATCCCCTATAGCCAATTGATTCTCACAAAATGCTATATTGATTTTTGCTGAATTTGTAGGCAAACCTATGGCTGCAATTCAACCATAATTTAAGAAATGGAATTAAATTGCATTTCAATCCACTAACTCTTCTTAATAATTTTATTGACTTTAAATATGATATTCTACACACAGTGAGATCTTGAGTTAAAGCCTGGACCAGAAAACTGGTGAAATTCAAATAAGGTCTGTAGATTATACAATAGTCTTATATCAATGTTCATTTTCTGGTATTGATAATTATACTGTGATTATGTAGATTTTTATCATTAGGAAAAGCTGGATGAAGGGCAAATGAGAACTCTGTTATTCTTCTTTTCTGTAAGTCTAAAATTATTTCAAAGTGAAAAGTTAATAAAAGTATTTCTCAGGAATAAATACATAAATATGATATGTGATCTACTACTAAACTCTTCATGACCTTCATACAAGTTATATTCATTAAAATGAAACTACTTTCATCCTTAAGACTATTTACCAAATTCATTTATTTCTCAATGATGTGAACAAAAGCTGATAATACTTTTCAAATATTGGAAAAATAGTTTCTGATTTTTTTATGATATTTACAATGGAATAGCTAGACACACAACACACTTTTAAATAAAATGTGCATTATTAACATTTTTTCCATCACTTAAATAAAAAATCAACAACAAAAAACCCCAGTCAAACCCTAATTGGTAGCTTTGATTGGTTTCCACTGTGTAAATATTCTTCCACAATGGCCAATTTCAAGCTACTAATGTGATGTCACTGAACACACAGTTGGAAAGACATGGGCAGTAGTTCCCTATTACAGGGTAATCTCACCATACAGATACGATAGATGTAAATCATCTCGAGAGTACAAGCAATAGTAAAATGTAGTGAAATAATTAGGAAACGATGAGTCATGGGCATTTATTACCTTTGTTTTTAATATAACTTACTTAATTGTAAGTTTATAAAATTCAATTTTTAATAATGGCTGTTTTTAAAAACTGGCTCAAAAAATTTCTGTAAATTTAACAATTGCATCTTGCAGGTCAGTTTGAGTTGGCACCTCACTACTGCACCTCACTACTGAGGATAACAAGGCTTGGAATGTCCAAAGAATAAGGAAAGCAGATAAGATGAGAACAAGAAACATCGGTTAAAACTGGGGAAGGGGACAAAGCAAAGGTTAAATATTACAGTGGTGCTGAAGCTAGTTTCTGTTGCCCCTAGAAGAGTGTGGTGAGGGTGAGTGAAATTCAAATACTGGCTCTCCAACAGAATGGTCAACTCATCCCCAGGAATTCTCTTCTGAATTATATTCCTCCCATGGCACTATTTTGGACCCCCATGTTGCCAAAAACAAAAAACAAACAACTCTCGTACATTTAACCTGCATTAGAATGTTGAAATTTGTCATAGATGTGCTGTCCTAAGGGGCCAGCAGTAGTGGAAATTGTGTAACAGAGAATAGTTGACATGATAAAGGGGAGCAGAGAATTTTCACTGGGTTGGTAAAGCTCTGTTTCCTGGCAGTGGAACCAAACCTTCTAGCATGAAACAAAAATAGATGGCATATGGCTTATGTTTAAAAAATTAATATATTCTCCCATCCCTAAATGGCATTATTAGGGCAAGAATTTGACTTTTTTGTTCCCAGAGCCTAAAAAATAAAAAGGCATCTGAAAGAAATGCATGCAGGAAGACAGGAAAGCTCCACCTGGGCTCCACCTGGATTTTCTCACCATGTGTGACATTTCTCAGCTATGGCCTTGCATCCTTTTATAACATCATGTGGTGACTGACCTTTACACATCTGCATGGTTGGCTTCTCTTTTGTAAAGAAGTAAAGCGGAAAAGGCTTTAGGCTTGAGTTAGACCTGATTTTGGTTTCTTATTCTGTTACTTACCCATGTGACATTGAACAGGGTATTTCACTGCTTTAAGCCTCATACTCCTCATCTTCTAATTGGGGCATAAGTATGATTCTCAAACCTGCAATTTCAAAATTATATATATATATGACATATACATATATATATAAAACTAGGCATGATGCCTATTAGACAAGAACTCAGTAAATGACAACAGCCTACAGAATATATTATTTTTTTTGTGTGTGTATGTTTGTGTGTGTGTGATTTTTTGTTTTTGTTTTTGATGGTTGTTTTAATGTTAAGAGTTTGTGTAATTAATAGGATTCTAGTCAAGTTGAAGCAAATGGAACATGCTCTTCATTTTCTATCTAGGTTAGGTCTTCATATATTTAGATGATAGTCTTTCACAGTATTCATAGGTAAATCCTATATATACACATGGAATTGTCAGATTTCAACGAGGAGAGTCATATTGGAGGAATCAACACCGTCCTGTTGGAGGGTTAGCACCAGTATTTGCAGCTGGCCTGTGATGGGCCTCTCCTTAACCTTGAAGTTTGTTCCAAGGTGCTCTTCTTTTCTTATTCTACATCCTGTCTGTGTGTGTTATCATTCACTCCCATGACTTCAGTAACCATCTGTTGATTCTGACAACCCAAGTATATCTCCCTAATCTGTTAATCTAACCACATAGGTAACTATTAGCTCTCATTTACTGAGTTTTCCCCTGCTAAGCACCATGCCAAACACTTTATATACCTTAGTTAATTTTATAATTACAAATAATTCCCACCATAACTGCTTGCCTAGTCATTTGTTACAGGCTCCTACTGATCTTTCCAGCTTTGGCCATTTCCAGTGTAACACACCGTATCCATGTTGCCCCACACAGGGTAGAACTTAAACAAATATTTGAATGATGAATAAATAAGAATGACACTTTTGCCAATGGCAACAGTCTTCCTTCCTATCCATATTGTGTGGTCCAAAATTGTAACAAATTCTTCAAATCTACTCTAAACCCTTCAGTAGACACAAATATTAATAGCACCCATTATTGTCTTATTTCCTATGAGAAAAAAAATGAGAAAGCAACTAAAATCTCATGAATAAGAAATTCTCTTTCAAGGGAAGAAAATTAAAGCATCTTTGAAGTGTTGGATTAACTTTGTTCTTTGCTTTATAATCAATGAAGAATTTTGCTACACTCCTAGGTGTTGTCTTTTAACAGTGTGCCTTCACGTTTGAAAAGTTGAAGTTGTGTTTCTCTTAAAGCTGTAGCAGCAGCAACCCACTGTGCCCAGTGTTGCTGAAATAAGTACAATTTGCATGTAATGATTTCTCTGAGTGCAAAAACCTTAATTCTCTGTTATTTTCCAGTTCAATTTCAATAAATTCAAAATTGATTTTTTGCATACTCTATGAATGTGCTAAAAATTCGCAACCATTTTGAAAACTTGAAGTATAATATTTGAAATAAGATGTTACAGAATTGAAAATACCTTTATCATTATCTCCCTTCCTGTATAATCTCCAGCCTGGTAGCTCACCAAGAAATATATATATATATATATATATATATATATATATATTTTAATGTATTCATTCCAAATTTTTCCTTTTCTTTCTAGTTATATCATGTAATGCATTACCTGTAACTAAAAACCAAAATGGTTAATAAAATCTTCCATAGACTCTTGTTCTGTTGGCTTTTGATGAAGATGGAAGAGAATTCTACACCCTGTGTTTCCAATGGTTCATAAAAACAAGGGAAATAGTCACTAAACTCCAGCTGATGCTTCTACTGGAGTGCTTTAAATACATCAGAAAATGTAAACCCTTACATATAGTATAAAACAGTTTGAAGACAGGTGATTGAGTAAGGGTTTATATGATTTTTTTTGCAAAGAATTGCAGCTCCTCTGAGAGTTTCATATACCCAATCAAGGAAAATTGGTGATGGGTACTTTTCTCCTCATTTCAAAACTACTGAGAGCATCTTCAATGAGGCTACCTGGAATTTGGGGGTGGGCAGAAGGGAAGGATGCACATATTTTTCCCGTATCCTAGACATAAATCATGAGAAAATTGCCACCTGGGATATTTTGATTCCTGCCCCCATAAAAACCACCTTAAATTTCGTGATGGGCTTAAAGTGAATCTGAATGAACTTGACAGGCAAACAAAGAGGAGTGGCCATCAAGGGAAAGGACGCATAGTCTTCTTCCAAGGAATTGCCATCAGAGGGGCCAGCAAGAAAGCCCTTGGAGAAACATACAAGTTTCTCACGGCAAAAGGAGGCAGATTTCACCCACAGTCAGCCTCAGAGAAAACGAAGCCAGCTTCCTCATATTCCAGTCAAGCCAGGAGAGCTTTCCACTGCTTCATCCTTTCATCATATTTTATTATCCTCATTTGTTTTACCCTTCAGATTCAGTTTCCATATTTTATAAATATTCTTTGTTTAGCATAATAAGTATTCTTTCCTGATTTAAGCCATTCTGATTTCCTTAAATATCTGATTCAAAGACAAAATAGAAAATCAAATAAAGATTACTGCCTATGAAGTTCTTTTAATTTCATGGTCATAAAAGCTCTTCTTCATGATTAGATTTAAGAGTACAAATGGTGATTATCTGCAAGAGTGTGATTCCCAAGCAAAGCAGCACTTGACACTCACTTTGGCTCATTATCAAAAAATCAAAAAGCACAAGGCATAAACTAAACGTTTTGGAAAGTATTTTATTAGGGCTAAGGTCAAAAATGTTTCTAGAGATTGTTGCTTGGAATAGTTATGAAAAGAGATTAGAGAAGTAATTAATAAAAAGAAGCATGTGTGCAAGTGTAGAATAATTACTACTTTATTTTTAAACATAGAATTTCAGGCACCTTCTCTCCATCTTTCTCTTACCCTTGTTAGGTACCATACATAGAGTAATGCTTAAGGAAGCTATAGTAGTACTGGCTGGGTTGTGGTCCTTGCTCCATTACTTACTGCCTTTGTGATATTGAGCAAGTTACTTAACCTTTTTCTGCTTAGCTTCTTCATCTTTAAAATAGTGAAACTAAAACCTACCTCAAGTTGTATGAGAATTAAATTAGGTAATATGTGTTTGGTAGTTATCAGAGATGTTTACCAACTATTTCTGGTTCTCTCCTGTTTGGGAACATGATAAGACTGACTTTCACAGTCTCCTTGGTCTCCCTGTGATTGTGTGGGGTTATTTAACTTTTGAAGTGGCGTGTGTTACCTCTAAGTAACAGAACACGTAATTGACTGTACAGACCCAACAGAGCTATCTTTCCCTTTGCTGTAGCAACTGACAACATTTAAAATGTTTGCTGTTCTCTTGTTCTGTGTCCTTGAGTGATGATAACAATTGGGACCCCCTGAAAACTCATAATGAACTTGTAGAATAGATGAATAACAAACTTTTGGTGAGTTAAGCACCTGAGATTTTTTTCTTCTTTTTGTCACCATGTAAACCTCTCCTATCATGACTGATACAGATGTTGATAGCTAGAAGTGGATGATTCCATTAAAAAACCCTAAACGTGTGGCATTGGCTTAGGACTTGTTAGTGGATAGTGAATATGCTAGAAGGATGGGGATCTCTCTTATGCAGTACAAAATTTCATAAAAATTGGCTCCTGCAGTAACATGGAAAGTAGACAATGTCCCTAATGAAAACATAGGTTTAGGGGAAGAAATTGAAAAACAGAAAATTACTAGCATACTTTAGTTGCTGTTGGCTGTATTTGACAAGGTATTACAAGAAAGAAATAAGGACAATTTTAAACAGAGACTAAAGAGAATAGAGAGTACAGAAATGTGAGGATTTGCCATGGTCACAGAGCAAGATAGGCAACTCTTCTTATCTTCTCTTTGTAGCAGTAAACTGAGAATTCCTTTGAACAACAGAGACCAGTTATATATCATCCATTCTGCAGGAATCAAATCAAGGTACGACTAGTTCACCCATTTTTAAAACCTCTAAATCAATTAAAGCCCTCCATCAATATCCTTTTAGTTAGACAAAATGGTTGGGGGAAAGGATGATGAGAGACTCAAAGTATCTGCAATTAAGTTGAAAATACTTCATTGTGGCTACTGGCACAAGAACTAAAATAAGATATATGTCTTCTATTCAGTTTTTTACAAAACTGTACTGTAAAAGAAATCATGAACTTGGGCTAAAAAAATTATTTGTTCAAGACATAAAATAGTTCTTGGGTTCCCAACTTTCTAGGCACAGAAAGAGGGTACAGAAAGTTGCGTACCCCAAGAAATAGTGTCTTCTCCAACACTTCAGGTATGGTAATGGAGAAGGAAGACTCATTTGAGAAATAGAATTTTTCCTAGTTCCATATAGGAAAATAAAGGATTAAGAAGCACATCCCAGAAATAATATCAGGGTTCTAATTAAGGAAAATAATCACAACCCAAGGGTAGGAAGTCTTCGCAGTATCTGTGCAGCCAGTTTTTAAAAATTTCTATGAACCAAAAACTTCTATGTCACCGTTTTTATCCTTCTAATTAGTGTCACTTGAAGTTCTCCTGTCCTTCTACAACTGTGGTAGGTGATTTTTTTTTTTTTTTTTTTTTGTGGTACGCGGGCCTCTCACTGTTGTGGCCTCTCCCGTTGCGGAGCACAGGCTCCAGACGCGCAGGCTCAGCGGCCATGGCTCACGGGCCCATCCGCTCCGCGGCATGTGGGATCTTCCCGGACCGGGGCACGAACCCGCGTCCCCTGCATCGGCAGGCGGACTCTCAACCACTGCGCCACCAGGGAAGCCCAATGGTAGGTGATTTTGAACGAGTTCTCAATAATCTTTGCCCTACTGGACATTTATGTCCTTATGAATTCCTCTCCCCTTGAGTGTGAGCTGGGCCTGATGACTTGCTTCTAACAAATAGGAGATGGAAAAAGTGTTTGGGTATCACTTCCAACATTAGATTATAAAAGAGTGAGACTTCCATCTTGCTTGTACTCTCTTATGCCCTCTCACTTACAAGCTTTGTTGAAGTCAAATGCCATGTTTATAACTACCCATGGAGAGGTCTACATGGTAAGAAACCAATGGAAGTCACCAGCCAACAGCTTGGAAGAAAACAATACCCTCAGTCCAATGACCCAAAAGGAAAAAAATCCTTCCAACATTCACTGAGTAAATATGGAAGTTGATCCTACCCCCAGTGAAATCTTGATAACTGTGGTCTTGGTTGAGACCTTGCAGATTTATAAGATCTTGAGCCAGAGAACCTAGTTAACTCATGCCGAGATTCCTGACACAGAAACTCATAGTGAAATGATAAATGGTGTTTTAACTTTTCGGGCGATTTGTCACAAAGCAATAGATTACTAACAGATTTTGTATATTGGATGCATAAAAGGAAGATTCATAGTCTTTTAAGTCACTATGTTTTCAAATCATGACATGCTGCATCCAGACTTCATATAGAAGCAAGTGTTTATTTCTTGAGGAGCTAAACTTTCAATGCAGTTCCATAAGAAGGGGAATGAAATATCCAATAACATGAAGAGCTCTTAACCAAATATTTCTGGTTCTTTCCCCTTCTAGTCACAATGTTGAACAATTTCTTGGCCATCTTATGACGATGTGCATCATTCAACTAGTTCTAACTGTTAAGCTCTGAGCATTTAAACTTTTCTTTTCAGCATAGAAACATGATGATCTTTGAAATAGTGGCTGCTTATTTATCTTGGGTCCCTGACATAGTGAAAAGAGTCTCAGTCTCTGTTGATCTGCAAAGTATATGTAGCATGAGTGATAGATAAATTAATCATTCTTGTGATAAGCCACTAAGATTTTGGAGATGTTTCTTAGTATGGTGCTATGTAACCTATCCTGATAATATACAATACATGAAATACTAAAATTTTGCTTAACATAAAGAATAGAAACCCTAAATAAATATTACTATTCTTATCTGCATGATCACTCTGGTATAATTCTAGAACCTCTGAGATAATTTCAGAGGCGAGCTCTCAACTGAAGAAGAATTAAACATCTATATGCAGATTGTAGAGTTATAAGACACTTAAGCCAAATAATATTTTTCCTTTATGATTCCTATTTAGCAAAATATCAACCCATACTTGAAATTTAATAGTTTTTGAAGAAATTTCATATAAAATCCTTCTAAATGGAAGTATAAAATTGTAAAACTACTTTGGAGATAATTGGGCTATTTAGTAAAGTAAAAAATGATTATCCCAAAAGACCCAAACAATCCAGCTTCCAGATATCTGCAGTTTGTTCCTGTTTGTGAAGATAATTGGCTCCTGACAAATCTTCCATAGAGTAAATCTTCTAAATCAAAAGGCGAATAACTAGGCTTCTGCCTGCCAATGCAGGGGACACAGGTTCGAGCCCTAGTCCGGAAAGATCCCAAATGCCACGGAGCAACTAAGTCCGTGCGCCACAACTACTGAACCTGTGCTCTAGAGCCCGCGTGCTACAACTACTGAGGCCCGCGCGCCTAGAGCCCATGCTCCATAACAGGAGAAGCCGCTGCAATGAGAAGCCTGCGCACCGCAACAAAGACTAGCCCCCACTCGCCACAACTAGAGAAAGCTCGTGCACAGCAACAAAGACCCAATGCAGCCAAAAATAAATAAATAAATTTATTTTAAAAAAGCTAATAACCATGTTATTAAATACTTAACAAGGCATTCAGATGATACACAGTTTTGGACGTTTAACAGAAAAAAAATAAACACAAGTACAAAAATCCATCAAATAATGAAAATTTTGCAGACAATCTCTAATAGGAACTAACAAAGAATAATATCATAAAATGATATAATACAACATGTACTAACTAAACAATTCCATGATCATATCATTATTTTCAATTCCTTTAGCTTCATTACAAGTGAGTGTAATCAAAATTATTTCTTAAAAATTGAAAGAAATGACCTATACTTCAGAGTTACATCATTTTATAAAACTCTTCATGAAGTCAAAATCTAATGAGACCAAAAGAAGAAAATCCTATCTTATGTTTTGTGAATTCCTTATGGTTTTCTTGTTTTTTATTTTATTTTTATCTACTCATCTTTATATACATTCTTCAATTTGTGCTAGGTGTAATTTGCTTCAATTTTTCTATATTTTTTCATTTTAACATATTATCCACTTGTTCTTTAAATGTTTTTGAGGTCATAAGTTTATTTCTGTTTACTGATTTGTCTGCACTCAACAAATTTTGATAGGTAGTACTTTCATTATATTTCACTCCAAGATATTTTGCATTTCTCATAGTTATTTCTTCAAATCCCATAGTCATTTTGAAGTGCATTTTTCCAAAGAAATAAAAATGTTTATGTGTATTCCATATTTACAGTAAATATAATTTAAAATATGTTTTTATGGCTGGTGGTTTATTTAATTGCATTGTAGTCAGAGAACTCATATGTATGATGAAATTATTTGAAATTTATTGACTCTTAACCTAGATTTTAAAGAATTCATTTATACTTGAACATTATATATAGTCTCTATGTGTTGGTAAGGTATGCATGTATTTATATATGTGTACATGAATACATAGACATAGACACACACACACACATCATAGTTTTGCTGGTGTTTGCTGCATGATATATCCATTTCTGATAGAAATGTATTAAAACCTCTCATTAGATGGTATTTTTTATTTCATTTTTGATTCTTTCACTTCATGTATTTTGAGGCTTTTTTGCAAGACTCTTATAAAATATGTATTTATAAATACTATTTCTGGATTTCTCCTTTTATTGCTGCGTATCCTTTTTACCCACATTTATGCTGATTATGTGATATATGATATTTTTATTAAATTATCTTAGTGAGTGTTTGCCTGGCATATTTTAAACCCTTTTATATAAATAATTTAGTGTCATTTATTAAGTCTACCTATTTCAATAGTATATATGAATATATAAGTAGATTCATGTAACAATATTTATAACCTCTGTCTTTAAATAGATTATTTAATTCTGTTTATGTTGATTGTATGTGTGGCAGTCATGGCGGTTGCTAGGCAGACTTACTGGAAGAGAAGTTGCTGTGGGGAGCACAGTTACTGATAGCTCCCAAGGGCTGCACCATAGGATTCACTGCAAGGTCACCTTTCCCCTGGACTCTTGCCAGCCAGTGACTGCACATGGCACTGTGTATTATGGCTGGGCCATCCCTCAGCAACACAGGACTCCTCCAATGGACAAATTTTGCTTGGGGTGTCACCAAGGGCCTGACCAAGACTTTCTCAGAAGTATGCTTCAGTCTTTCTCTCTTCCAACCCAATCCTTCATTCTCTTTCTCCTTTTCAATGGGTTAGTCTTCAGATTGTGAAAACCTCCTGATCCTTCACGGGCATTTCATAAGTAAGTCTCTTTTGTATCTAATCTTATGTTGGCATCAGCTTTTTAGCAGACTCCATCTGATACATGCTACTGATGTATGAGGACTTATTTTTTACTACCATGCTTGTGCTTTTTAAACCTCCTATCTGTCATATCTTTCAAATTCAGGGAGGAACTAAATTTGTAATACAGAAAAGTTTATAAATCCAACCAGAAGTTGGAAAGGAGAAAATGAATACGCAAACAAAGACTGCTAGTTTTCCCCCAATATCTGTTCTTCTACAGTGTTATAAACCCAAATTTTTATCTGAACACATATTTGCCCACCAAAAAAAACAACAACATTTTCTAGCTCCTTTTAAACTAGAAGTTACCATGTGACTATATGTTGACTAAAAGGATGTAACCTGAAGTGCTAATTGGAATTATCCTCAACATGACCCAAGAAGACAATAGAATGAACAAACTGAAAAGAAAAGACAATAATCTTAAATTACAAGGATGCTTCCAAGACAAATATGAATTAAAATGACAATAAAATCACAGAATCTATATAAAGATCCTCAAAAAAAAATGCAGAGCAGGAAAAGCAAGACATACTTTGTCAAATGTGATGTAGACAATGTCGGGGAGGAGGAACTTTCCCCCCTACCTCGCTTGAGTTCTTGTGGCTGGACTACTAATAAAACTGACACAAGACAGATTAACAGGAGAAAAAGAAACACATTTTAATTGGTGTGCATGAAGGTCTCATAGCAGTAGGACCAAAAAGTGGCCAAAGCAGGAAGCTTTTATACTTTTTCGACCAAAAAAACAATAAATTTGTGAGGAATTGAGGGTATAAAGAAACTTAGGCTTTGCATGCTTAATTAGTGAAAATCTAAACAGAGTTTAGGCTTGGGATAATAATTTAAAGAACTAACCAGATTTGTTTATACAGGCTTCTCAGCCTGAATTCCTATCACTGGCGATAAGTATGTCCTTCTACCTCCAGATGCAGGGAAGTTACCTTTCACATGGGAGATTTATTTCCTGCTTTTAGGGAGACAGAGAGGATCAAAGTGTTCTGCTTGCACTGGCCATTTCTTAAGTAACTTTCATTCAAAATAATCCATACACCCATGGAGGTATATTTTGGGGTGGCCTGCTTTGGGTCCCAGTGAAAACAAACAAGAATTGAGGGACCCAAAAGTCAGAAAAGTGGTAGATAGAAAGTATGAGGATGATAACTGTAAAACAGGAGAATAAAAAATGGCAATCTCACCTAAGAAGAACAGATATGCACTTAAAGATAGAGCCAGAAAAAAAAAAAAATGATGCTAAGTTTTCTAGAAAAATATTTTGAACTTAAATACCAATACTCAGATAGGGTTTTCTTGCTCTAAACTCATTTAATAATACAATATACCTATGGATTTCCTATAAATATTTTTGAATTAAAAAAACAAATAAAACTATCTTCAAGATAAACATCAACATGATATAAAATTTCCCTGTAATTCTAGACGTTAGATGATGAAGCAGCTACTGCATAATTGTAAAGGAAAAAAAAAAGTTTAACTCAAGGATTTTATATTTATCCAGATTGTATTTCATGTGCAAAGGCCACTTCAAGAACAAAAAGATATGATACAGCTCACTTCTATGTAACCTTCTTGGAAAAAGTATGTAATGATGCAACTGAGAATATCAAGAAAAGAAAACTAAAGTTACAATAAGTGAACACATGGCTAGAAATTATAGGCAATTAATTTCGAGCATGTGTTTACATCTAATGCAAGTTGCCTAATATACCAAAGGGATGTTACAGAGGATCCTTGTTAATTTTCACAGAACATACTTTGAAAAATACTTTGGAAATCTTAAAGATAATCAGTAACCATATTGATATAATGGTCTATTAATCTATTCAATCAATACTAATGTATATTTATCATGTTTTTATTAAATGCCAAATAATTTCCAGTTGCTAAAAAGACCAACATAACTAATATCCATTCTACCACTCAAGGACATCAGAGTTCAGTGAGGAAAATCAACATAAGCAATTAATTATAAAGCAGGATATAAATAAACACAGAGTACAAGGGAACACTGTCAGAGTGTGAGAATGTTTGGGGGAACTGAGATTGAAGTAAATGGAATTGAAAAAACGTTTAAAAAATAAACATTAGTCAAGCCAATGTCAGTAGGGAGCAGAGTGAGGGGATCTTTTTTTTCTAGGTAAAATGTACCAAAAAAATATAGAGAGAAAGGCAAGAAAGAGCACGGTAGAGAAAACAAAATCAGATTGTTGATTCTAAATAGTAAAGGGCAGAGTGACTAGAGATTAAAATGGAGGAGCTAATCAGTAGAAGGTCTTGCATTCTTGAGCCTCATCATGTCCATTTTCACAACAATGTGTAGATCTAATGGAATAAGACAGTTCACAAATTAAAACATGTTGGCAAAAGAAACAGTAAGCATAATAGAAGATGACAGAAGTAAGGCTGAAAACATTAATTTAGGAAAAACTGCTCAAATGCACTAAAATGTCAAAATGTGTTAACAAATAAAATCTAACTTCATGCTTTATATGAGGTATACCTAAAACAGAGTATTGTAGAAGTTGAAATAATGAATGAATGAACAAGAAAATCTCTGTCGAGCATATGGTCACACAAGCAAGAGTGGCAGCATTATTTTTAGATATAATTGATAATAAGTATAAATAGAATAAGGAGTCAAAATAAGACACGAGAAAATACAAAATATATAAAAGCAACTTGAGAAAGAAAATAGTAGATGAAAATTAAAAGCACATTTAAACACAGAGCTAAGAGAAACATATATATGGAAAGATAGAATTTTGATATTTTACTAACAAAACTATGTATACGACCTACATATACCACCATATGATAATGGAAGTAAATTAAATATAGTACATCTTTATATGAAATCTTATGTTGCTAACAAAAATCATGTATGAAGACATGGTAAAAAAAGCTCAACATGTATTGCCAAGTTAAAAAAAAAAGCTTATATATAGTACTATTCTAATTTTTAAATGTATTTGTTTGTATACAGAAACTATTTTTATTAATGTAATCAACAAATTCTGAGTTCCTACAATATGCCAGACACTCCATTAAGTGCTAGAGACACTTGGATGCATAAGACCCGGGTGCCACCCTTGCAAACTAGATACCACTGCATAGCTTTGCAATTATTTGTTAAGGAAACAAGCAATATTTATATTTCAGTCCATTTTTATGCATGCATGCTTGAAACCTCAGTTCACACTACTCAGCATCTTGGGAAGGAGACAGTGTCCTCAGTGAATACGGACACACTGACTTCGCCTATGCTCATTATACATTTGAATCTGACTGACTGAGATTGAATCCAGGTTCACAACCTCCTAGCTCTGTGACTTCCACAAGTTCCTTACCCTCTCCAAGCTTCTTTCCTTCTCAGAAAAGAAAGGGCTAAATGAATCAATGTTAACTGAATCATACAATTTTAAATAAAATAATATGAGTATTCAGCATATTGCCTACTATGTCATGCGTTCTCAAATACTGTTATTCTGAAAAGTTATTATTAATTCCTAGAATAAGTGGGGAGAAAAGAACGGAAGGTGAATAGAGAGAGTCAAGAACATCAGTGGAGGAACTCTTCGGGACTAGCTTTGACAGAATATGGAATGTTAGGTTCTACTAATTTTGGGGACAGATGATGTTATTAGTGAAGATTACTTCCAGCAGATGGTATTTGACTTTGGCCTTGAAGGCAGGATTTTGCTACATGAAAAAGAAAAAGGACATTTTCATGCACAGGTATCATGTTGTGGATATAGCTATAACTGGGTCATATGCCGTTTGGGGAAATGTTTTATTTAAAAAGACAGTTTTATGACATCCTTTTGGTTTAAAAAAGACAGTCTGTGATATTGTTAGTGGAGATGCTGGCTTTTCCTTTCCCTTCTTTTTAAAGTTTCTTTTCTCCTTCTTGTCTTCCCTTTCCCTTCCTTTCTTTCTTTGACCAAACTTGCCTTTATTAACCTTAATCTGGGCCTGAATAGTTGAAGATATTAATGATTTTCTAGAACCCAGAATAGGCAGTGAGAATTCCCAGCTGGAACTTGGGAAAAGGACTGGGGCAACTTGTAAATTCTTTATGGCATGAAACCAGGCTTCTAAACCTACAGCAAATACAGGTTGCTGAAGTTAAGAATAAGAATACCGGTAGTGGTCCCAGGAAAATCTCCCACTGGGAAGTCTTGCCCCACCTTTAATATCTCCTTTGATGATAAGACTGTTTTCAAATTAGCTGAAGCCTGGATGCTTTAAGTTAAGAACAGATTGAGTCACCTGGTTTATAGTGCAGCAGTGTAAATTTAAGCTCAAAAGCTCTTTTGGAAACAGACTGTATGACCAGCTTTAAGCAATGTAACTTAAAAGGTTTTGTAGATAATTTCTGCTTGGGTCTCACAACCCTCGAATGCCTGGTAACTCCAGACTAAGAGTCATGACCAAGCTTTGATAGCCTCTTAAAAGAAAGGGCTCTCTTTCTCTCTGTTCAGTCTAAGAGAGGTGGGCATTGTACCAAAACAAAAGCAGAATTGCCATTTGTCCCACCATCAGATGAGGCAGGGTCTTTTCTTAGAGAATTTTAAACTTCCATCCCATGCCATTTGCCCCACCTTCCTCCTCTTCTCAATCTGGTGATGTACCTTCTGAAATGGATGAAATGAACCTGGAATCCTTTGCTTCTCTGGGATGGGAAAGCAGTAGTCAGCCTCTCACATAGTATCCAATGACCCTTTCATCCGGACATCGCACCTTTATATAATTCCCTCACCTCAACTGTGAGTTGGACTTATTGACTGCCTTCTACCAAATAAAATGCAGAAGTTATGAGATGCTGTTTCTGTGGTTAAGATATAAAAAGATCATGGCTTCATCCGTATGGACATCTAGCCAAGCCCAAGAAGTATAAGACATAGAAGAGGTGAGATCCCATCATGGAAGGTAGGAAAAAGAAAATCTCTGAAGAAGGAAGAGTAGATACAGGTGCAGCACCATTACTGCATGGCTAGGTTTAATTCTGAACATCTGAATGTGGAAGATGATGAACAAATAAATGTATTTTAGTTTACATTTTGTATGCTTGCCTGCCCTCTAAAGTTTCTTGCCATTAAAAAGTCAATATATTAAGACTTTTGTAAGGATCAAGTTAAGTAATGTGTGAGGATGGACATAACATACCAAGATCGATATGGAAATTCATCTGCAAATCAATAATGAACAAGGCATTGTGCTAGGTAATGTTTATTGGATTATTTCCAATCTGCTTACTTCAGTTTCCATATAAGACAATTTCAAATACCCCTTCCAACTTTGCCCACCATCATCATGTCTTGGTTAGTAAAGTTCAATTTAATTTCATTTGCCTCTGTGTAAGAAGTGCAACTTTACCTTTATTCCTGTTTGGGACTCTTTAGTAATATGTGATGCCTGGTAGCTCAAACCTCACAGCTATGTAAACGTCTGGGAGTCTTTAATTTTGTTCTAGACTTTGATGTTACATTAATGCCAGGGCTGTATGCCAGCCAAGTGTGACAATTGTTTCTGTTTAATTTTCTAATTTCAGTCAAGACTGCTTAGCTTGCCGATGAAGTCCACCCATCAGTGTCAGACGCCCAGGCAGTTACTTATGAGCAGTAATAGCTTGTAATAGTTGCTCTGATACCCTGGGGAAAGTAGAAGCCTCTGTGGGCTCTTCAATAATTAATACATATTTATTTATAAATTTATTAAAGCAAAACATACACAGGGCCTAGAAGAGTGCTTGGCACATTGTGGCTACTATAATGTTTGTTGACAGTATCTAGAAATAAATAACTGAAAGTTAGAGCATCTACGTACATTATTTTCCAAACTAGGCTACTTTTGATAGTCAAAGGGAGAGCTATCAGTGACACTGGCATAAACAGAGTCTGTCTCAGGTTAAACAGGATATAAATTCATGCTAATGAATATATGTATGCTTTTTGAGGTCCATGCCTTTTGGTTATCAGACAATTATACTTCATAGAACTCAAATAATTAAATTACATGGAATATTTCTTTTAGAACTAGAGGTTACTTTGAGAACTCAAAAACTGACGTGTAATATTTTCACGTCAGGTTTTCAAAGGCAGCTCTAAATTTATTCATCTAGAGTAACATGATGATCATTGTTACTGAGATGAGCATCACTGAAAATGTGTAAAATACAACTTAAAAAACAATTTATAAAATGCTGGACTTCAAATCTTTGGACAATGCATGTTCATGGGAGGAGTGAAACATAAAATTTACAGTCAACAAAAATTTTGTACATTTCCATGATTAGTTAAATCAATTTGATTATAAGTTTCCAGGGACTTTGTAATCAAATTATTCAGAAAAACAATTGTTCCAGATGAAAAGAAATTTTAATCTTCCAATACAGATGTTTCTTTTGGGGTGTTTATTGGTCAATACATTTTGTCCTAGGAAAAGTAATACATGATAGTGTTAATCCTTTTTTCTTTTTAAATTATTGTTCTTGTTAAACAATTTATACATTTGATGGATAAATTTGCAAGTGACACTTAGAGGATTGAGCTGGTTTGGGATTGAGTGATTTGGGAAATGGACAGTTATTTCATGACCATTTTGGTAAACTGCAGCTTGGATATTACCTAGTTAAGGAGCAGTCCATAACTCTACTTCCTAGAGGGAACATATGGCAGCCTCGTCCTTTAAATGTGGAAGTTTTATAACTAAAATATTACTAATGTTATTGAAATAGGCATTTGAAATTTCATCACCTGCCACTTCATGGTTTTATAGTTTCAAGTGGTTTCCATAGTTTGATTATGAAAGGCAGCCCAAGTAGAATTATCAGCAACATTAAAAGCTTATTTTGTATAATCAACTGTGATTACAGTTTGATGACACTTTTCTCTCATAGCTAATATCATTTTTTTTCAAAATCTTAATTCTATCTCAATTCAACTGATGTTTCCATTGTTTCCCACCTTACTCTTGCTCTTTGAAATTTTTCTTTTTATGCAAAGGTACTTTAGAAAACTTTACACAGCAACTTATTCTACTCATACCATTTTAATTATGCATTTCTTCTGTTTTATAATAAGCAGATTGTGCTGTTCACTCTTACTACATTAAAAGTATATCCACAGTAATATATCTCCTTACTGGAGTTAACTTGTATTGCACAGAAAGATTCAAAACTCTGAGTCATTTGCATGCCTTGAAATTTTTTTCTGAATTAATTATGACTCAGTTGAATTACTAATATTGAAGATACACTGATAATTTTAAAGTGCTCTATTCATTTTAAACTCAACAACAAAAATCCACAGTGTAACCCATATAGTTAACATTTATTTAGCACTTATTCTGAATTAAACACTATTGTCAGCACTTTATGTATAAATTCAGAGGTTGGCATATCTCATGGGCCAAATCAAGCCCCACTGCTTGTTTCTGCAAATAAAATTTTATTGGCTCACAGCTACATCCATTAATTTTCATATTGTCTATTGCTGCTCTCACAGGACAGTGACAGAGTTGACTGGTAGTTGTTGTAGAGACCTTATTGCCCATGAAGCCTAAAATATCTGCTATATGGTCCTTTACAGAAAATATTTGCCAATCCCTGTATTAAAACTTTTGATCTCCTTGACAACCTTGTAATTTATCACTCTCATCTTAATCTCTACTCTAAAGATAAAGAAAATGGGACATCCAGAGGTTAAGTGACTTGCCAAGGTCATATACTGCTAGTAAATGTGAGAGCAAGGATTAAACCCAGGCAACTATCTCCACAGTCCCCATGTTCAACTGTGCTAAACTGTATTCAAATGGAGAATTATGTTTGCTGCCTATGAAGAAGCAATTATTCGAACATAATTCTATTAACAAAACTTGATTGGGCACTGATACTTTTTTCCCCAAAACATAAGATACTTTGCAGTTGTGGACTAATGAAAATTTTAAGACTATGTAACTGTCCACTTTCTGTTATTTATGTGGATTTCAGACAGTGAAATTCATGACATTTGTCATATAAAGCAGAACTTTCACACTAGTCTCTGTAAATTCTACTAGAGTTAGAAGAATTTGATATGAATGATATGTATGATATGATATATATGAAGTTTAATTGGCCAAAGACAAATAACAATGGATAAAAGGATTATAAAGGATTCTGTGTCCTCAAACATGTTCTTGCCTCTACAGTAGTTATAGGAAGCATTTAGAAAATGACACTAAGTAGAGACGATAATAGATAATCCTGTCATCAAGACCGGAATTTTAGATAATGACTATAGCTTTTAGGAGGAGGACTTATCACTATTGAAACCATTCATCCATACCCAATTCCTTTGAAAAATTAAAATTTTGCACTAATCAGAGCAGGTTTTCTGCAGCTGCCAGCACATGATGGACTTCTCAATAACAGGCGGGACTAATGTTCTTTTTCACACTTGGAACGGGGTTCCCATGGCAACACTCCTTGTAAGCATTCAAATAAAACTTCTCTTTTCCCTTCAACAATCTTTCCTTTTTCTTTTTCCTACCTAAACTTTTTCATTAAAGGTAAGTACCTTAATCTTTAAGAGGCTAAAACCTACCAGTGAGCCCTAGTTCTCCATTTTCCCAGGAAGATGTTTAGAAGGAAAACACACACACTGGACGTTGACTTTCTTCCTTATTATATCACATGAAGAATAGTCAGAACTAGCTTTGGACAGGGAAGATGATTGTAAGTGCTCAGACTTAATTCTGAATTAGAGACCTGAGTCAGAAGCTAGGGCATGTGATTTTTGCAAACATGGAACAATATGCCAGGAATTCGTGTTCTAATGCCCAAAGATAAAATAGTATTTTATAGGGATTGTGCTGAGAGCAGACTCTGTTGTGCATATTGGAAGCCTTCTTGATTTATCATCAGGTGATTTGTATATTGATAAAGAACAGACTCTGCTCTTAGTAGCTGGCATTTGATAAAAGCATAAACTATTTCTGGTAAATAACTCCGTAGGAGAAATATGGGCTTGGGAGAATTTGCCAGGAGAGTTTTACTACAAAGTAACTAACCAAGAGCAAAAATAGAATAAGTAAAGACAGAAAGATACAGAAAGAGAGAAAGGGAGTTAGCTGATGTGCACAGAAATTGATCCTTACAGATACACTCAACCAGAATGAAATACTCCATGCAGGATAAAATGCTGCAGTACGATGCTATTTGATGTGTGGGCTATAGGGTGGTGCTGGTTTTCCAGCTGTTTGTTACTGGTCCTCAACAGGATAAGTTCAGTCCATATTTGTTACCAGTGCACACACTTTCCATGAATGTGCTGGTTTTCTTCAAAAAGTCATTTTCTGGGCTTCCCTGGTGGCGCAGTGGTTGCGCGTCCGCCTGCCGATGCAGGAGAACCGGGTTCGCGCCCCGGTCTGGGAGGATCCCACGTGCCGCGGAGCGGCTGGGCCCGTGAGCCATGGCCGCTGAGCCTGCGCGTCCGGAGCCTGTGCTCCGCAACGGGAGAGGCCGCAGCAGAGGGAGGCCCGCATACCACAAAAAAAAAAAAAAAAAAAAAAAAAATCATTTTCTTCTCCATCATTTTTATTATGATTATATTTATTTATGGTGTAAGTACTGAATCAAATAAAAAAAATGGGGCTTCTACTTTGCATGATTTTGGTTTAATTTTCTTTTTCTAAGAATTCATGAGTGTTTTATAAAAGTATTGTTGCCGTAATACCGTCATAATAGTATTGTGAATTTTAAGTGGAGTAGGAAGTATTATATAGTTGACATTAAATCATAGTGGGTGACTGAGGTTCTCTGTCTCTATGTGCTTGAATAGTCTCATTATTTTCTGCAAAAGCATTTTTTTGCATGCATTGTTTCACATCATCATAACACATCTATGAAATAGATCTTGTTTTGTCCATTTTACAGATAAAGCAACTGATGCTTAAGACGATTACAGATTACAGTCCCTTGTCTGTCTTGGCCAGGATGCTGTTGGAAGTAGAACATAACTCGGATGATTTAAGACATCATAACGAAGGGACTCCTTACAGAGGGGTGAGCAGAATCAATAAGAGATATTGAAGTATCCAGAAATTGGCAAAAGCAGGAAGTCATCATCACACTTAGGTCTGAATGGGCATGAGAAGAAAGTTGTTACTGGAGTGACAGCAGGAGAAAGGCTGTCCTATAGGCACCGGCTCCTCAGCTGGAGAACCACAGCCACTGCCAACCTGCAGACTGAGTAATAAATACCCGACCTCTCTCTCCAGAGAGAACTGGAGACGTGAGAGAGGGGCCATCCAATAAGAGTGAGGGTGAGAGAAGGACACAGCCACTGCCAGAAGCCACCCGTTGGAGCAGAGAGGAAGCAGGGAAGAAATGTCCCAAAACTTTTCCTCTCCCATTTACACATCTCTTGCCTGGAGACTCAGGTGCCTTGAACTATTCATAAAGCTTATGTCTCAGGTCGCTCTCGGGCATAAGTCCCTTCCATGACCTTGGGAGGGAACCTACAAATATATTTAGAAGTCACACTTTCTGTAACATTTGAAAGAGTAATTTTTTTTCGATCACTACTCATTAAGAATTCTTTTTCCTCTCTAATTTCCCTTACCCTCTTGATGGGTGTGTTGGAGAAGTCACTGGCATTTTGGGAACCTTGTTAAGTGGAAATTGAGTTAGTGTTAATGTCAGGGTTTTTTTCATGGAATATATTTGTATGGCTCATAGTCCCTTTTTGGTATAGTTAAGTCATTTCTAGTCTTGCAACTGTAGGAATGGCTTCCAGATATCCTCCTACCACCTCTGCGTCAATTCACCAGTTTTCAAAACAAGGAAGTGCAGGATCACAGGTGGTATTATATAGAAATATGTCTAAGACACCTGGGACAGGAAGTATGTAGGTAAAAAAGGAACAGCAGGTTTAAAAGGAACAAAAAATTTAAAATATTGAAATCTGTCTTTGGAAAAGTATTCCAAATCTTATACTTAATACATGAAAAGAAACCTGATATTTTT
Organism: Physeter macrocephalus; assembly: GCF_002837175.3. NCBI lineage: Eukaryota > Metazoa > Chordata > Mammalia > Artiodactyla > Physeteridae > Physeter > Physeter macrocephalus. The sequence goes on along the minus strand of NC_041220.1, from coordinate 75,883,026 downwards.
TTCCATATTTGACAACAATTCTAAATATTTACGTGATATTAGTGAAAAGAATCTTTAAGATTAAAAGAAACTTTTTTAAACTTTATATGTAGTTAAAAAAAAACCAAATCAAATTTTGTTCAACTGTACAAGAACAAATGCAGAATTATCTTTCTATTCTCCCTACAGAGAATGTTACTATTAAAATCTCTGTCATATGAAAAGCATGCAGGAAAAATAGTGTAAGGGAAAACCACTGGAGAGATAGTTAATATAAAAATAGGCTCTTTTTTCCTGGATTTTATATTTGGGGTATTGGAACATTTCTTTAAGAATGTGTCCTATGCATTCTTAAAATATAAAATTTGTTGTGATTCCTTTCCTCAATCCAAATAAATATTCACTTTCCTACCTAATTTTGTATTCTTTTTCACAAGCAGGTACTCAGAGTTTCAGTCCCCAGAGGGCATGATCTGCCCCAGCTTCTGAAGGTCCCTACCATTGACTGAACTCAAACAGAAACCAGCCTCCTAGGTGAGTCTGTCTGAAGGAATCAAGGGGAGGTGCCTGGAAATAAAGGGTGAGAAGAGGACACAGAAAAACAAGCCCATCATCCAAGTTCACATAACTACAGAGTAGGGTCAGGAGTCAAACTCCAAATCTCTGATTCTAAAGCACATGCTCTTTTTTTTTATATCTGTTCAAGCTTTGGTACTACATACAAAAGGATTGATAGCGGGAGGTATGTTCTGATTTAGCTTGTCTTTTGTATTCAGTTTAGCTACAGTCTCAAAATGAGATCATTAACCCTAGAGTTTATGAAAAGTAGTAAGATTTGAAGAATTATTAAGAAAAAGTTATTTGAGCTTTTTAAAATTTCAAAACAATTATTTTTTATTCATTATGTAATCCACATGGCTAACAGCCTGCTTCTGAAATAATTGGTTAATTGTAAACAAGTCCCCACATTTAAGGATATAACTTATTAATTAGAGGAGATACTTATTCTTAAAGACATTCTTTGACAGAGCTTGGGTTAAAAAACAAGTTTAAGAAACTTTAAGAACAAAGCCAAACAAAAAGGGAATAAATTACCAATTAAGATTTATTCTTCTTCTCTTCTTTCAAAGCAAGCTCAAAATTATGACACTGATTCTGAGGCAAGCAGCTTGTGCTTTAAACATCTTAAATTCAGGTACCATGAAATCTTGTCCCTCAGCCATATATTCTGAAACGTAAAATATTCCTCTCATATCATAACTGAAAAAATATGTGTATTTTACTCATGCATTTCTGTGACTCTCATTTCCTTATTTGTGATGTCTCCCTGGAGATAATGATCTTTAGGCATTGTTAAAAAAAAAACACAACAGGATGAGGAGAATCAAGAAGAGCTGTCAATCTTGCAGCAAAAAGGAACATCTGCTAATAGCTAACATGCCTGAACCAGCTGGATTATGCCTATGATAAGGTTCATTACTTTCTAAGGGATGAGAGCTGCCACTTCACCTGAAAAGATTTAGCTACATTATCAACCCAAGATGTATAAATTGCATTTAAAGTTAGAATAGCAACCAAGGCAAAATGATTACAGTATCTAACATAGTATAATTAGGGACTACCATGGTTCTGAAGCTCATTTGGAAAGTAAAATGAAAGGAATTAGGCTATTATTGTCCATCTGGATCATCTCCAGAAGATCGAATACTCTTTCAGCTTTCAAGGACCCTCCACCTGACCCATATTCCCACAAGCAAAAGGAAGGCATCACTGATCATTAGCACATCTGGCAAAGACATCTACTGCTCATATCCATTTTCCTCTTCTTTTCCTAGTAATAGAAGTCTTACATTTTAGCTGAACATGACTGCGCTAGATTAACGCCCATGTGTCTAGACTATTTTGTGCCCTAAATGTGCCCATATAAATATGATCTCACGAATGAGATGTGAGTGGAGCTAATTTATGCACCCTCTTCATTCTGCCCAGTTTTTGGTTTTTACTTGCCTTCTTGAAGCTTCTCTGTTATGACGTTGGTAGTGAGCCACCTTAGACCATGTAGACAGGGCAATATTTTAAGAATGGCAGAAAAGAGAATGTACTTGGGACCCCATTATATCAGTCCTGGATTGCATAAACTCAAGCTACTAGATAAGAAAAAAGAAACTTTTTTTATTGTAAATCTTTCTATCATTTGTTATCTTTGATATAGCAGTAGAACCTACATTCTACTTTAAATAAAGCTTTTATGATTCTGATTAAATAAACACTTTTCTAAAATATATATTTCCCCATCACCTAGAAAGGAACTTCCCTTGAAATCCCCATTCCTGCTTAACCAATGATTCCAACCTTCTTATAATTAGAACAAGGAATCTCTACTATGTATGACTCCTGGATGTCCCTCTAATTATAATATTAAAGTAAAATAAATTAGTTAACATATATGGATGCTTACAACATGTTAGGTACTATGCTAGGTAGTTCAAATATATAAACACATTGAGTCCACACAGCAACCATGTGGTAGAAAAGCTGTAATTACCCTCATTACAAATCCTTTGACCAAGATCACATAGCTCTTAAACATCTGAACTAATATTCAGGCAGTTGAACTGTGGAGATTTTGTATGTAGCCATAATACTACCTCTGATTCTTTTCTTAAAATTCTGCTTACTCAGACTTTTTCTGAAGTGTATTTTTCTTGGGATTTAAATTTATTAGTAAACTAAATCAGGCTGAATATATATGCGGCATGGATACTTATTGAATAAATTATATGTGCAAGGCATGATGATAAAGACTCAATATGTACTATTTCAGTAAAGAGTGGAGTGCTGGAGCCGGATCTTATGGGCTCTCCAAGAGCCAACCTTCCCAACTCTACGTTCAGTTGAAGCCAGGGTGGTCACTCCAAATGTGACGTGATGGGAATATCTATACCTCAGAAGTTGGCAAACCCCATAAATCAGTTTTTTTGTTTCCTTTGGAGAACCCAATATTAGTGTACCACTTATTAAGAAAGCAGAGAAAAATTGCATAAAGTTTTATACTCAAAAAGATCATTTTCTGGCTGGGGATACAAGCTATAAGTATAATCTTAAAACAGGATAATATAGGAATATTACTAAAAATTCTGGGTACAAAATTGAGGAAGCAACTTAGTTGAAATATGACAGAAGTCAGAAAACCAACTGAGACATGGCATTTGTGCTAGACTCTGGTTCAAATTTGAATGAGGAGTTGGTATTAAACTTTCTGTGTGCTTGTGATAAAAAGGCTGAATATAAGGGAAAGCTCTAATTCTGTTTGTTTTTATTCATATATTAAGGTATGTGACGAACTTAAATTTACACTTAAGAGAATAAGATGGTTATCTATGCTACATGCATATTGAGTTTCTGCCCATAAATATCTTCATCACTTCCTGATAGTTCTAACTTTAAAGATTAATTTCCTAGAGTACTGACTATTTCTCTTATTAAAATGCAAATATATCTGGAAGTCATTTTCCTGTAACATCTTATCAGTTATTAGTTTTGAAGCTCTGACTGATTGGTAGTCCACATAACTGGCCCCCTTGACCCTGAGCTGTAAATTCAAGATAATCAGCACTTTGGAAATAATCATGCCCTTGGTTTAGTATGGAAAGGAAAATTTCAATCAATACTTCAAGTGTCTTACCATATAGTTAACCTCATAAATTATTCCTTCTTTTGACTCATTTATAATTACTAATACCAAGTACTTAAGCAGATCTAGTGGCATTTGTCTCTGTCATTTTTGTACAGCAGAGTTTATACATTCAATGATGAATTATACTCTGTAGCAACAATATGTATTCTAGACATCATACATTTTATGTTTACCTAATTAAAAAGTTGGTTTTCAGTGATGGCACTCAGTCCTGATATTTCTGAATTCTTGCCTGAAATATATGCCCAATAAATTGTTATCCTGTCTTGCTTTGGTCAGTCCTATTCTAAGATTGCCGTGTTTCCTTAGTTCCTCAGTTTCTCAGAGCTAGAATTCTCCACTGATCTCTAGCCTTATGACTAAGACCCTGTTTCTCAGACCTTTTGAAAGTTGACTGCTAGCTTGCTGACCTGACCCTCTGTGCATGGCCTACTCCTGGATTTGCAATCCATAGATTTGTTAATCCACTGTCCTTCAACTCATGGGACATACCCCTTCTTTGCTGGACTTTCCAGAGGGTAATCATCCACTCAGTGACCACCTGTCAGCTGTTATCAAACTAGTTAGGCCCATCCACCAACATATCTTGAATTCCTCCCATAACCTACATCAGTCCTATGCCTTATGATCTATACCTAAGTAGAAATTGATTTATGAGTTTCAAGCCTTTCTATTCTACCTTTTCCCATGGCCTACTCAGATCTAAAATTAAAAATATTTTTTTAAAAAAGTGAGATGGGTCAAAGATGCCAAAGGGAATAAACAGGGCAAGTGAATCGGATGGTGTTAGAGGCATCAGAATGTGGGAAAGGAAGACAAATCTAGAAAGAAGAGACCTATTGTTTTCTACTTTACAATTTTGCCATACAGAGCTACTTTGGAATAATCTATGGTATATCACTTTCTATATATCGAACAACTTCCTCTGACTAGTATGACTGAAGGATAAACTATTAAACAAATGTGGGCAAGTGCTTCTTTACAATGGAGCTGTGCAAGTGTGAAATTGGCCACCTTGTTTGCATACATTTCACAGCTATATACAGCCTAATGATTATTGAGCCTACATGGTCCAAGGGATTCCTGACTTGGGGCTTTGGGTCCAGTGGGTAACATAAATGCATTTGAGAAAAGCCACTTACAATATTTTGTATTTCAGGTAAATTATTACAAAACCAAATTCCATCATTTTTTAGAAAAATAAGACTAAAATAATTGAATATGTGCTCTAAGTGTGTATTTGGTACAACAGATTAGTCATCAAAATGGGTTGAGTGCCTATGAAATAATTTTTAGACTCAGACAAAAAGTAAATTTCACAGCAATGGCATGTGTTACACAGTTGCATTTTTTTTGGTGAATCTAGATTTCAAGTTCAGAATATTAGAGGGCATTTGCGCCAGTAAAAGGGAATGAAGGTTGTTTTTTAAAAAAAATTTATTTCAATATGCTTGCCCTTTATGACATTAAATAATATTTTAAGGGCCAAGCAATATTTTAAGCTTCAATTCTGGGGAAATAATAATAAGGAAGAGAAATTGTTTAATCAGTTTTGCTTTATATTTGACTGTTTCGAATAGTTTCCCCTGCATCTACTCAATGTTATGCATCTACCAAATTTTATTCATCCACTTACCTATTGACAGATACCTAGATGGCTTTAAATCTCAACTACTGAAATGTCATAATGATGGATAGCCTCACATGAACTCCCTAGTAGACCTGGTCAGAATTGCCTCTGGTACCCATAGCCAGGAGTTGGCTTGGTGAATGATGGCATTTACATATAGTCAATTTCTTTAACTACTCTGAGATTTCATTATAAAATGCCTTCAGTATATTATACTCTTGCCAGCAGTGCATGTGAATTCCTATTATCCTACTTTCTCATCAATAGTTGTTATTATCAAGCTTTTTAAAAAAATTATCTTTTTGTCAATCTAATGGGTGAGGAGTCCTATCTAGTTGTTTTAGTTTTACTTTCTCTAATTACTAGTAAGGCTAGTCATGTGCATTTCTCCTAAAAATCCTGGCTTTTATATCCTCTTTCCCCTTTTATACTGGCTTTTCTGTCATTTTTGTTGTTGTTGTCTATTTAAAATTATTCCATAATATTTTTATTTATTGAAAATATTTCTCCCCCAATCTGTCAGTCGCCTATAAGTGCTATATACTGGGAATAAATTGCTGCTATGGTTTAAATGTTTGTGTCCCCCCAAAATTCATATGTTGAAATCTTAACCCCCAAAATGATGGTGTTGGAAGGTGTGACATTTGGGAGATGCTTAGATCATGAGAGTGGAGCCCTTATGAATGAAATGAGTGCCCTTATAAAAGAGACTCGAGAGAGCTCACTAGCCCCTTCCACGTGTGAGGAAGCAGGGAGCAGGCGCCAGCTATGAACAAGGAAGAGGACTCTCACCAGAGGCAACCATGCTAATGCCTTGATCTTGGATTCCCAGCCTCCAGAAATGTGAGAAATTAGTTTCTGTTTAGGAGTGGTATTTTTTTTATAGCAGCCCAAACAGACTAAGGATACTTGTCTTTGTGGAGCTTTGCTGATGTCTTCTGTGAAAGTGTCCTGTGACCTCCCAGGTCACAGAGAGGTAAATTTTGGTAGCAGAGAAGCAGAAGCTACTGAAAGGGCAGGAGAAGAAGAGGCAGAGAAAAAAGAGCCAGAAACAAGCTGATTCACGAGCAAAGAAGTGTCAGTAGAGTAAGGATGGTATATGATGGGTGCATGACAGGCTCATAGGTGTTGCCACTGAGTCACTGGAATTCCCATTTAATATGGATATCTATGAGAGGTGTTACACTTGTTGAATCTGCAAAGTCTCTTCTGTTTTTTAACTTCTCTATGTTTTACAGTAAAATATAATCAACAGAGGTAACCAAAACCCATGTCTCTTCTTTGTAATTTGATTGAAGTTAAGTACAAATCTCTACATACCAGAACTTTGTCTTCACTACCACACATCAGAATTGTTCTATATCACACGATGCACTGCTTTATAATTAATAGAACTTTCAATAGAATTCAGGACCAAAAGAACTGGACGTTGATTGACTCAAGAAAATGCATTATGCAATAAGACTACATTGGCATTATTCTCAAAACTTAATTAACTTTCAATCAACTATACAATATTAGAGTCATTTAAAACAGCAGATGTTTTCCCCCTCTAGAAATTTGCATAGAATTTCTGACAACTAACACTAAGGTTCTATTCTTATATTCAAGGACTGTGACAATCATAAGAATAGTAAATATAAAATTGCTGCTATTGCTGGGGTCTATTATGTTATGGCCTCTCTTTGAATAATTGTTTGCTAAAATGTTTGACAGGCTAGAAATGATGCAATAGCATTGCAATACAAGTTTTTAGTCCAGAATCTTCTATCTGTGTTCAAATCTAATGAACTCTTTGGAAAGATTTGCTTTGTATCACTAGAAATCACTTTAAAAGGACAGTCTTACTAGAATAAACTATCTACAGAAAGTTGTTTCAGACTTCCCAAGGTGTATTTGGAGATATCAGTATTCACAGATTCAATTTAAATAGAATTTTGTCATTGAACTGAAACAATTATAGGCAGGAAATAAACCTTGTATTGTAGATCACATTTGAAGAAGAGTTTATGAATCGAAGTTACCATGCTTTCTTTTAAATTAATCTTGAAAACTCAATTGGATACACCCATGCTTTTGGCACAAAAATCTAATATTTATGAAAATTACCAAAGCACTGTGAATATAAAGTAGCACCAAGACTGAGGGCTTACACATCTTCTTAATGTCCTGGTGAAGGGGAAGTCCTTTGTGCAACAGTCTTAGTCATACCATGCCTGAATGGCTTAAACAATGGAAAATTATTTTTCACAGTTCTGGAGAATGACAAGTCCAAGATCAAAATGGCAGCAGATCTAATGTCTGGTGAGACATTATGAGTTTCAGAGGGCTGTCTTATTGTGTTCTCACATGATGAAGGGAGAGGTCATCACTTTCCTTTCTCATCTTATCAGAACAACAATCCCATTCATGAAAGCTCCACCCTCATGGCCTAATTACCTCCCAAAGGCCTCACCTCCTAATACCATCATATTGGGTATTAGGATTTCATCATAGGAATTTTAGGGGGACACCCACATTCAGTTTATAACAACAACTTACCATTATTCAAGCTGATTGTCAGATCACCATCAATGATGCTATGGCAGATGTCCTATTATAATAGTTTATCGAAAAATAATTGGAGTTAATCATGTACAATTTCATATGTTGTCCCTCTGGAGATTCTGATGAATTCAAGATGTCCAATATTCTCTCGGTTAATAAGATTAACTGAGTGATAGATGAAAAAATTATATAAATTATAAACTACCACTTTTTCATGCTATTTTATTGATGTTCCTCTTATGCTCCCCACTGAGTTAAGACACTATCACTCTTATGTAAAAATAAGAAATAAATTAAAATTTTTGTAGAGACACTTCAATATTATGAGTAATTTTAAGAAACACCAGTTCCTTTAAAAAGATATTTAGGACTAAGGTCCTTCATTACCAGCCGAAGGACATTTTTTTAGGATTGGACTTTTCAGCATAAGAAGGCTGTCCAAAAGTCAAATAGTTATTGGAGTCCAGGTGCACTGTGTATCTCACAGACGGTGCTTTAGTGTGTTTGCACTGTACTTACTCAGCAAATGACGGGTGTTATTGAAAGACTAACTGCTTCCTCTAATCAAGAGCAGGCATATATACAGAGCAAACATAAATTATCAGGCCAGCTCTGGCGCTATTATATGAGTCAAGATCAGAGATTAGGCAAATTAAATATGTCCTTGGGTCATCAGCAAAAAATAACAAGCCACTTTAAAAATTAGTTTATTAATGTATAATTTATGAAATAAAATTCACTAGTTTTAGGTGTACAATTTGATAAGTTTTTAAAAAGTATATAGAGTTATGTAACCACCCCACAGTCACAATCCACACTTTTTATTCTTTTTTCCGCACCTTTTTATCACTCCAGAAAGGCTCCTTGTGCCCTTAAGAGCCAGTCTCCTCTCTCTTCCCCCAAATAATTCATAATTGATATTTTATTTCAGTTGCATTATAGGAATATCCAGAAATTATTCATATGAGAGCCTTGGCTAAAAGATTATTTTGTGTGTGATCTGAAGATGAATCTGATATTAAAAATCTCACAAAGGATTTTAGCTCATATCGGAATAATTGGTTTAACTAATTCACATTTAAGAAACTTTTTCCTGAATTGAAGCAGAGAAGATAGATTTTATATAATATTTCCTTGTCTATCTTAAAGAAATAATCTTATGATTGTGGTATATCACAAGACACAGAATTTGCTGGCCCCTTGAACTTGGACTTCACAGTGTCCAGAACAGTGGGAAATAAATGTTTGTTGTTTAATACACCCAGTTTATGGTGTTCTGTTATAGCAGTCCAAACTGACTAAGACAGAAATTGGTACTGAGAAGTAAGGTGTTGTGTATCAAATGCATAAAAAAGTGGAAGCAGCTTTGAAACTGGGTAATGCGTAGAGGACTCAATAGTTTAAGGTACATGCTAAAAAATGCTGAGATTGCTATGAAGGGACTTTTAATGGTGATTCCGGTGAGAACTCACAAAGAAAAGAATAGAGCTGGAGAGAAAGCCTCTATCTTCTCAATACAAAAATAATCATGAATAGAATGTTGGTAGAAATATTGACAATAATGGCCATTGTGACAAGATCTCAGGCAGAAATTAACATTGTAACCAAATAGGGAAGGGATGTCCCAGAGAAACAGAACCAGGCATGGCTTTTCTGGCCTAAGTCATCCTGTGATCTAAGCCTGGCCACAATTCTTGCCCTTGAACAGGTCTCAGTAATTCACGATCTTAAGTGAAACAAAAGAATACAGAAACTAATGACTGTTGCAATATAGCAAAGATAATATATCAGTTGTAAAGACTCCCAGTTCTGTTCCAATAGTAAAGATTAGCCTGAAATGCTCAGTCACCAGATCAACTGGAAACTAAGGAATGATGATGTTGATCTTTTCTGACCCTCATGACTTCAACCAGCTTAAGCATGGACCACCCAAGCCCCTTCATGAATATTCACATAACCTTAGCTTAAAATTTTCCCAATTTTGCTGTTGGGGAGGCACTGCTTTGGGAAAGATCCCTGGTGTTTTCCTTACTTGCCACAAGTAATAAATCATTTCTTCTCCAGCTCTTTGGCTTGGTTGTGTCATGAAGGGGCTTGATGAATTTGGTTACTTGGCTGAGGAGATTTCTAAGCAAAATGTTGAAGGAGTGGCTTGGTTCCTTCTGACTACTTATATTAAAAATGCAAAAAGAGACAGATGAATTGGAGAAAAAAATTGTTAAGCAAAAGGAACTAGAACTTAAAAGTTTGGAAAATTCTCAGTCTGTACATATTGCAAAAAATGAGAAAGAATGCTCTAAAGAGCAAACATTTGATAAGGAGCAAACATTTGATAAGGAGATTAGTATGACTGTGACCCATAGACTTAATCAGCCACTCCAGCAGGAAAACTGCCAGTTTGAACAGAAGAGGAAGGAGATGAGACAGAATAATGGAAGGCTGTCAGAGTCCCCATGAACTGTCAGTGAAGCTATTCAGCCGTAAACTTGTGGTTTTCTTCAAGAAAAGAGTAAAATGTCCCTGAAAGTAATTCAGAAATCATCAAGGCCACTGCCTAGATTTCAACACAGAAGATGACCTGCAACAGAAGCTGTGGGAGTGTGATCACACCCGGGCTGCTGCAGCATGGCTGGGGCCTGGCAGAGGGTGGTGGCATGGGCACTGGTCAGTCAAAGTGTGGGGCTGACATTACCAACCCAGTGGGCCTGGAGGGCAGAGCATCAAGCCAAAGAGCCTTGGCTTCTCGAGACTTAAAATCTCACGGGATTTACCATGCTAGGTTTTCCACTTGCTTGGATCTCTTTACTCCCTCCTTCTCTCTGATTTCTCCCTTTTGGAAAGAGAATGTCTATCCCGTGCCTGTCCCACCACTGTGTTTTGGAAGCACATAAATTGTTTGGTTTCATAGGTTCACAACTGGAGAGAAATTTTGTCTCAGGATGAATCACATCTCATGTTGCACCCATATATGATTTAGATAATATTTAGGTAAGACTTTGGACTTTAGACTTTAGAGTTAATGCTAGAATGATTTAAGACTTTGTGTGCTATTAAGATGAAATGAAGGCATTCTGCATCTGAGAAGGATATAAATTTGGGGGGGGGTCACAGTGAAATATTACGGGCTGCATGTTTGTGTACCCCCCAAATTCATGGTGAAACCCTAACCCGCAGTGAGATGGTATTAGGAGGTAAGGTCTTAGAGAAGTAACTGGATTTAGATGAGGTCAACAGAGTAAGACCCAAATGATGGGATTAGTATATTTTTAAGAAGAGAAAGAGACCAGAGCTCTCTCTGCCATGTGAGGATACAATGAGAAAACAGTCAAATGCAAACCAGGAAGAGGGCTCTCATCAGAAATGGGTCTGCTGGCAACTTGATTTTGGGCTTTCCAATCTCCAGAACTGTGAGAAATAAATGTTTTTTATTTAAACCACTCAGACTGCCCTGAACTGATTCAGAAAGATTTTCCTATAGAGCTCCCACAAAGAAACAACCTGGCTGGCACCTAGATTTTTGGACCTCCAGCCTCCTGAACTGTGAGGATAAACTTTGGTTGTTTGAAGCTGATGCCGAAAGCTCAGCTTCAGTGCACCAGTGCCAAATCGAATCTCAGAGACAGAGTTTTGGGTGAAGTAGAAAAGAATTGCTTTATTGCTTTACCAGGCAAAGAGGGACACAGTGGGCTCTTGTCCTTGAAACTGTGTGTCCCAATGCAAGGAAGTTAGGTGAGGAGTTTGATAGCAATGGTTCAAGGGTGGGGTTGCTGATAGGATTAAAGTGTGTGAAGGGCCTGCACTCCATTAATCTGGCCTCAAGTGGTTTCCTGATCTTCTCTGAAGAATGCTTCATCAAATAGTTCCATCTTTCATTTGTTGGGGGTTTTAGTTCTGCAGAAGAGCTTAAAGATATTGTTATTGCATCCCTTGAGGAGGAACCAGGACCCTGCCCCAAGGCTGCACTACTTGGCTGCTCCTCCCTTGTCTCTACATCCCCTCCCTTCCCTGATTAGCAGCTGTTCAAAAGGCTTCCATGCCCAGGAGCCCCACTAGGTCCTGCAAGGTTTCAGAGCCACTGGCAGCCCTAGGTCACTAATACAGAAAGACATACATTAATAAATATTGATAAAAATGTAAAATTGCAATTGTGAATAAATATTGATGAGAGTTTCAGGGTGCATGGAGAGCCAGAATGAGTCGTTCTGGTCAGGGCATCATGGATGGCATCCTTGAGAAGCTGCTGCATAAAGTGAAAACCTAAGAGTGAGAAGTTAACCGCATCAAGAGAAGAAATGCCGAGGGCAGTCCAAGTATAGGTGACATGTGATTCTGCAACTGAATATGCACCATTCCATAATTAAGTAAATACTTTTAAGTTCATGTTCTATTTCACATACTCTTATAGGACCTGGAGATTTAGAAGTGAACGAGCAGTTTACACTTTATTAAAGAAGGTTTATCAGGATATTAAAATACTACAAATTATATTACTGAAGATTAATGACAAAACTGTGTAGATTATTTTTAAAAATCTGTAGACTCATTCTGTAGAATTGCAGTATTTTAAAAATATTTTCAATATTTCAATTAAGTGATTAAGTGATTTTCAATTGAGTTTTTTCTTTTATTGCTTCTTATCACAAAGACACAATCTCAATGACACAAATCAATGAAAAAGTAGAAAATGATGAAACTATAAACAAATTCAAAAAGTTCCCAAGTTAGCTCTAAAAATTATGTTATGTATTAAATGATATGTCTTGAATATTAAACATGTGAAAATAGTCTGATTTACTTTAAATTTGGTATCTAATTTCATTTGAACAAAATAGTGCCAGAGAAACTGTGAATTTGTTATAATCATCTGATTTATTTTACAATTGAATATAAATATGCATAATTTAGACAAGAGACTTAAAACAGTTGTTCCAATAAATTAGCAAGATAAGTAGCTCTCCTACAACAAGGCAAAGCAGGATTTTTCCAGGAAGTTAGTTCCAAGCAAATTGTTTGAGTTGGAGAAAACCTTGGTTGCTCTTCTATGCATAAAACAGAACACGTGTACTTTGTTTCAAATTGCTAGAGTCTCATGGTTTCCTTATATGTGTCTTTAATTTATAGACACAGTAGAGACAAAGTCTAAGAATGTCAATTATTTTTGCATTCTTGGTTAGAAAATTACTGAAACTCATTGTTAGTTTCTTTATGACCTGATGGTACTCAATTTCTTGGATTTGAGGTCTTATTTATTTATAAATAAATTTATTTATTTATTGAAACTGGTCTTCATGAATAAAGAGATTAAGTAAGGAATAAATCTAAACTTTTTCATATAGGCTTCAAAAAGAAAAAAAGAACACAAAAGATAAGCAAGAAGAGCTAGTAAATCCACCTAAAATACAGGCATGCACAAAACTAGCAGACAGTGAACACTGAATAACTTAATATCAGAGATAGATAAGGAAAAATATTACCAAATCCAACAAAACCAACTTGAGAGTCCACAATGAGAATTCAGTCAAATGGAGATTTCATGAAAGAAAAAACACTAAAGATATAATAGACAAATTGGTCTCTGAAAGAGAAAGTGTTACAATGAGTTGGGAGATACTAAGAACAGAATTGATACCTGATGGGTCAAAGGACCAGCTTCTGGGGACTCCAAAGGCAAAACTTTGAAAGTGCACAAGAAAGAGATGGCAAGTTGCTTGGATAAAGGGGACATGACTTGGGTCAAGTACCCCTTGGATATAGAAAAAAGGTTAAAAAAAAAGTAGAAATTATGAGTCCTGAAGAAAGAAAATTAAATCACAAAATCAAAAGATATACCAGCCCCTCCTAAAAGATGCCCTTGAATAAAACGAACTGCAACATTAAAAAGCAGGTAAGGGCTTCCCTGGTGGCGCAGTGGTTGAGAGTCCGCCTGCCAATGCAGGGGACACGGGTTCGTGCCCCGGTCCAGGAAGATCCCACATGCCGTGGAGCCGCTGGGCCCGTGAGCCATGGCCGCTGAGCCTGCGCGTCCAGGGAAGATCTCACATGCCGTGGAGCCGCTGGGCCCGTGAGCCATGGCCGCTGAGCCTGCGCGTCCGGAGCCTGTGCTCCGCAACGGGAGAGGCCCGCATACCACAAAAAAAAAAAAAACAAAACAAAACAAAAAAACCAGGTAAATGACTGTATTAGGTTGGGTGCTCTGGAAGAAATGACCAAAATGGGAATCCCCAAGCAAGTTAGGTATTAAATGAGTGGTCTTGGGATAAACTGGGAGGAAAAAAATATTAGGGAAATGGAAGAAGACAGGAAGGAAGCATCATAGAGAAGGGGAAGATGCTCAGGAAGGCTGTAGTTTGAGGTGACATACAGATTTATCCTATTCTGCAGGAATTCTGGAGCATAAATTGAACCATAGACTTTACTGCACTTAAGGCAAGAAAGCTGGGTTTTTGTAGGTCTGAACAGATCTGTCATTTTAGGGTTGTCATGGGATAAACTCTAATTGCTGGGCATATCCACATGATGCATCTCCAGTTATCCAAGAGGAATCCTCTGGAGAGATTTGAAAATGTGAGCCATTAGCACCAATAGCCATAGCACCTAGGGAATGAAACACCCAATCAGCAAAACAGATCCTCAGGTATCTGAGCAGAGCACGAACAGTGTCTGCTACAGCAAAAGAAAACACCTTACCAGTCTCTACATAAAGCTGTACTGAGGCATTTAATAATACAAGAAAGTAGAAAATTGATAAAAGAAGAGGTAGGATCAAAATATTTTAACTGTTGAAAATTCTCTTCACCAAACAACAAGCAGAAGGAAACTATGACACAACACTTGAATAGAATGAAATATCTTTTTTTTTTTTTTTTTTTTTTTGCGGTACGCGGGCCTCTCACTGTTGTGGCCTCTCCCGTTGCGGAGCACATGCTCCGGACGCGCAGGCTCAGAGGCCATGGCTCACGGGCCCAGCCGCTCCGCGGCATGTGGGATCTTCCCAGACCGGGGCACGAACCCGTGTCCCGTGCATCGGCAGGTGGACTCTCAACCACTGCGCCACCAGGGAAGCCCTAGAATGAAATATCTTTAATCAGGTACTTAGAGATATGAAAAAGTAGTTGAAAAAGTATCTCTTCATAACATAAGTGGAAAAAATAGGAAAATGGGAGTTAGTATAACTCAGGAAAGAAATGGAAGAAAGAGAAAAAGTAATCTTAGAAAGGAAGATTAAATTATAAGGTGGCAAAACGAAATAGATTTGACAGAAGATATAACAAGAATCATTGAAAGAACACATGAAAATATGTCTGAGGACAAAATGAAATAAATAGAAAGATTAAAATGTTCAGACAAAGCAATTGATGTAGATAACAGGAAAGATGGTTCATTGTACATATAATTTGAGTCCTTTAAAAAGCAAAAATGATGGAGCAGATGTAGTATTTAAAACTTGAGTCCACAAAAACTTTCTAGGGATAAATGACTCAATTTAAGTATTGAAAAGGTCACTATGTACCCAGAAAAAATGTCCAGGAATGGTAAACTATGAGACATAGGCTAATAAAATTATTAGACTTTAAAACAGTAAAGAAAAAAATAGGCTATGTTACAAAGACAAGAACACTGGATTTTCCTCAACTTCTCAGTCATACATTAAAAGTAAATAAATTAAGAGCCAAGGATTTTACAGTAAGCTAAGCTGTTCTTAAAGTACCAAGTCTGTAGTTAAACAGTTTTAAATACATAAGAACCCAGAGAATATGGTATTCAAGAGGCATTCTTGAGGAAACTGTTAAAGGAGAAACTTTATCCAAGTAAGAAATTGGCAAGCGCTACAAAAAGACAAACAAGTAAAACTTGTTTGAACAAACTTGAACAAATGAAGATATGATTTTAATATAAGCATTTAAGTTTTTAGTATCACAAAATATCAAATTAGTAAATGTTTGCTTGTTTGAATTGTTTTTCCCCCTAGAACTAGACAAACTTATTCTAAAAAAAAAAAAAATTAACATGCTAGTACAGCACAGAAGAAAGCAATGGGAAAAAAGAGCATTGAGGGAGCCCTGTCACAACAGTGCTACTAGATTTTTTACGTATCACAATGCTTTAATTAAAAGAGTGTGGCATGGAGAGGAATAAAGAGGAAAAGGAAATAGCATTTCTTAAGGATTGGCTATGTCCTAGGAGCCATTCTAACCTTCACCTTTACATAGTAGGAAATTGATTCAAAGAAATTAAGGTACTCTGATAAGTTTCAATAGTTTGAAAAGTTTACTCAGCTAGTAAGTGACAGAAAACTGTTCCTATAGTATCATGAAAATGAAATTATCTTCTATTAGTCTTCTTTTAAATGCAGACTGGAAACTAAAGTGATTGATGACAAAAACATAGAACTGAAACAACGTTGGGAAATTTCTGCATTGTCACCTGAAACCTAAGCCATATCTGTAATAGAATAACTTTTTCTAAATGCTTTTTAAGATTTTTTATGTAATTCATTTTTAATCTATTGATCTTGTGTTCAGTACATTTCCAATGTTTAACGCTATATTTAAGCTTTATGAGAGTACAATCAAAAAGTCCTTTAGCAATGAGCTCTTCCGGGTGAAGAGTCCTCTGGTACTTAGTCAATGGCAGTCTGTCTTCCTAGCCCTTCTTCCCTGCTTAATGCCTAGAATTCTCAAAGTACATTTTGTTGGCCTCCAGTCAGAGAAAGACAATCTGCTGGTAAAACAGTGTCATTTACCATCTGGATAGTCTTCTCTGGCTTACAAAGTATACAGTTTCTCTTTTGTCATCAAACAGTTTTTCAGTGTCAAAAGACGATCTTGTAGAAACATGAAAAAATAGTTGCCATTCTTATGGAATCTAAAGTGCCAAACAGAGAATATGTATTCCAGTTATTTACCAAAATTATATAGTTTTAAGATTCTGGAAAGCTCTCTTTGTGTACAGGTGACAAACACATAAGTGATACAGTAGGAAATAGAAGAGAAAGAGAAAAGCAGGTTATACCAGCCTAAAACTAAGAGGCTTTTCTGCATTTTTCTCCAAGCTTGGGATTAAAAGGATCTAATAAATCACCTGTAAGTTTATTATAAGCTTTAATTATGCAAAATCCTTCCTTTTTAAAAGTTATTTATATTTAAAAAGTAAAGGGTATTGTAAATGATCTATTTTGAATGCAGTAAGCTTCATAGTAAGTTTGATGTGTCTTTAAGTTGAAAATTAAGTTGAGCACATTGAACATCTGAGAATGGCATGTTAATGTAGTATCAGCCACCATGAGAACCCATGATACAGAAAGGCAGATGAATGTCAAGACAGAAAAAAAAAAATCTTTGTATGAAATCTTAAAGAACTGACTCCATGTAAACATGGAGAAAGTGTGGTAGAGAGAGAAGCATAGAAATCCAGATGATTATATTCTTGAAAAGGAATGCACTCAGAATTTCTTTCAGTAGAAAGGATGAGAAGAAATTGAATTGAATTAAAAGTCACTTGGAAAATAACATAAATAATAATACTTGACATATCAAGCCACTCTAAGGAAACAATTGCTCTAAGATAAATTATGGATTAACGAAAATGCACCCATTAAGTTTCATCCAAGTGGCCAGGGTTAAAGAGCACTCAAGTTTTTGGCTGTGCAAGCTCCATGTGCAGTTCTTCTTTCTCTTATTAAACCTCCCTTCTCTTAAAACACATGATTCTTCCAGATAGGCCTTGGGGATAGCATGGTTAGTTGCACAAATAGCTTCTGTATCTAAAGATTTTTTGACTTTTGTAGAGTTTTGTTTTATTGTTGTTGTTTTGTTTTCTTGCTTTCAAAGGCTGCTCCATTGTTGCCTGCCAGGACCTAATTATCTTGGGCATTAGCAATACTCTCTTGCGTGACTCACTTTGACTGCAGTGTCCAAATCATTCTCATTTATAAGGGATGCTCTTTCTGTACCAGACTTGCTATGGCTATGACTAAATCCTAAAGCATTAAATATGCAGGACTCTAAATTTTAATGTTACCCATTAACATTATTATTGAGTACCAATTTATGTTTTTTTAAAAGAATCATCATAAGTAAAACAAATTTTGTTTCGCTCATTTACTTCCACTGAGTAGGAGATGATCAGTTCTGGAGTCAGCAGCTATCTAAGCCAGTCAAGAGGACCTGACTGGGCTCTAGTTTTAGGTTCCTTCCTGAGGCATCTCTTATACTCCCATCCTGGGTCATCTATCAGTGTTCTTTCTTCAGATTATCATCCCTGGCCAGTGCTCTTCCTCCCTTTGTCCCTAGCAGGAGAACTGCTATTCATCAGTAAGGCCAGCTCCTGTCATGTGGGTCATTATTATATCCGTAGAGGAGATGACATAGAAGTGCTAATTAATTGGTTAATTCTTTTGGCAATGAAAGCAATTTTAGTGACTTAAACATTTCAGTATCTCATGTGAAACATTTGATTAGATCCTACACTTCTGTAAATTATAAGGTAAATAGTCACATTTTTTGAAGAATCCAGAAAGAGAGGAAAACATAGGAAGAACACTCTTTGACATAAATCACAGCAAGATCTTTTCTGATCCACCTCCTAGAGTAACAGAAATAAAAACAAAAATAAACAAATGAGACCTAAGGAAACTTAAAAGCTTTTGCAAAGCAAAGGAAACTACAAACAAGACGAAAAGG
>NC_041220.1:75748937-75863878 GCF_002837175.3 Physeter macrocephalus | reverse complement strand
CGGTTTGCAGGGCAGAAATAGAGACACAGATGTACAGAACAAATGTATGGACACCAAGGGGGGAAAGTGATGGGGGTTGGTGGTGGTGGGATGAACTGGGAGATTGGGATTGACATGTATACACTAATATGTATAAAATAGATAACAAATAAGAACCTGCTGTATAAAAAATAAATAAAATTTTTTTTTAAAAAGTGGCAAAAACCTTCCCAGGAAAAAAAAGAAAAAAAGAATCCAGAAAGACATATCTTCCTTGCTTTTGTCTTCTATTTCCCTATATTCCCTAAATATGTCTGAACTTATTTTAAAAAGTTACAGTTTTCTTTTGTCACACGGATATTCTTATTAGAACTTATAATTAAATATCTCTTCAGCTCTGTAACTAAAGGAGCTTGCAGCAATACAGCAATGCACCCAATTTCCATTAAGTTGTCTTGCTCACAGCTTTTAACATAAACAGAGTAACATATTTCCCTCAAGCAGTTTGAATAAGTTTTCTTCAATTTACAACTTCAAGAAGCAGTATATGAAATTCACATATGACCTGCTTGTTAGTCTGCCATAAATCCAGTTTTCTAAGCAATTTAGATTTTATTTTATTTGACAGCTAAATTAATTTTAATCTTAAAAGGTGTTGGTGAGCCTGTTTGACTATTTTTCAAAAAAATTTTATGCATGCAAAGATGTTATCGTTATCCACATTACGGAAACAAGTTCATCAAAATACCATTGTCTGTCTCCAATTAAATTAATAAAAAGCACAAACAACTCTTCATATGTTCATTTCTTTCATAAAAGTGAATCCTAAGGAGATAAAGTTTGAGATAGCATATATTGGTAAAAATATATCTGTAAATTATTTTAAAGCTGTATATTCAGATGTGAAGATTCTGTTCAATTCTATGTAAAACTTGAATATTTTCTTAACCACCAGTTTTTAAAAATCACTTAAACATGCTTATTGAATTCTGACTATGCAAATCATAAAACTCTTAATTCTTACAGGTGTAAGTTTTTCTGACAACTAATAAAAAAAACTGAATGCTTTAATGTTTTAGCATTTGTTTATTTTAAAGCACAGTGTCCTGAAATATGAAAAGTGTAATTTATTTTGTAATGCATTACTTATATATTAATTTACTAGGTACTCATCCTTTAAATTGAATTAAATATTTATAGTATATTTGGTTCAACATATTTTACAAATATATAAGTAAAAGTTTCTTGGAAAAATATTAAGCTAATATGAAATAGAAATAAATCTTACTTGGACAAATACAGTAAATGCTTCTATAGGCCAAGTAGTTGAATAATTTGCACATGGATGATTTTATCCTTTAACATTTTTCCCTTTATTTTCCCAAAAAGTCAGCTGCCAGTCCCAGTTTAAGACTGAGAAAAGCAATCTCCTAAGAGTTCCTAGCTGTTGAGTTATACTGGTCTTAATTATACAGATATCTGAAAACTAAGTCAAACTTTTTCCTTTACTTATTTGCTGACCTGTAAAGCTAGATGACTTTGAAATCCCAGCTGTAGTTACTTTCCTTTCCAGCCAATTAAATAGAACACACAGTTCCCAACCTTGGACTATTTGATAAATCTGTGAAAATTATACACATTCAGAGGATTTTTCCAGACGTGGCCTAGAGTATCAAGATACTTAATAAAGCTCAGTATCCTCCTTTTTAATGGCTGGATCCTAAAAAGCACAAAATTCTAAAACCTATGAGGTTAAAATAGAATCTGAGATAAGGCTGGACAAAAGACAGAAGCAGGCACAACAGTCTGACCCTCTAGGTAAGGTTTTCTCTGCTTATGGCCCAAGGTTTTTTGTTTTTGTTTGTTAAATTATGAAGTTATACGAAAGTATGTAAGGGGTTGATGAAATATGAAAGTTAGTATATTTGGAATTCCTTATAACATTTTGCAAGTTTCTCTGAGTCAGGTTTGGCCAGTATATAGCCTGTTTTCCATGGTGTGGAAAATTTCATGTAGACAATTAGGCTTTGATGAATCTTAAAGACTGATCATTTCCATCACTGCCAATACTGACTGAGCCCTGAAATAAATTATTTTTATTCAAAAGTGGAATTGGAAAAGATTTAGACAATACTTTGAAATTCAAAAATTACCATTGCATCACAATTAACTCTGTCTCTCAAGGGACAGTGACAACTTTGGATGGCTACTAGGCTGGATAGCATGTGGAGTCGTTATAAGAAGTAATAAGTATGACTCTAGAAATGAGTAGAAGAAAAAAAGTTAAACTACAGAGAGTGCACAAGAAAATGTCTCTCATATTTATTATTATTAATTTTATATTTTATTTATTTATATTTATAAAAACTATCTTCAAATATCATCTTTTTCCCATTCTGACTTTCTCAAACCTAGGTTGAGGTTAGTTGCCACAAATATGTTTTCTTAAGATGTGCTTTAAATTAGCTTTCACACAAAGTTTTTAGTGATTAGAGATGTGAAGAAGGGAGCATAAAACTCAAAGAGCCAAAGGTGTGACATATATATTTTATAAAGTATGCAGTTTAATTATCACCATTTCATCCAACCCAGCTCTCTTGAGTTTGTAAGAATGTAAGAAATGTTTTTAACCACTAGGAAAGCAGAGTGCAACTAGGGATTAAATAATTATTTGTCAGTCAGGTTATTTTTTGCATCTTTGGCACTGGTATATTATTGAAATTTATCACTGTATCTGTACAAGTTAACTCTTGCAGTGGAATTGAGAATGCAAAAGAGGAAGTAGAAGGAAAGAAAATAGTTGAAAGAATATAAGATTATTGCAGAGAAAATCATTCAATTACTTCTTCTAAAGATAAAGAAGTGATAAAATGAAATTAGAAATTTAAGTCTGAGACTAAGGCAATATTGAGTTTTTATAGACTAGAAAAAGATGCCAAGGTAGAGTTTAAACTCCCTTTCTGGGGATACTGTAGGAGTGAAAAAGATTATCATGCACCTATTTTAGTAATAATTTTGCCTAAGATGCGAGACAGACTAAATAATCTCTCAAGGTCCTTTTTTTCCAATCTTTAAATAATTATTTAAATGAAAGCAAGAATTAAATGCCTGCCTTGACTTACAATATCTTAGTGCACCGACTTGGGCTTTGTAACTTAATATCTATGAGTACTAATCTATTTTAACTAGATGGGAAGAGAAAAAAAATAAAATGCAAAACATGTTAATGAGATCAAAGATATCAACACATCTGGCATGGTTCCAAGACCCAGAGGTCAAAATCCAGGAGGAGGAGGAGTGAAGTGGAGGAGAATGAAAAGGAGAAGCGTCATTCAGAATTGAGCTTTTAAGTGTAGATGCATCAGATAAGGAACTTAACTTAATTTTACTGTGTATGTGATGAGAATATAATTTAATTGAAACACTCCTTTCAATGCGTTGTTATAATTGAACAAAGTTACATTTCATCTGAATAAATGACCTAACAGTAGCCGCTGGTTCCAATTATAAAAATCACCTTCTGAAAAGCAGTGATAATTAATGGAAACTGTAGTCCTTACAAATGAATAAGTATCACTGACTTTGATTCAAAGCCTTCACATTAATAATAAAGTGGATTTTTTAAAAAGTAAAATATTTCAAGATTCTTCTTTAACCTCATCTGTATCATTGGCTGATCTTAAAAGAAGAATGAAACTCCAATTTTTGGAGATTGGTCTTTAATAGACTCATTAATTTAATTCACATTTAAAAAACAATGTTGATAATACCTCACAAATTTAATTCTTGGGCTAATTTTCTTTAAATCAAGCTGATTTCACTATTCTTCTTATGTGGACAGTTACAATGATACATTATAATTTTTAATAACCCCAAAAAACTGAAATTTGAGAAAAGAGGTTGTAGGGAGGGGCAGACACTTGAGAAATCTGTGCAGGTAGGATATCAATTGATTTACATTTTCTCTTACTGAATTCAGTTTTGTTAGCTCTATGTATGTGTGTGTTATGCATGTACATGTACATTTCATCATTAAGAATTCTTCCATAAAATATTCCCAAAAGGGCAAGGAATAATATATCCCTTAACTTAATTCTTAACTTCAGCTCAACTTTCTAAATGCCTGCCAGGCAAGAATTCTGCTTCCCAATTTTTTTCCCCCTCTTCTTCTTAGGTTCCCAGTATCCAAATATCCTCTCATTCCTTCATTCCTACTATTATCTGGAGACTGCACTGTCCACATCTACATCTTTTTCCTTCATTTTCTTTTGCACAAACAAACCTCGACCTTCTTACAACCCAAATATGCTAGCTGCCCTACTGTAGTCTGATATTTCTGTTTCATGTACAAAGTCAATAACTGCTATGGTTGTTTGCGCTGTGTCACACATTTTTCTTAAACTTTACGCATATTATCTTAATATTCGCAGCCATTGTATTAGCTAGGTTCTATTATTATTTTCGATCTATAGCTGAGAAAACTGAGTGACAATAGTTTTAAGTAACTGAGCCAAGGTCATTCAACTATCAAGACTGGAACCCAGGCAAGGCTGAATCCTTTGCTCCTGTCTGTTCACTGCTCACTCTACTCGTACTGCCTCCTTTGAGGACATTGAGATCACACTTTCAGCAGAAGGACCAAAAGCTCAAACTTGGCTCAAATGACTGGCCATGAGTTGCAGCTGTAAACCTGGAAGAGAGTGAAGTCAATTTCCTACATAAAAATCAAAATCATTTTGACCTGGCAAATTTAGCATAAGCCTTTCACAAGTTGCACTCAACTCTCTTCCAAAGATCACTTCATCATTACTGTTCCCACCATTGTCTTTACAGTTTCTGTTTCCAATACTTCTCTTTTTGCCCATTCAGTATTACTTCATTTTACTTCCTAGATTATTGAATCCAACAAATTCTTTTAGCTAAAACTCTTGAAAAAGGTAAGGTGATTTTATCTTATCCTTTGAAATTTTTTTTATTATTATTTGGAGAAGTCAGTGAGTTCTGGAGATTAAAACATTTTATTTGGAATAAAAATCCATGGATTTTAAAGTCAGATCTGCCATCAAGCTCTGGGTGATATTAGATAGATGACTTACCTGAGACAACTATCCATCTATAATATACAGACAATATTTACTTTATCTCACAGGACTAAGTTTCAAATTCAAAAGAATACACAAAAAGTAACTAAAATACTTATAAAGTTTTAGAGTTATTCATTGGTCCTGTTATCCTGATACAAGTTATCTTTTCTATATTATTATTTTGATATTAACCTGTTTTAACATTTGTCAAAAATCCATCTGAAAATATGAAGTTTTATATTTGTGCTGCATCAGAGTTTCTAAAACGAATTAAAAAAATATATAAGTGTAATCTCTCATTGTTATTTCTTATTATGAAGGCAGCAATCAGATGGTCCAGCTAATTGGCTTCCTGTATCTATTTTTAATTTGACTAGATGTGGGTTGGCTTATTTCATCTGTTTACTAGAGAGTTGTGGAAGAATTGAGTTAATTCAGGTACTTGGTTTGGTTTACAGAAATATGATCTGAAGTTGCAAAAAGCCAATGTTAAGTGAATTAGCAGACAAATGATACTATCAGAACACTTTCAACTGTTGTGTGCTATTCCAGGTGGAACAATTAACTATTGCTTTGAACAGTTTTACAGGTATGCTTTATTTATGTGTTATACTCAATCACAGTTCAGTCACATTACCTTGCTATCCACAACCAATTATCCTGAGATACACTGAACTTTGTAGACCAAATTGAACCATCTGTTAGATACATAAACTCTCAATTCTTTGAAATGTTTTCAACTCAGAAAAAAGAAAAGAATGTTTACATTTACTGAAAATTTTGATGATTGGCAAAAGTCATTTAAAATCTGTTCCTATAAAGCTGTAGTGTATGTAGAGAAAATGGATTCAGTGGTCTACTAATTATGTTCCCAAATTATTTCTCCTCCCTAGGGTAAGAGTGATAGAGAATTCCCCAAATAAGTTTTAAAAGACCAAGATGTCACCCCTAACAGTTTGGCTGTTGGTAAAAACATTGCTATAACAGAAGCTCACTTTGAAAACTCTATTAAGACAGACACATAAACAAATATGATGCATGGGTGAGAAATGTCAAAATTAAGGCAGATAGAAAGAGCCATGGCACACAGTGAATAGGATTAGGTTTTGGTTGGAGGAATGAGATGGGTAATCACATAATAAGGTGGTTCTGAAGAAGGCAGTCCAGCAGGCATGCAAAAAAAAAACATGGTTTGCTGAGAAACGGAAATTCAACTAGAGTAGAGAAGATCAAGTAGGACATTGACAGAGAAGCCAGCCTTGTATATCTCCCGGGCTCACATTCAATTAAGGAATCCAACTTGTGGCTTTGCTATATTGACGTCCCTATTTTTTCAATCCTTCCTGTGTGTAGAGAGCGCTGGTAATCTCTTACGTAGAGTATAATAATTTCTTTCTTCCCTGCCTCTTAGCCTTCATCCACTGTTCTTTCCGAACTAATTCATATACTTTTGACCAAATCATTATTTTGGCCTAGCATGGCATCAATTAAAATCCACAGCTTACCACTCTTGAATAACCATTCATAATCGTTTTCTGTTAGCAAAATCCCACCTATCTCACTTTATACTAATGCTTGTCACTTATCTATAGTACTCACTATACTGTAAGCCCTAGGAGGGCAAGGAACAGATCAGTATTGTTTACAGTTGTAGTCTGTTATCTCTAATGATGTCTAGCACATAGTGACACTCAAAATTTTATTTTTGAAATAAATGCATGCCTGTGTTTATCTTCCCAGTAGATTCAATCTCATATCCCTCCTGATAAAAATATCTATCTTACCATCCTCTATTATATATTAGTTTCTTCTGTTTCCATCCTAGCCCACCAAATTATCATGTCTCATTACTTAAATTTTGTCTTAATTGAGGTGTGCACTCAATACTATGGGACTCTTTCTAAATTATTGTTTATTTGTTTGTTTTATATTCTGGTGCACATTAACAAATTTCCCCCTTATGCCAGTGACAAGGATTTGAATAGAAGCCAGTTAAGATTTTTTCTAATCATCATCTATGAAATACTTCAGAATACTTGCAAATTCTATACACATACATATCCCTAGTATTTTCAGTAAGATTCATGCTTATAAATCAATGAGAATAACACAACTTTGAGTATATGCATGTTGTATTAGTCATCTCGGACTTCTATAATAAAATATATAAATTAGGTGGCTTAAACAATAGACATTTATTTCTCACAGTTCTGGAGGCTGGGGAGTCTGAGACCAGAGTGCCAGCATAATTATGTTCTGGTGAGAACTCTCTTCCTGGGTTGTAGACTGTTGCCTTCTTATATCTTCACATAGTAGAGACAAAGAGTTGCCTTTTCTTATAAGAGCACTAATCCCATCATGGGGGCACCACCATCATGACTTAGTTACCTCCTAAAGTCCCCATCTCCGAATACTATCACATTGGAGGACTTCAACATATAAATTTTGGAGGGACACAATTCAGTCCATAGCACACATTTATATATAAATCCATGCACATATGTGATGTACATATAGTACACATATGTTTTTCCCTGCATTTGTGCTTCATGTTAATACTACATATCTGTCTAGAGCAAAGTGTGGTCAGTGGACCTCTGGGAATCTCTGAGGCATATTCAGGAAGCCTCCTAGGTCAAAATTATTCTAATAATAATAGTAAGACATTATTTGCCTTTTTCATCTTATTGATATTTGCGCTGAGGTGAAAAATATCATTTGTGAAATTGTTGGTGGCTTAGCATAAATCAAGACAGTAGCTTTTGCATAGGGAAATACACTTCTGCAGTTGTTTGAGTTGTGACCTGAATAGTCATATTTTTCCATAGGATACCATTTTTATTTTAAAGAATAAGTGACAGATAAACTGGTTAATCAGATTTGGGTACTGAGAAGATATTTTGTCAAAAAGAAATCAAGTAATCCTGACACTTAAAGGAAAATAGCTGACAGGACTTATTGCCAATGAAAAAATTCAAGCTTTCAAGAAAAAGTTAGAGTTTTGGAAAATTTGTTGCATCATTGTAAGCCTGATAGCTTCAATATTCTGATGAGTTCAATGATTATATTAACAAATGTGATATTTTAAATTGTATAATGAAATGTGTCAACATTTTGAGGACTTGCATGATTTAGTGAGCCAATATTTTCCAAACGATCAGTAAATGCTGTCACAAAATTATACAAGGGTAAAAGAGTAATTCAAATTGCAAAAGGGACAATAAATTTTTGATTGTAACATAATATGAAAATGTCATAAAGTATTTTCACAATCTCCATTGCAACTAAATTATAAAAACTACTACATGTAGAGTTTTGGTGTAATATCAAGGAAGAATAGCCCAAATTATCTAACAAAGGCTGTTAAAATATTACCCTCTTTTGTAACTGTATATCAGAGGGAACCAGATTTTATTTGCAGATACCAAGAAAAACATATTGAAATACATTGACCATAGAAGAAAGTGTGTGAATCTAGCTGTCTTCTATTAATCCAGACATTAAAGAGATATACAGAAATACCATACAATACTACTCTTCTCAATATTTCTTTTGGTTTGAAAAATACTTTTTTAATAAAAATATGCTATTATATTAATATGTAATAGGTTTATTATTATTATATTTAAATAACTCCATTAATACATTTGCTTTTTATCAGTTGTAATTTCTAATACAGTAAATATTGTTAGATATAATCTCCAAAATAAAATTTTTTGGAGTACTTATCAATTTTTAAGAGTATAAAGGGTTTCTGTTATCAAAATTTAGAGAACCTCGGCTTTAGACTGAATTAGGCTGTGTTCTAAATCTAAGAAATAGAACATGCACACATCTTGCTCCACCACCAAGAGTTACAAAGCTTAAGCAGACTCTTGGGGAAAAAAATAGTGGAATATTCCTATATTTGCTCATTGTCTTAATTTAATTTATTTTACTTTCTATTTTTTAATGTTTTCTAAATCTTCTCAAGTTACTTGGATCTACCATCGATATTTTTAAAATGTGATCAATATTGCTTTTCATTTCTGTGTGTGTATATTGTACATATGTGTGTTGTGATTATTAATTCAGGCTTTCTTAACATGCTTTAGACAACTTATTAGACATTCAGATCTCACTATTACCAGTGTTTAAATACCTCAGTGCTCTTAGCCAATGCTTTCCCAAACCGTCAAATTTATGATTTCTGAAAAATAAAATATGAGCCTGCTACTGTTGTTTTTCTTTCTCTTCAAGATTTCTTTAATTTTCTCTAATAATGCAACCCCAGGTCCTTTCTAACCTATACCATGGCTGCATACTAACATTGCTAGTACACTGTAAACATCACATTTACTGCTTCCTAAGAAAATTTTTGTAGTCTTACAGAACTCAATTTGTAGACACATTAGAATAGTAAAATTAGAGAATCACAAAAGACAAGAAAGAATAGAGATGATAATTTTAGCCTTTTCTTTTGCCAGACACTTTTCCTGACTTTTCTATGGATGACCTCACTGCTCTCTGTGCATATTCAATACTTAATATTCATCACATTGCATTTTTCTACTTTAGTTTCTTTCTTTACTTATTTACCTTCTCCATCAGACTATATGTATTTTGAGGGCAAAGATCATATCTTCTTCATCATTTAATTACATATCCTAGCACAGAATATTGGATATAGACACAATTCCATAAGTATTAACATGTTCCATAAGCAAATGATAAAAACAGAGAATTGAATTAGATCATCCAATGAGAAAACCAAAATGAGTTTTGCATATTTTTCAGGCTTTTATTTCCTGAATGTTTTTTGGGTTCTGTTTGGGTTATCTGCCATAATAAGAACCTGAGAAATGCATGTTAAACACTTGAATACAACCTCAGAAGCCAGATACTGAGCAAAGGTCTCATTGCTAAAGACACACACTGCCTTCACCTCTAAGGTCCCTATGAACTAAACAAAAATTTTCTACCAGATAAACATTCATCTTTTTACTCTTTACTTTGGAAACCATTGAAATTGAATCTGAATGACGCTCAAGTTTATTTCACAGTTTTGCTTGCTAACACTAAATAAGTTGTTCTAGGGTGACCAACAACTCTGTTATGTACCATTTTCTCATGCCTTTTTAACAGGTGCCCTGTTATAGGCTTTGTTTTTCCTTATTTCAGGCACATCTGGGAAATACCAACATGGAACAACATAGTCCTTAAATCAACAAATAATTATGGAGCTATTAAAAGCATGTGAGAATTATTGTACTAAGTACTGTGAAAAAATTTGGGAAAAAAGGTGGGCAGCTAACTTTCAATTAGTGTCCTCAATGTTGGAGTAGCATTATGAAAACCTTGGAAATTAAAAAAATCCCCATGTCCAGTCCATATTCCAGACCAACTAAATTGATATATCAAGAAGTATAATTCTATGTTCAGTAATCTTAAAGTACCCAAGTGATTCTAATATTCACTTGAATTTGAGAACCCTAAGTTATGGCAAGAAGGATAAAAATTAACATCTCTGTCCAACATCTTTTAACTGGAAATACAGACCACGTGTTT
The DNA here is from genome assembly GCF_002837175.3 of Physeter macrocephalus. Taxonomy (NCBI): domain Eukaryota; kingdom Metazoa; phylum Chordata; class Mammalia; order Artiodactyla; family Physeteridae; genus Physeter; species Physeter macrocephalus. The sequence continues at coordinate 75,853,268 of NC_041220.1, read as the reverse complement.
CAATGCAAACCTGTCTAGCTTTAGAAACATTCTACTCTTCTGCCACTTGTAGTAAAAGAGAGAGGGGAGGCAAAGAGATACCTATGGTTTAAGGTAAAAAGCAATAAAGTTAATAAGAAGAGATAAGAAAAAATTGTTTTAATAGCTGTGCAAGTACTATTATTTTGATTATTTCACAGAAGCCTTCATGGTATAAGATTTTATGTTTGATAATATAATAGAAGAAGAGAGCAACAAAGGTAAAAAAAAAATAAGGGAGATATTGGTTACTATTGGCATTTTGAAGAACTCTGTATGGTTAAGAAAAATTAAAGTAAATATTGACTCTTTATAAAGTTCAAGAGAAATCTGGAGAGTCTTAGAAGTAAGTTCTTTAAGTCTGTCAGGGCTGCTATAACAGAATACCACAGACTGGGTTTTTATAAACGAGAGAAATTTATTTCTCACAGTTCTAGACTCTTGAAGTCTGAGATCAGAGTGCCAGCATGGTCACAAGAGAGCTCTCCTCAGGATCATGGACTTCCTCTTATATCTTCAAACTAGGGAGTTTTGTGAGATCTCTTTTATAAGAGCACTAATCCCATTCATGAGAGCATGGCCCAACAACTATGCTCTCGTGGCTCTCATGTTAGCCCACGGTAAATCTGTTGGGGAGCCAGATTAACTACCCCAAAATGTCTTTGGGGCATTTGAATTATTTCAAGCTGAAAACAACGAAGGCCCAAAAGACTTGGGAAGAACTGCCTAAAGAACTTAGATAGAGGGCCTGTTGCCACAATAAAACTATCACCAGAGATATCTGCAGATATCTGCAAATAATATGGGCTAAGTGTGGTAGGGGAAATTCTAGGCAGATCCTAAAGATCAGAGTCCACTCTGTGTCCCATTGTCTCTGCAGGGCCCAGCAAACATTTTTTTTACTAAACATTTGCTTCTGCATCTCCACGTCAATCGCCTTCCTACCCTCTGAAGTCCCAAATCACTACCCCCCAACATCATTTTTATCTTTAACAGAATATGGTATTTAAAGTGAGGGTTTTAGCCATTTTGGTGAGTTATTTGGTTCTCCTAGATCTCTCCCATGTAAACATGACATTAAGCTTTGGTTTGACTGTCGCCTGTTAATCTCTCTCACGTCAACTTAATTCTTAGACCAGCCAGAAGAACATGGAAGAATGGAGGAAAATTTCTTCCTCTGCAGTGCCACCCAAAGACTCCACCTTCTAACACTATCATACTGGGCATTAGAATTCCAACATGTGAATTGGGGTGAACACAAACATTCAGACCATAGCATTAGTCACAGAGATTGGAGCTTTCCAATAATCCACGATTCTGACTTAGATTAAGGAGAGATGTCAAAACTGATTAGAGTCATCTTGATGAAGGCAATGTTTTAGCATGTGAAATGATATGGCAATTAATAGAGAAACTTGGGCAACACGGGAAGTTTGATGAAGACAGAAGAAAATCTATCACTGAAGAAGAGTACAGTGTGACCAAATCTAAGGATCATGAGATACCCAGATACAAGAAGAAATGAAAGTTTTTTGATATAAAAGATGACAAGGATGAGTGATAATAGGTTGTTATTTGATTTGCTGAGAAGACGGTTATTGGTAATATTTTGAGATAATAGTATCAGAGAAATATTGAAGTTGGAAGCCTGATTGAATATTCTTAAGAATCCAGTTACAAGCAAGAACAAAAGTCAATGAAAGTACACCATTCTATCAAGAATGTTGACTATCAAGAAAAATGGAAAATGGTAAATGAATAGGATAGCATGTTGATGGGAGGATGTTTTAGGGAATTAAGGAATCATTTTTACTTTCTTATATCTCTCCTCCAACTACATAATTATATCCATCTGCACTCGCATATCATAACCATCACTTTTATCCTCTCTTTGCACACCTGAACAGAAACTCTTATGTTTCCAGAGCACTTTGTATAGACTCAAATGGTAATCTTCTGCTTTACATTAGCTTTTTAATATATATTTCCCCAACTGAACTATAAACTCTTGAGTAAGAGTTCTATGTTTTGTCTCAGTAGCCACAGAAACTCATCAGAGATCAATAAATGACTCAATCAATTATTTTTCATATTTATTATAGTTATAATTATTTCCAGTGTTTACTTCAGATGAATGTTTATGAAAATGGTGGAAATAAAATGGGAAAACTGAGATATTGAAGATTTTTATTCTATTTAGATGCATAAAAGTTCCATAATACACAAATCATAAAAAGAATATGGTGCTGGTAGTTGTCAAAATGCAAACTACTATTTTTTGACAAACCATTATGTACTTCTAATCTAATCTACCTCTCATTCTTCCCTAGGCTACACTATAAATGTAGAGATTCCACTAGTTTAGGTATTGGGGTTGCTGCCCTGTTTTCCCAAGAAATGGTTTTCTGTAACAAATTTTAAAAAATTTTTAAAGATGATGAAAAAATATTCATAAATGCTTGAAAAACACAAATTAATGTAATGCAATATTGATTCAGGAAACCTAGGGGAATAAAAAACTGAGGCCTCCTCATGTTGACAAGTCAACTTCAAGAAGGAGATGGCTCTGATTGTATTAAATTGTTATTGCATCTATAACAAGCAGAGAAAGAGATCTCTTGGCAGATAGGTTTATCAAGAAGAATTCACAAACACCAACCAGGTGACAGACTCATAGATTGATGAAAGTATATTGGAAATGAAGCAACAGGGTCATCACCATTCACCATCTTCTCCCCTCCATATATGGTTGAAATAAAAATAAATGAATCAAGATAACTCCCCAGAACATTAAGTGTAGGACACTTGCATGGTCTTTATTTTTAAATGATGTAACTTAGACAACATTTAATTCTATGTAGTTTACTATGCACTTATGATCTGTTGACTAACAATTGTCTCTTTATTAATGGAAGACAAACAGAAAAACAAACAAAACAAAATAAAAAATGGGATTATACTTAGAGATAAAAATTACATCCAACTTCAAAGGCTTTCATCAGTGACTAAATGTGGACTCTTCTGGACATGATCACTCATATTAAGGGTTAATTGATAAAAGACTTTCAAAAGCAAACAAGAGATTGAAAGCTTTTATATGGGCTGGAACAAACTGTCCTCATCTTTGTGTCCTTAGGACTATACTATGTTCATACACAGTTGATACTCAACAAGCACTTGAAAGGTTAAATGAACAAATTTAAATTACAGAAATCAAATGTAAATATTTGAACAAGGGAAAAGTTGTAATGACTGTGGTGTTTGAGAGAGAAGAGTATCCAACTATATTTGCTGCAGAATGTTCTAAACTGATGCAATAAGGCAGTGAGTGCCTGGGTTAAATGTTTTTAGAGGGAGGAGGAATTGTGGAATATGAGAGATACAATCATGGCAGCACTTGGTGAGCACTTGGATATAAAGAGAAAGAAAAGAACAAATATCAAAGAGAAGGCCAAGTTTACTGACACAGTAAGCCATTACATGTCATTAAAAAATGATGAGTTGTTCTAGTTTGGAAGTAAAAATATATTGAGTCAATTTCCAAGAAATAATCTCTTAAATCACACTGAATGTTGTTGTGTTTGCTATAAAAGCATGCTGGGTTTCTTTCGTTTCCAGGTGCCATAGGCTGTTTTTTCAAATGTACAGCTACTGTAATTCCATCATCTAAGCATTCAAGTTCTGTTTATGTCCCCTGGCCCATCTCCAGAACCATAATGAGTCAGTAGACTGGACAATTATTTAGTATATGACTGGCTAAGCTAATAATCAGACTTCATACAGAAAGAGATAATGATTTCTAATTCATACTCTCTCTAAATTATTAAACTTTGTACAAATGGAACACATTTATGGAAGTTGCTGTGATTATTCAAACACAATAAAATAACTTGTTACCATGTACACTTACATGTCATGTCTTTTAAGCACATTTAATAAGAAATATATCCTAAATTTTATTTATAGGAACCGTGCAAATGAAGGAACTTGACATTGCCAAAGCTCAGAAGAGTCTACAGAGGAAATGGAAGACAGTATTAAGTATTATTTTCTTTACCAAGCCCGTGCTCTCTCCTTTAAAACAAGCTGAAGCAGGTGATCAGCAGTATATTTGGGTACTCCTCTAGGCAGAAACTGGTCTCAATTATGATGTTTTTTAAATACCAGAATTTCAGTGAGTTTTGAAAGAAAGAAAGAAAGAAAGAAAGAAAGAAAGAAAGAAAGAAAGAAAGGAAGGAAGGAAGGAAGGAAGGAAGGAAGGGGAGAGAGAGAGAGAGAAAGAAAGAAAGAAAAGAAAGAAAGAAAGAAAGAAAGAAGAAAGAAAGAAAGAAAAAAAGAAAGAGAGAGAGAAATCTCCCTTGTACATCAGTCTTAGCTACAGAGTGAGGCCATCATAATTAACAGTAACAATATCAACAGCAACAACATTTATAGATAACGTATTCTGTTCAGATACTGATTTAAATGCAATTACATGTAGAGTAGAAATGATAATATTGAGGATTTTTCTCACTTTTCTGCATTTTCCCCCCAAATATTTTGTGAATGCTCTGAAAAGTAGCTAGAAGTTAGAACACATCCTGAGAAGATGAGTAGCTCTGAATACCTAAAGTCAGTAAAGCTAAGGATTAAAATCTTGTTCTTTACATTTGTTTAGTCCCTAGTTCAACTCCTGGAGCCACTCTCTATGACTGAGCAAGTTACTGACTCTATGGTATTCGGTTTCCTCATCTATAAATGTTGGTTAATCTTGATTGTAACTTCATAGTTCTGTGACTGGAAGCTGTATAATGTGATGACAAATCTCATGGACTTCCTGTGTTCTGAAACTAAGTCCACCCCTTACCAGATGGGTGACTTTGAGAAACTTGCCTGACCTGTCTTTGCCTCAATTTCCCCATTTGTAAAAATGAAAAAATAAACCTACTTCTTTACATTGACTTGTCAGAATCAAATATTAAAATCCTTGTAATGAATTTAGTTGAGAACCTAGCCCAACGAAACACTCAATAAATATTAGTCATTGGAGCATACACTCATTTTCAGACCACACTCATGGAAATGTTACTTTCTTTGCTTTCTATAATTTAACTTATTCTTGAGCTTTTGCTTTGCTCAAGAGCAGAATTAAATTAATCGTGACTGAAGCCAAATCCAGCCTCTGCACCCTGACATGGAATTAATTTTGGGGGACAGAGTTTTGGGTGAAGTAGAAAAGAATAATTTTATTGCTTTGCCAGGCAAAGGGGGCCACAGCAGGCTAATGCCCTCAAAACTGTGTGTCCCAATCTGGAAGGGGTAGTGAGAAGTTCTATAGTAATGGTTCAAAGAGGCCGTGATCAGCTCGTGGACTTTCTTCTGACTGGTTGCAGGTGAGGTAGCTGGGAGTCAGTATCATCAACCTTCAGGTTCCAACAGGTTTTCTGGGGTCTACCTGCCTCTGGGCAGCATACCATTAATTTCTCCCACCTGGTGGGGGTTTCAGTATCTGCAAAACAGCTCTGTTATGTATATCCCTTGATATACAAAGTCCTGGGGACCAGGACTTTGCCCCAAGGCTGCACTATTGTTTCTCTTGACTGTTCATCCCTTGTCTCTGCAGCCCCTCCCTTCCCTAATTAGCAACTGTTTGAACCTGCCCCTTGGAACTCAGGGAAGGACATGGAAGCTGAATGAAGCCTATTTCCTGTAATCAAGAAATGGGGGACACAGAAAGGCTTTTGTGCCCAGGAACCCCACAGGGTCCTGCTCTGTATTATGATCATTGTTGGTAAACTCTGTAATTTCAGTAGGGAACAAGTCATCATCACTTGCAAGTTGTCTTCTGTCTTATCTTGGTGAGTGCTGCTGGAGTAAGTCACTCTGTATGTTTCTCCCTTAAAAAGAAAAAAAAAACAAAGCCTCCATTGATTCTCTAATGAGAACCATGATGGACTCATGGCTTCTCTAAGAATCTTAGAATCCCTCCAGGTTAGAACCCAGAAATTGATACAAGTCCCCTCTGCTCTAGAATTTACCCAAACTTACTCTATGTGGAACCAATATGGAGACATTCACTCATGGCTAACCCTGTTACTCATTCTCTGTCTCTGGGCGAAACATTCCCTCTTTTCAGGTAACAATCATTTTTCCTTTCTCTTCTCATCGTGGCCAATAAATAAAGAAAATCTGATACATTCTTTTTCCAATTCTATTTTAATTTTTATGAAAAATCCTGTGATGAGTATGTGCCTCCAGGCTTCCCTTCTTAGTACCTTTAGTTTTCCTGTTGTTCAAGTGAAAACTCTTAGATTCATCTTAAATTTCTTTCCATTTCCACCTCTGGTGTTCATTCCATCAGTAAATCTTTTCTGGCTTTTCCTTCTGGATATGTCCAGCACCTGACCAGTTCTCAGCATTCTAGTCCATAATCTGATCCATCCCCTGCCTCCACCACCACAGTATTCTCTAAACAGTTTTATCCTTCCTCCACTCTAGCCCCATATTTAGTCAATTTCCTACCCCACTGACCCAGTCATGTTTTTTTAAAGCACAATCAAATCCAGTGACCTCCTGGCTCAGACTCCTTCAGTGGCTTCATATTTTACTAAGAACTGAATTAAAAATCCTTACTTTACCAAAACTCTCACCCTGGCAGCTCTATACACTCTCCCCTTTTCTTACTCAAGTCACCATGGCCTTTCTTGATTCCTAAACATACCCTCACTAACTTCTAAGCTTGTTGCTAGAAATTTACTCCCCCAAATATCTGCAGATTTCACCCCTTACTTCTTTTAAGTCTCTGCTTAAATGCTACATTATCAAAAAGGCTTTTCTTTGACTTCCTTTATAAAATAGCACCTTCTAACTGTATTTTTCATCCACTTAAACTTCCTTTATTTTTCTTCATAGTGCTTATTGCTTCATGACATGATATGTGGCAAGTCTTCTTATTTATTATTGTACTCCCTCCTGTAGAGGAAAGTTCCCATAGAGGAGACTTGTGTCTGTTTGCTGACTGTTACACCTCCCCACTATAGAATGGGCACACTCATGTACTCAGCAAATATTTGTTAAGGAAATGGAACACTTCTTGAAGCCCATAATTTTCAGAACCATTTTCTGAAACTATAATCATCAAAATAGATTTTTCTTCTGAAAATGTTGACTGAGTCCTTGTAAATCAAAACATCTCAAATTTCAAGACATACACAAATTTAAAGATATCTGTTTTAGAAGCTCTAATTACCATTATCTTTAAAATTTAATGAGAGTTTCCACTGGGTTTGGCATAATCTGAGCATTCAATTTAGTGCTATCTCATTAAAAATGTATGTTCTCTTATGGTCTCCCATTCCTGGGGCAAATAAACACCCTTGAGAAAATGAATACTTTTAGACCATTGAGGGAAGGTATGAAGGGTAACTTGAAAAAATATGCAAGAAATAAAAAGTTTGTGTGTGCTGAGAAGACTAAAGAAGACTGAGAAACCCCTTCCCTGTTTGTTAGAGGAGATGCCAATTCCTAAGGTCAGCTTTCTACTGCTGGAGACGATTACAACTGCCAATGATCCCAAACTCTTGAATTAAGTAAGAATGGGTCTCTGACAGAGCAGACTTTTGAGACTAAAAAAAAATTTCTTTCTTGTATTCTCCCTGAGCAGTCTCACACTGCTCTAATTTAATGAAGAGCACAGTACCTTTAAAAATAAAGGCATACGTTCATTCATATGAAAGATTAATCAAGATTGGCTGAAAATCAGCATATAGTAAAACATTAGGGTTTCCCTGGTGGCGCAGTGGTTGCGCGTCCACCTGCCGATGCAGGGGAACCGAGTTCGTGCCCCGGTCTGGGAGGATCCCACGTGCCCCGGAGCGGCTGGGCCCGTGAGCCATGGCCACTGGGCCTGCGCGTCCGGAGCCTGTGCCCCACAACAGGAGAGGCCACAGCAGAGGGAGGCCCACATAGCACAAAAAAAAAAAAAAAAAAAAAAAATTAAAGACCACCACTTAAATACATAGTCAGAAGAAATATTGCTCCTGTCCCGTAACTCCCTAATCAACTATTGGGCATTTGAGTCCCAGATCAATATACAGAGAAGTGACGATTAGCCTAGGTAAAAATTTTCTGGTGTTTTATTTCGTTAGTATATCTCATCTTTTGCTTTAATACCAACTTGGTTTTATTTTTTTCTCTTCTTTGTTAATAAACTGTGATTGTATCTTATAATGAATAAGCTTGTAAACCATCTGGAAGTTGTCTCCCGGTTCATTACATGCCATGGGCCACTCTGAGAAGCTGCCTCAGGTGACATTTAAACTGGTGCATACAGAGAAAATCACTTTTTATTATTGAAATCAAATTTTAGAAAAAGGAGAGTTCTCTTTCTTGACATAAATATCTAAGATGAAAGTATGGTTAGTCAAATAATGAACCAACCCATAATAGCTGTTTGGGGGTTGTAAATGATAGTTCTCACATATGTATCTATGTGCTTTTACATGAGCTAAGGAGATAATGTTTACACACTAGGGCTATTGTAATTTCTAGCACATTTTTCATTTCTTAATTATTATTTTTTAAATTTTTATTTATTTTTGGCAGTGTTGGGTCTTCATTGCTGCACATGGGACTTCTCTAGTTGCTGTGAGCAGGGGCTACTCTTCGTTGCAGTGCTTGGGTTTCTCATTGTGGTGGCTTCTCTTGTTGTGGAGCACAGGCTCTAGGCATTCAGGCTTCAGTAGTTGCAGCATGTGGGCTCAGTAGTTGCAGCATGTGGACCCTAGAGCATGCGGACTTCAGTAGTTGCAATGTGTGGGCTCAGTAGTTGCGGTGTGAGGGCTCTAGGGCACATGGACTTCATTAGTTGTGGCTCGTGGGCTCTAGAGCACAGGCTCAGTAGTTGTAGCACACAGGCTTTGTTGCTCCATGACAAGTGGGATCTTCCTGGACCACGGATTGAACCCATGTCCCCTGCATTGACAGGCGTATTCTTAACCACTGCACCACCAGGGAAATCCCTCATTTCTTATTAATTATGTATTTCCATAATACCACATTGTTTTGTAAAGTGCTGTGAATATTTCATGTGGTCTAGGAATTGGGAGTCTAAAATGGCATTCTGATACTCTTCCTTGGATAAAATTGTGCCCCTAGAGACCTCATCATTATGGACATGTGAGTTTCTTTCCAAGATATGCTACCATGTTTTCCATTTTTGGTTCAGATCCTCCACTTTTAATACTGTGCTATCTCCTGTGCATACTATTTCTTCATGGCCCAAGTCACAATCGGTGCTCTAAATGGCAATCTGTCATTTTGCTGTCAGTTAACAGTAAGTTTACTATGGCTGGGAAACTATATGGAAACTATATTTTCAAAGAATAAAGCTTAGAAGGAAAAGAGCATCCAAAATATTCACAGTACACAAATGAGATATATTCAACTCATAATTTCATTCAGGCAGATTATGTCATAACTCTGCTACATAGTCATGAGATAGATCCATAATCCAGATAAATGAAAGCAATCTGTAAAGAATATGTGTGTCGGGCTTCCCTCGTGGTGCAGTGGTTGAGAGTCCACCTGCCGATGCAGGGGACACGGGTTTGTGCCCTGGTCCGGGAGGATCTCACATGCCGCAAAGCAGCTGGGCCCGTGAGCCATGGCCACTGAGCCTGCACGTCCGGAGCCTGTGCTCCACAATGGAAGAGGCCACAACGGTGAGAGGACCGCATACTGCAAAAAAAAAAAAATTTTTAAATTATCTTGTTATTACCAGAGAGAGAGCATAGCTCTACATGAATGATGAAAGTCAGAGGACAGAGTATTTAAAGAAATGGCTCTGGTGTCATGAGAATTCAAAAGCTATTTTCAAATTTCAGAGAATGAGATCTTGACAAATAAATTTTCTCCTAAAATTTTACTAGATGCTTAGAAACACCAATTTAATAAGCTCCTCAAGATACAGTAATACTTGTCAATACACTTATATTTTATTTATTTTATGACACAAGGACTTGAAACACAAGAAACATTGGTAGTTTATTTTGACTATCATTATGTAATTGATTTCTAAATGGATGTGAAAATACACACATATGCACACACAAAGTAAGAGAAAGAGAGAGAGAGAGAGAAAATGAACATACAATGACTAAAGAGATTTGAGTTGGGTAACAAATATTGAGAAATAGTATTCTTGAAGGAATGTTATAATAAAGGGAAAAGACTAGGTGGTTTTCTTTTAGGGTCAGATGGCGCACTTGTGTTTTCTACATATGTGGATAATATTTTTTGCTATATTGAGGGTTAGTACAAAAACAAAATAAAACAAAACAAATCTGGACTGTGAATCCTGAGACTTTAGACCCTACTCTGTCTCTTTTTCCACTGGGGTCTTAGACAAGTCATTCTCCACAATTCCAGTTCCTTCTCTGCCTAAAGAAGATAAAACTGTACCTACAATAGAGGTAGCTGTTTCATAGATTTCTGGGGAGGCTAATTAAAATAGTTAAAAGCATTTTCAGAATTAGCAACATGTTTCAAAATAAAATTCAAGGGGGTAGATGCTTTCATTTTAATCCTGGTTCTGTCACTTCTTAATCACTTTAGCCTAATTATGTAATACTGTGTGTGTGTGTGTGTGTGTGTGTGTGTGTATCTGTGTGTGTGTATGAGTATATATTTTACACTTTGTCAACCTAATATTCTTCTTCAAATGTAAATATAAGCATGACACTCCCATATTTTTCCTGTAAGATAAAATCCATATTAATTAGTATATTAGGATAACACTTCTGAATCTGTGCTGCTTCTACAGCATCTTCTCTTGACAAATCTTGTGCTTGACCAACTATTTGCTTTGCATGAAAATGGTGAGGTCCTTTGCCTCTAGGCCTTTCTTAAGCTGTACCTTGGCATGGTATGTCTGTAACTCCTCTTCATTTATTTATCTGCAACCCATCCTATAAAATTCAACATCTTTGTGACATTCCTGAATCCCCAAAGTGTCCCTAATATGTTTCCACAGCACAATATGCTTAGCCCTACTGTGGCACTATGACTCTATTAGATTACCTGTTGCCCTAGGTGTCTATCTTATTCTAAGTTCCTTGAAGGGGAGATACATTTATCTTTGTATTTTTCCTTAGAAGCAGTACTGAAAGAAGGCACACAAAATACTAAGAAGTGTTCGATATACTTATTGGTGTTGCACATTTCATCCTACTGTATCAGAGAGTGAACATGAAGAGGTAAATGCAATTCAGAATGTGCAAAATGACTGGGCTAGTTTACAAGAGCAGTACGATCTTAGGTGAATGTTTTATGTGGATTCTTACACTTGAGCTCATACTTCGCATGGGTGAGGACTAATAGCTTCTCTGAGTACAGATGGAGACCTCTAACTGAACACAGCTACTGCCAAGGAAGTCTCGCAGAGAACACATTTCAAACCTAGGATGCAGCAAGAGATTACCAAGAACTGGAGAACCCAGTTTGGAATACTTGGCTAAGCGTGTGCATCTGTGAAGTACAAAAGTTCATGAGAGTAAGGCTGCTTGTTTTCTTCAACACCATCAAGCAAATATATTTGATTATTAGCACCTACCAATCTACCTATCACGAGAAGTCAAAAGGAACAAGGCCAGAACTCAGACAAAATCAGAGCAATTAAAATATACTTTATGATTAGGCTTCCACATAGATGAGAAGAACCATATGTAAAGGCATTTCTGAAGAAAGTTATACATTGAGTTCCAAAGGAATGGAGAAAAAGTACTGACACTGGGGAAGTTTGATGGGAGTCTTCAAGTAACTGATAATAATGTAGGAAAAATCATATATACAATAATCAGAGACTCATTATGAAATAATGCATTCTATGAGGAAATTCAATTATTACAAAACATTTCAATACAACATACATTTGAAGATACTCATGTATAAAGAAAATTCTCAAAACCTCCCATTGGGAGATCTTTTTCCCCCTCTATTTCTTAAGTGTACAAATTCTTAACAAATAGGTACACTTACATAGAATGAAGAGATATGGGAAAGAATAATACATTTCACACACACACATATACACAGAGTTAAGTTTCTGATTGTCCTGGTTAAGACTCCAGTACAATAGATGTTGTAATAATTCTTTCCCACTGGCTTCAGGCAGCTGTTAAGAGCCTCTATAAATCCTTAGTCTCAGGCACAGAAGCTAATTACTAACAGAGGTTAGAAATCAATTTTCCTCTTCCCTCTGTGCCACAGTGGGTTATTATACAATTAGCTACATAAAGGAGATATCATGCTTTATCTCAAAGCATTTATTCTTGTCCATAGTGAGAAGCAGCCACATTTTTGTTGGTCACTTGTATTGTGGTGATTCTCTTATTCACACCTGTGCACATTATCTATGCATTGATGCAGTAAATGTGATTGGAAATATGTTAATCTTTCATTAAGTTGCATGTAGCTATTATACTCTTTTTGGTTTTTTTTTCCCTTCCTTTTATTTTTATGCTTCACCCTGTATATTTTCTATAGTCCTATCTTTCAGTTTAATAATCTTCTCTTCTGCTCTGTTTAATCAATAGTTAAACTCATCTATTCATTTCTTGATGTTAACCATTGCACTTTTTAATTCTAGAATTTCCATTTGAGCTTATATATGGATTCTATTACTCTGGTGAAATATGGTCTTTGTATACATTGGAATTATTTTAGTGTTCATGTCTGAAAATTCCCATATCTGGATTATAGGGTTTTTTTAATTGTCTATTTTTTCATCTTTCTTTGTGATCCTGTTTTCAGACATGCATTAGTGATTGTATAGGAAAGCACTGTAGAAACTCTAGACGTTGTAATCTTCCCCCAAAGAGAATTTTCTTCTGGAAAGTCAATCAAGTGAGTCCAGACTATCTTGCACCAATCTGAGAGTAAATGATTTGAGACAGGGTTTTATATTATTGAGGTCTGATCTATTTCCAGTTTGCTTTTACTCCTAGAATATCTTTCAGAAGTTACAATTGAAGGCCTGAGGTATTTACTAGAGCTCTTTCTCCTTGTGCTGAGCTCATCATTTTGTTTCCTTGGCAAGGCAAGATTGCCAAGAGCTCTCCTTAGCTTTTGGCCTCTCTGTTTTCCCTTATACTTGGCTTCTTGACATCTCCTTTCATTCATCTTCAAATCTTCAAGTGCAATGAGGAGAAAAGTAGAGCAGAATGCATGGGTTTCCTAATTCCTAGTTACATTAGTAGATCAGAACTCCAATTTTTGTCTTCTAGTCCTGGGAGGCTGACAAACATCCTGAGCCACTGCTTTCTGCTCAACTTCCAGGCTCTGCATCACTAAAGAATGAGCAAATACCTTGTCCAGCTAGTTTTAAGACATAATCTGTCCTTTGGAATTTGGCCACTCAAGTCTTGACTATCTAGGTTATTCTCTGACGGCTTCAATCCATGCTTTTGTTGTTTTTGTTTTTTTTATTTCCTACGTCATTTATAGTTGCTGCTTTCAAAGGGAGATTGGTCGGGTAAAATACAGTATTCTGTAGTCAGAAATGGAAGTTGTATAAGCCTCTCTTCAAAAAATCCTAAAAGAGGTTTTTGATTAAGGAGAAGTATAAACAGAAATATTCAAAATAAAGGGGGGGATAAGAAATGAATAGAGGGGCAAGTAATTCCTGCAAAAAAGAGGTAAGAGAGAAAATGTTTTACAAACAAATCAAATTGAGATTTTAAATGTGTTTGTTTGGAAAAAAAACAATTCAAAACATAAATACTTGTAAGCTGTTTTGCAATCCAGTCCAGTAAAATGGATTGATTTTCATCTGTAAATTGTTATTGCCTGTGAAAATCAGCTGGCTTCTGTTGTTAGGAATTAGAACATAGTGTATTTGACTGATAAATGTGTTGCCTAGTAAATTTGCGTGGTGCTAAATTGCATTCAACTGGTGAATAGTTTAATGATTTTTTTCCCTAATAAGTGGACATGTGAGTGTATCTCAAATGGTCTGTTTTACTCAGATGAATTTGTAGGCAGAGACCTTACATGCCTCACAAAAAGATAAGAGAAGCCATAAAAGTAAAGAGGCAAAACAGATATCCAAATGGCAAAAGTGTTCTAATCTGTGAACATTTAACTGAAATTAATTTTTAAATGATTCATCATATTTTGTGACAGCAACTGTAACTTCCTTTATGCATGAGTTAGAGTCATTCATTGTGGGGGTGATAAAGATATCAATGACTTGGCTTTCTGACAAGTCAGATCACAAAGGCATTAAAATTCCTGTGCCATTCATGAAATATCTACCCATGAACATATCAGGCATCTGGAATTGTCAGGTATAATTCACATATTGATTTTAATAGAATTCTCTGAAGCATCGTCAACCAAACTTATTAGGTGCCCTCTGACTATGTGACCAATTATCAGTGTGAACATGTGGAAAATGTACAAATCTGTCAGGGAGGATTTCTTCCACTGTCGGAAAAAGATAGTAGTGATGTACATAAAATCACTTGTTGAACAAAATTGACTGAACGTATAAAATATCTCTGGCATTTGGTAGGGGCTGAGACTATAGAGACACCAATAAACTGTCCAAACCTTTTCTCAAGAAGAGTATAATATAGTGGGACAGCCGGTAAATAAACCAACATAAAAGGATGTGATAGGGGGCTTCCCTGGTGGCGCAGTGGTTGAGAGTCTGCCTGCCGATGCAGGGGACGTGGGTTTGTGCCCCGTCCGGGAGGATCCCACATGCCGCGGAGCGGCTGGGCCCGTGGGCCATGGCCGCTGAGCCTGCACGTCCGGAGCCTGTGCTCCGCAACGGGAGAGGCCACAGCAGTGAGTGGCCCGCGTACTGCAAAAAAAAAAAAAAAAAAAAAGGATGTGATAAATCCTATTCACTTATTTCCTCAACAAATCATTTTTAAGCAATTTTATGGATTAAGATTAAGGGAGTGAAATTTAAAATAGTAAAACTGGATAATTTATAAATATGAAATATAGTAAATGTTATGATAGATATTTGCAAAGTTTGTTACAAAATTTGTGATGAAAGACATTTGTAACAAGTGTTGATTTAGAAAATGCTTCACTGTGGGAGGGAGTGCTACCTCAAATTAGGTGACAGAATTGAAGTGATGGGACTCTCCAGGCAGAGAAAAGATCAAATAGAGAGTATGGTGAATTTGCACTATGCCAGTTTAGTTAAAAAGGAACCAAATTCTGCTGAACCACCTTCCCTGTATGGTTAGGATTGGACAGAAGGATTCAAGTGAGATTTGAAAGGTGCAAATGAAGCAGTAGTCTTTACTTACAAAGATGAGTGAAAGCCCCCCTGACCACCAGAGCTTGGCACATTCTTGCCAATCCACTGGCTTCTCTCCTACGGGTGCTCAGAGACCCACAGCTCCTCTACCTGCTGTTGGATCTCTTACTTCAGCTTCTCCAAGTCCTGGGCTAGACAAATGCGCAACTGTGGGGTGAAGGGCACCTTCTTCTTCAGCAGATTGCCTTATCATTAGAGTTAGAGGCAGGTTCTGATTGGTTCTTGAGGATTTTCTCAAGTTTATTCTCAAGGATTCCAGTTTGTATTTTTTTTTATTTTTTTCGCTGTTTTGCTTAGATTACAGCTTTTCTCTTGATTTTCTCTAACTACTGACCAAGGTAACTTCAGACCCACCACAAAGTCCATAAACAATTTATTCCATAGACTTCTTCACCAGTTTTCCTTCCTGGTCCCTGTTTAACACATTTTCTCTGATACTCCAGTCATCTCCTTTTAGAACTTTATCAACTTTCCCCACAATTATATAAAGCCTAATCCTTATAATAAATGTGTTATTTCATATCATTCATCGTTGTTCTGGTTCTCTGATTGAATCCTAACCAATACTTACAGTAATAAAAATTTTAAAATAGCCTCATCTGTCAACTATAAAGAGATGACGTGGCTGGAAGAAAGGATGGATGTGGGCAGTAGCAGGAAATGAAGCCAGAAAGGGACCCCCATTATTAGGATGCATGTCTAAGTCTGTGTTTTCTAAAAATCTCATTTGCTGCTTGTGAAAATGGATTGGAGTGGCTAAGACAGAAAAAAACAAGTAATTTAAATTATTACATATTTAGGGAGTTAATGCTAAAAATCTGTACACAGGTAATGGGGGTGGAGAGAAAGAGATCAGAGATAAGTACAAGTGAACCTTAATAAAAGTTTTAAAGAATATTTATGCTCCTTTCTATCATTAGCCTTTGCACTAACAAAGGTTTTCCAACTTAGGTCCTTAGATCACTTTTTCAAACTGCCTCTAAATCATAATGCTTTAAGAGTTTGTAAAATAATAAAGTAGCATAAAATAGAAGATTTCAGAGTGCATTACGAAGTGAATGTAAGTATTGATTATAAAACTTGTTGAGTTTAAGTGTGTATGTATGTGTACACTGAATGAAAATATGCTTCTTAATGAGTTGGTCAGGAACACTTGAAGTCCTCCAGTTTATGGGAAATCAAATCTGGAGATCTCCTCATGAAGGGGTCCCAAATTATCACAGTGGGCATTTGAGAAGGTGGATCTCAATAAAATATCAAAGGAAAGAATAATAAAAGAGCTAAAGTGTAATGAATATTTCCACCTTTGTATTCAAATGAAGACAGAGGACAATTATTGTTAGTTTTCTACCCTCAAGTGTTATTTAAATTGCTGCTTCTACATTTGGATATTTGTTAACCATGCCGCTTTACTTCATATTAAAAAAGAATACAAACCTTTAAAAATTAAAAAGATAACATGCTTGTTTTCAAGCCAAACATATATTCCCAAACTTCCAAATTTTTTATTATTTTTGCTTCTGGATTCATGGATTGAATAACCAATAAAATCAGAATTATTTATCTATATTCTCATGAGAATTTTTGTCTATTTCCTTCCCTTTGCTGAGTTGAAAAGCAGCCATTTTCAATATAGCTAATGATTACTACAGTGTCTTCACAAATTACTATAGTATAATGTATTCTAAAATAGCAATTGAAAAGAATTTAAATTAATAAATTTATATTAAATTAATAATTAATATTAATTAATATCAATATTTTATATTAAATTAATAATAAACTACTCAGGTAAATACCCCTGCAGTAATCAAGGTCAATAAATTTTATCTTCAATACCAAATACATATGAATCTATCCATAGTGACATAATATTTTTCATAGGAGATGGTATTTATGCTGAACATCTTCCATTTGCCCTTCCTTATTCACTTTTCCACCTTCTCCTCCTGCTGTGTGCCCTGAGATAGATGAAAGGTATGGAATGAATATACATTGAATTAACAGGTCTCCCTTATTCTCTGGCTTCTAGGTGGGTTTGATGGATGGAGGCATGTACAGGAAATTTGATGGTGGAAAGAAAGTGAGGCTTTGTACATTTTCCCCAGACTCTCTGCCTGCTGGGTTGGCTTCATTCCTCCACCAAAGGCAACAGCTTCTGTGAGAGCAGATTTCTCCAATGAGTTTCTCAGGTTTTGGAAATGGTTCCCTTCATGTGTCCATTCTGATGTAGGTTGCTAGTGGCTCCCCCTATGCCTAGTGCCAGGGTACTGAATTATTACAAGTTGATTTCCTAAAACCCTGTCCACACCTTTAAAAAGTCCTTGAATACAATCTACTCAAATTGTCCAGTTTACAAGTGCTGTTTCCTGACTTACAGAGAATTCCAGTTTTTCCTAAATATACTTCATGCATAATGTTGGAAGTTGAGACAGCTAGACATATTTGGTTAAAGAATTAACAGAAATTAGGAACCACTAAGTCTTATTTATTTATTTATTCAAATACAATTTACTACTTACATATTCACAAAGCATTATCGTAGACATTGGTGATGAGTTGATAAAAAGAGACAGATTGGTCCCTGAGTTCAGGGAGCTTACATTCTAACTGAGAGGAAAGACATTAAGTGAATAATGAGAAAATGAATCATTTAGATACCTTCTTGATAATTGCTAAATAACTGTAAACTTCTAAAAGCATATAAAAAAGGGATCTAACAAATTATTGAGGAAAGAGGAGAGTTGGAATTTTTTGTGGCTGAGTTGTTTTGTTTTGTTTTTAAACACTCAAAATGAGGTCTAAAAGATCAATTTGAGTTTTCAAAGTAAAGAAAGAAAGCATGAAGAGAAAAAAGACGGTATCCAGAGTAGAATTAGCCTCTATTAAGTCCCTGAAATGATAGAAGTCTGGTATTTTCAAAGAATGAAAAATTAGGGAATATTAAGTATTGAGGATTTTACCTGAAAAAATGAAAAAATTGAAGGGTTATAGTCACAGCTTGATTTAATAACCATGGGTTTAATAGATAACTGGCTGCATTGCGAGAAGTAATTTAGAATGAAATGGCAGAAAGGGAATAGAGGATGGTCATTTAGGAGTCTATTTCAGAAGTCTACCCAAGAGAGGATCTCAGCCTAGACATAATAAAAAGTGGAAGGATGCAAGGATTGGGTCTTCTGGGAACCAGACCTTGAGATGGTATTAGGAATGCAAGAACCTAAGAAAAATAAGAAAGGGAAGGGAGGAATTAGAATTTGGTAGGGAAAGCCTTCAGGCTATAATGCATACAATGGACATGTTAACAAATGCCAACCTAGTCCACCTTCTCTAATTTTAGAATTGGTCCTCAATAATAATCCCTAAGGAAAACCTATGCCCAGCTTTCATGTTTGTGCCATAAGGTAGACTGTTCTTCCTTCCTTAGTTTCCATGATATGTGGCCTTATCTTTCAGCGAACTACTTTTCAGAGTTTGTGTGTGTTTTGTATGTGTGTGTGTGTGTGTGTGTGAAATATCTCATAAGTACAAAATATATAAAAACCTTTTTATAATTTTTGAGAAAATGATAAGAATATCCTGAATTTTATATTTATTTCCTTGCTTTCCTTTTTAACGTTCTATAAATCTATCTGTAAGCAATCTATTGTTCAGTTTTGCTTTATATAAATGAAATAATACTCTATATCCTTCCTGATCAACAATATGTGTATTTAAAAAATTTTACCCATGCTTATGTGTGACAAAATTTCACTTACTGCCATAGTTCCATAGTATTACATTTTATAAATATACCACAATTTATTCATCTATCGTTCTGTAGATGGACATATGGGTTTCTTGCCTTATTTTATTTTATTATAAAGAATACATTGAATCTATTGATCCATTTGTAGAGATCAATAGGTCTCTATAGAGATCTAATCATAAAGATGATTAGACATCTTTATGATTTTGTTTTCCCAATGTCTTTTAATAAAATTTATGATATAAGATGTCCCCTCCTCCCTTAACAATGTAGAGGTTGAATGCTTGATTTAATTCATGTGTATATGTATACATATACACATGTATATGTATACATATACATGTGTATATGAATACATGTACATTATATGTATGTATGCTTGATTTAATTCATGTGTATCATACACATGTGTATATTCATATACATGAATATACACATGTATATGAAAACATATACATGTGTATATTCATATACATTACATATTATACTGTCTTCTTTTTTTTAATTAATTAATTTTTGGCTGCATTGGGTCTTTGCTGCTGCGTGCAGGCTTTCTCTAGTTGCTGCAAGCTGGGACTACTCTTTGTTGCCATGCGCAGACTTCTCATTGCAGTGGATTCACTTGTTGTGGAGCACAGGCCCTAGGCCCATGGGCTTCCGTAGTTGTAGCACACAGGCTCAGTAGTTGTGGCTTGCAGGCTCTAGACCGCAGGCTCCGTAGTTGTGGTTCACAGGCTTAGTTGCCCCGTGGCATGTGGGATCTTCCAAGAGCAGGGCTCAAACCTGTGTCCCCTGCATTGGCAGGCAGATTCTTAACCACTGCACCACCAGAGAAGCCCCTATACTGTCTTCTTAACATCAGTATCTATTTGTAAGTTTATCGCAATACCAAACAGATATGTATGCAGAACCCTATGGGAAAAAATGTTGGGAAGTCACCTTAATTAGTGACTTTTTTTTATCAGTTCTGGAAAGAAGTGAGACACTGTTTCTTCTGCCCCAACCATTTCCGTCACTTTTGGTCATCTTTCCTCTAACTGTATGAGGTTAGTTGTCTATTCAAATCAGGCAGTAGTCTTATGTCACAAACCAGCAACTGAGTCTATACTGATATGCTTTTTTGCTTTGACCAGGGCAATTTTCATCCTGGGATGATCTGATCTGGCTATTAAATTATGTCAAATTTGGATGGCTTCTTCTCTACAGAGAAGAATTCTCAGATGCCCAAAACTCAACAGAATTTGCAGCAGTCCATCTTACTAAGAATGTGGAGAGAAAGAGAAAGAGAGATCTATACTCATTTTCAGGAAAGGACATTTGCTAGAATAGCCCACACACACCTTTTGCCACATCGACAAGTATTAAAATGTAAACCATCTTTAATAAATATTGAGCTGTGTGAATCTCCATGTACATGAAAAAGAAAGGCTCTTTTGTATATGTTAGACAAAGCTGAATAATCAACAGATGGTTTGGATGAACAAGTCTTCATTACCTGAAAGTTTCCCCTGTGAGATAAAACAAGTATTTCATCCACATTTTATTTTTATACCATGCACAGCTCTACATTTTCTCCCCTGTGTTATTTTTAAGATTAAACTTGAAAGTAATGTAAATATGAAAAGAGGATATCTAAGAGGATTTCCTGGACTATGGTCATTAGAATATTCTCTATATAAAAGATGACTTGTAGCTCTAGACCCCTTTCTGCCCAGGTGGTCTATTTCTTTACATCAAAAAAACATGCTCTTAAGTAATGTTCTTAATGTAAATAAGTATGATAATTAAAAACACGCTTAATAGTGGTTTTTTTTGAATATGCATTTATCCTGTTTTTCTGCATGCTTCTGAAAAGAAATATTAACTACTAAGTAAATGTTGATCAGTGACTATCTCATGACATTTCTTTCTAAAATATGCATGGTTTGGCAGGCACTGTTTAAACATTTCCTTTGAATTTTTTTTCTTTTGTTTTTGTTTTTTATTGTTTTAAATAGGGCATGATTTTAAGATGGTAAGGTTAGGAAATAAAGAACTAAAATAGTTATTTTCTCAGTCTCTCCCTGTGCTAATATTGTGGTTCCCATAATCTAATAAAGGGACAAGCCAAACAAAATAAAAAATGAGAGGGATTAAAAAGTTTTTTAAAAATCTAGAAAAAAGCAAACTGTATCCATTTTCTGGGTTTCCCATGGCAATTTCTCAATGACATTCTAATATACCAACAATGAATAAGTGAATTTGAAATAAAAAACACAATACCATTTAAATTAGCAACCCAAAAGAGTACTAGATAGCGATCTAACAATATTTGTACAAGATTTATTTATATGAGGAAATCTACACAACTTTGATGAATGAAATCAAAGAAGAACTAAATAAATGGAGAGGTATTCCATGTTCATGGATAAAAATCCTCAATATTGTTAAGATGTCAGTTCTTCCTAATTGGATCTATAGATTCAATCTCCAACACAATCCCAGAAAGTTGTTTTATAGATATTAAAAAACTGATTCTAAAGTATATGCAGAGAGATGAAAGACTCAGAATAGCAAATACAATATTGAAGGACAATGAACTTAGAGAACTGACACTACCTGACTTCAAGACTTACTATAAAGCTACAGTAATCAAGACAGTGTTTATGACAGTGTATTTATGGAAAAAATAGGGAAATTGATCAAGGGAATAAAATAGATTCCCCCAAATAGAGAAACATTAAATTCACATTCCTGAGTGAAAGAATCCAATGTGAAAAGGCTACATACTTTATGATTTCAATCATATTACACTTTGGAAAAGGCAAAATTATGGAAATATTAAAAAGATCAGTGGTTGCCAGGATTGGGACATAGTGGGAGAGATAAATATGTGGAGGGGTACAGAGGGTTTTTAGAGGAGTAAAAAGACTGTATATAATACTATAATGATAGATACGTGACATTATACATTTGTCCAAACTCATAGAATGTAGGAGTAAACTCATGCAAACTATAGACTTTGGGTAATTATGGTATATCAAAGTAGGTTCATCAATGGTAACAAATGTGCCACTCCGGTGGGGGAGGTTGATAACAGAAGAGGCTAACCATGTAAAGGAGTAGGGAATATATAGGAAATCTCTATACCTTCCCCTTTGCTGTGAACCTTAAATTGCTCTAAAAAATTGTCTTTAATAAAAACAAAACAAAACAAAACAAAGATAATGGAACACAAGGTTCCTTTGTTCTTAACATATTAGATATGAAGCACCCAGAATGGATGTAAGTAAGAAGAGCTGATTAAAGTTTTCAAGGGGCATCCAGGGCAAAGATATGGCCTTTCAAATAGACTATGCCTTCCGTAACATGAAGAACTATGCTGGCCATGGTAGGGTTTATGGGAAAAAGTCTACTGTATTGACTTGAATGTGAAGGATGCATAGAGTCCTTAGACCTGGGCAAGCAGGGACTCTGCCCTCGTCTTGCCCTTCAGGAGACCTTAAGCTTTGGAGTCACTTCATTGAATGGAACTAGCTGGGAGGCACTACCATGTGGCAGGATACTCTGAGGTCAGACTGAGGTGCACATGATACTTGGTCCTCATTTCAGCCCCTTCAGGGTGAGGTTGGAAAATGCCTGAGTTGCTCCAGGACTCACCCCAAAGAGTTGTCCTGTGGCCCCATGACTGGATTGGGTTCTAGTAGGGTGGTCTAGTGGGCCAAGTGCTCATCCTGGATGTTATAACATTTCTTTCACAGAATCACAAACAAGATTAGGCTACCAGAGTGGTCCTGATACACTGGTTTTGGGTGAGGCACACTTAAGTTTGACACAAGATATGCTTAAGCTCTGGACTACTTAGTTCTTTGCCTCATCTGGCGCTTGAACCACAGTATGGACCTGAGTTTTAGCACTTGCCCATGTTATTACCACAGTGCCACCTCCCTCTTCAGCATCTAGGGACAGTGAGGATGGTGGTAGGCATCATTTACCATGTACCCACCATTTTCTCCCCACTTGCTACCAGGATAGTGGGTTCCTCTGTACCAAGCATCAGCCTTCTCGTGAACTTCTCTGGGACTGGCTGAATTTATTCTCTGAGGGTTTTCAAAACCATGCCCAGTAAGGAATGTTTGGTGTGACAGTTTTAAAAACTCTCAAAGAATATAGGTTCAGCCATTCCCAAGAGCCTGACTGACACTTGGTACCAAGCCCATGGAAGGGCTGGGGTGACTACCCTGGATGCCAATGAGGGAGGAGTGGTGGTGCACACAAGGTCAAAGATACCTGTTGTTGGTGATGTGCTGTGGAAGACAGGGCTGCAGTCAACATCGACAGTTCACATCCCAGTGATTATGGCCTAAAAAGTTCAGAAGAAGACATGGTTGAAGAATGTTTGTTTAATGTATACAGTTTTGCATTCCAAACAGTAAATTTAACATGACCAGAAAATGAATTATCATTTACATTTTTCTGCATAATTTAATGAGAGAGTCATTAGATGCTGATAGTCATGGGTGGCATGATAAATGATGAATGGTTCAGAGTCAAGAGTAAGGATGTCATCAGTCTTAAGTAAATGGCATTGGGAAACTGCAGAGGCAAGAAGACCCAATTGTTTCAATACAAATAGTTTCTGATGGGCCACAGCACTGTGAGTAATAACAGCATTACTGTGTTTTCTCTGGTGGTTGGAAATATGAAATTAGTCAGGAATGTTGCATTTGAAAATAAAAAACACCAAAAGATGGTTCCCGGTCATGAACAGGAGGTGATGGTGCCTGGGCCCTATGAAGAATGTTTATGTATATTAACTGGAAAGTAAACAAATACATAGGTACCTCTTTTCCATACATAATTCTAAATCTTCAAGGGCAAGGACCATGATGTAAAATATTTTAAAACCAAATTTTTTATATACAAAGAGCTCCACAAAAATATTTATTTGCCTGGGGTCTGCACTCCCTATGGGAGATCTTGGTTAGGACAGTGGTGAAACCCACCACTGCTGTAAAAGTAAAAGCGGAAGCAGAGATGGGGGATCCAGAGACCTGCTTGCTCCAATCCCTCAATTTCTTCTTCTCTTCTCCCTTGGGGATCACCAGTGACTCACTAAGGCCCCAATGAGCACAGTTGAAAAATACCCATCTTTCATCATCAAAATTATTTCTAATCTAGGTAGAGAAATGGTGTGGGTTAGAACTTTGGCTTCTATTAATTCAAATTAATTAATAAAAATTACTAAATTAATTATTAACAATTAATTATTTAAAATAAGTTATGTTATTTTAAATAATTAATTGTTAACAATTAATAATTAATAAAAGAATTGTTACCTATTACTGGATGATTAGAAATGTGGAAAATAAATTCTGTACTAATTTTTAAAAATCAAGCAGCAAGAAAAAAGTTATTTTTATAGTACTAGTTAATTTGGAAGACACAAACTATTTTTTATGTATAAATAATTTTTATAATTTCATAATTTTAATAACTGCATCTATTTTTATTAAACTATTACAGATTCACTAATAAATAATATTATTTATTTCAATTCTAAAGCTAGCTGATGATCCTTGAAAAATTATAAAAATATCAAAAATAGAAGAAAAATATCATCTCAGTTTTACCTGCCAAGTATTATTACCAGTAACTCATTATTGCATTTTGTTGACATGTTATTCTATGCATTATCAGGGTGACTCTAAATTTTTTTAAAATAGGAATAAAATATGAGATGAAATGTACCAAATGGTGCAGATTTTATTTAATAGCATGGTAAATGATATTTTTCTGACATAATATAAATCATAAACAATCAATAAATGGTTAAACTTTTAAAGAAATTCTCATTGGATTTCCAAATATTTAGGCAAAGTTTTTTTTAATTTAAATATTTCTAATTTCTAGGTAAATATACTATTTTAACAAAGAAGTAAAATCTTTTATATGTTTGAAAAAATGCATGGATGTGAAATCAAGCAGTAGTTATATTTTCTTCCAAACAAATTAAAACAAATCAACCAAATTTACCTCTAAATTTTATATTAGACTTAGTGCAAATATGTGAAAACCACAAAAATTAAAATAAATTTTATAATAATATGTGAAAAAATTATTTACCTTACTTATTTCACTACTTAAGTTGCCAGCAATTTCTCATGTGTAGAAATCAATGAGCAAATCTAATACTAATTTATCAAACCATTCCAAAATAGTTTTTACTTTTTATATACATTTCGTTCACTATTCTTAGATTATCCATTACTACAGATATTTAAAAGAAATCATTCTATGTAAATCTTGTCTTTCTACCAATAGGTGTCACTGAAAATGTGTATATTTCAACAGTAAACTACATTCACTACTATGCTGAAGTTGCCTTCTTACAATGCAGTTTTAGCTGAGGTTTGAATCAGGAACACCTATCAACCATAAAATTACTCTGATGTGAACAAGAGGAGTTTTGTTATGTAAATAGTATGAAAAATGTTTATAATGATGGACAATTACATCAATAATATTTTACTCTGCTGGTATTATAAAATTTATATTGTACTCAACTAAAATTGTATTTTATTTAGCAAACTGGACATCATATTTTTCTCTATCATTTTACTATTGTTATCTGGTAAAATTGCCATTTCCATTTTAGTCTGGGATGTTGATGCTTATCTGAGTATACAATGCATATAAAAGAATTTTACAGAATTTAGAAACACTTTGGCTTTGCTTAGACTGTTTATAAATATATTCTCTAATCTGTAATTCTTTATAAACTAGGAGCAAATACCTGACTATTTTTATTTGCATTAATTTTATTAGTAGTGCTCTTCATTTTATCCATGTATATATAAAATTCTGCTCCCAGTATAATAAAACTCTGATATCTCAGTCATTTAGAATCTTTTTTAAATCTAATTTATTCAAGAGGTTCATTTCAACAACTCATAGGGGAAAAGAACAAAAACCATATGATATTTATTCTGCATTTTTAACAGTAGTTTTATTAAAGTTATTTATTGCAATAAGACAAATCCTAATGATATTTCTATTTTATAACTATTTTATTCTGGGCTGGGTTGGTGTGATTTATTCAAATTTCCTAAGAAAATATGAACCACTGTGTAGCTGTAGGTATTATGTAGCAAATGTGTTTTATATCATAATAATAAACATACATTTTTCATACCCGAACTTTCCAATAATCAGATATTCTTGAGTAGTTTGTGTTTTTTATTGGATTCCAGTGAAGTCTCATTATCTTGTACAGTTTGTCTGAACTATGCTTCTCCAGATCCCTACTATTTTCTTCTCTTTAAGGCTGTGTGAGAAAGCAAATTTACCTGACAATGGGGCTTTATTTAATTCTATTTCCATTGTCTCATCTCTGATCAGTGATAGCTCAATGTGAAACTCTTCTCTTTCTTATCTGCTAGCAGGAATTCAGCTTAGTTTTCTTCCTTTTCTGAACTGCCAGAACACTTATTTCTTGATGCCTCCACTCCACATGTCTACTTGTAGAGAATAATACACAGTCATCAGTGCCACCACTCACCCCTGTTCCTTGATCACCTCTTCTCTTCAAACCACCATGCACAGCTTGAATCTTTCTAGGGTTTATAGAATAAGATAGGCAACTTTAATCATTATTAGGGGCAAAAAAACTTAAAGAAAAGGTATTTGTTACTTTCACCTGAAAATGCAAGAACAGATTCAGACATAGTCAAACATGAACTCATGTAATATCCAGTCTCCAAGAGGGCCCCCCTTTGCTTCTTGGAATTCACACTTTCCCTCCTACACTGTAGGAGAGTTGGTCTGTGTGACCAGTTGAATACAGCCCAAGAGATGGTATATCACTTCCAAAATTAGATTATCAGAAGACTATGGCTTCTGTTTTGAGCACTCTCTTTCTTGTTCACATGTCTGTCACTTGCTTTGGGGAAGACCAGATACCACGTTATGGAAATGCTACTTGGGGAAGAAGTGGGGTCTCCAGTCAACAGACCACGGTGAATTGAAGTCTACCAAAAAACCAAGTGAGTGAACTTGGAAGCATATCTTCCAGCTGAGTTGAGCCTCATGAGAGACACTGAGCCTGAAACACCAGCTAAGCCACTTCTGGATTCTTGACATACAGAAACTAAGAAGAAATAATTGTGTGTTTTTTCATGCTGCTAAGTTTTGGAGTAATTTATTATGCAGCAATAGGTAAGTAATACAGATCTCAAATAATATTATCAAACCTCTGTCATAGTCTCTCTATACTTGTCTCTGATTATAACAATTTGCATCAATTACAGACGCAAATGAATGCAGGTGATCAAATGGTATAATCATGAGCTGTCTCTTTATCATATGGATTCTATATCAAGGATCTGAAAATTACAACTCAAATCAGACCTGCCACCTGTTCTTGTAAATAGAGTTATATTGGAATTTTTTACATTTTGTCTATTACTACTCTCCTGCTACAGTTGCAGAGTTGAATAGTTAAGACAGAGGTCATATGGCTCACAAATCTTGTTCTACATGGTGGGCAGTATACACCTTGGCTTATATCCTTCCAAATTAGCAGCAACTGTAGGAAGAGAAATAAAAAATCCACAACTTGAGAGAACTCTGATTTACCTGTCCTGGATCATGAGCTTTTGGATGAATTATGCAGACAGGTGGAAATGTTTCCATAACTGGCTGAGCCGAGGTCATGTGACTTTTAGAAATGTAGGATGAGATCTACTCAAGCCAGATGAAATCAGTTCCCCACAGGAAAGAGGGATCTTGTTCTTGAAGAAATGTATTAGTATCTAGGTACACTTGACAGGAGGTGGGAAAGTTGAATGAGATGCTCACATAAAAATACTGTAGAAATAGACTAGAGAAAAATAGCCACTATAATGAAAATGACAAAGTAATAGAGATTTCAGAAATGCTCCAAAGAACCATGACTTTTATGCCTAGAGGCTGCATGCAATTCCCTTTCTTGGTGGATAAAGTTCTCCTGTTCTCTCTTTTTTTTTTCATTCATGAAAATGGAAATCATACATCTCCCATGTCATTGTTCTTATCCTTCCTCTTTGCAGGTAGATCTCTTCCTGAGTTACAATTAGGATCGAGAACAACAGGCATTAACCATAGGCTATGCAAGTCCCATATAGGTCATGTGTAGGTTTGATAAACTTCAGGCATAGCTCCGCTGTTTTCACGTTAAGTCCTGAATTATTATAGTGATTTTAGATTCTCATACATTTTTTGACAATTTCTCATGTAACTTTCAGGCAAAAGCTGTGAGATAAGTATTTTATTCTCATAATGGCTTTCGTCCCCCAGGGAAAATGTTAATTGGGTTATATCATCTCAGGAGAAAATTCAATCATTCACCTACTCACTGCCTGCTGTAATTGTTGGCACATAATTTAGGTACATGATATGGGCTTATTGTTTCTTAAGAAAATGTAAATCTCACACACATAAATTAGATTAAACAGCAAAAACATGGACTTTGGAATTAGACCTAAATCTTTATTTCCCCATTAACTACCTATGACGCCTTGGATCAGTTAGTTGACCTGCTGAATTTAATTTTTCTCCTTTGTAAAAATGTATCTGGCAATGGTTAATTTGCAGAGATATTTAGATTACATAAATTAAAGTGTCTAGCACATAATAAATTATCAATAAACATTAGGATCCTATAATCTCAATATTGTTTAGCTCTTACAATTTACCCATCTGACAAAGGATCGTGAATGTTACCTTTCTATGTTATAAGTAATTAATTTAATAAGTAATTTAAAGCTAAGTTTAAATATAGCAGTACTATATACCCACTGGAAAAGCATGTTATTAGGATCTGAGTTTTATAGGGAAAACTGAGTTTAATTATATTTTATAAAATATTCACATTCTTAAGTTGATTGAACTCTACTAGTTTATTCTGCTTCAATTGGATTAATTATGAAGAGAATTTCAAGCTATGATTTATTTATTGGTTAATCTTTGATCTAACTCTGCCTTCACTGTTCAGTACGGACATACTTAATCACTTAAAAGACAATTGTTTTTTCTTTTCTTAATTTTTAAACTGATCACAGTTGACTGTATAGTGTCTTCTACCACTACATTCTGGATTAAGATGACCAACTCTCACTGGCAGTGTTATATTTTGAAACAGTGTTAATGTATTACACAGTAGAGGAGAGTCTTTCACTGATAAAGAAAAAACAATGTCTTGGTGCCTGTGACATTGTAGGAACAAAAGAGGAAATGAAACCTTCAGTTTTCATAAGATTTGGTGAACTGAGCAAATGTGCAATTTGATTTCTAGTTATTTTGTTTCATCTTCTTTCTTTTCTGGGCTCTTTGCTCTTTCTCTTTTTTGGCTTTAATTTGCCTTCCCTGGGTTGCATTCTTGACTTGAATTTTCACCCTTTCTGACTCTCAGCAAAGAGCTCTGCTTTGCTCCATTGTTTGGGAAATTTTCTCTGTGCTGACAGCTACATGTGATACTCTGGAACTCAGGTACCTCTCCTCCTTCCTATCTTTCTGATTTATCTACACAGATCATGACAGGTTCTTAGAACCAATATCTCTGAGAATATAAACTATCTTCAGAATTTACTGTCTGCATTAACATGATTTTACTATTCCACTGTCTTCATCACCATTACTTTTCCAGAAAGGTCTTGGATAAGAAGAGGAATGTTGCACATTATGTTATTGTTCATGCCAGGAAAATTCTGAAAGACCTATCAACTCGTCAATAGAAAACTCAAAGAGCACTTTATACCCTAAGACTCTTTGATCCTTTGTTGTAACACCCTCACCAATCATTCATTATTATATTATGATCCTTACCCAGTCCTAACCAACCCCTGAATTCATCAAGCCCAAGTCTCCATTCTTGAACTGAAAGACTCAGCTTAAACTAGTCTTTAAAATATCATCAATATGCCAACTTTTTTTCTTTTTTCTCTAAGATGCTACTAAGGCTGTGAGGCATTGCTTTCCCTTAGCACAGTAAGCAATAAGTTCAGCTTTGTCCAATCAGCATGTTGTTTTTGTGGTATTTTGGGGATCCAGCAACCACCATATCTAAAATTAGTATTTCTCCTCTGAGCAGCTCCTGCTCCTCTTTACTTATTATCACAATCCTATTAATGGAAGATATGACTTCAGTTTTCTTTTTTAATTTTTATTTTATATTGAAGTATAGTTGATTAACAATGTTGTGTTAGTTTCAGGCATACAGTGAAGTGGTTAAGACGACCAGGCTTGTTTCATGGATAGAATGGCTGGATAGAAGAGGAAACATCTTTGCCATCTTTCTCTTGCTGACCATCTTCAGATCCTATCATTTCTATTTTGGAAGTATAATTTTGACCTCTTTTCAATTTCACAGCAGCTTTAGTAAATTTTATTCTAACTTGTTACTATAAATTTTTAATTTCCCTCCTTTGGCTTTAGAATGATTGTTAACAATACTAATGCCACAAATGAGATGGTTTGTTTAATATTAGTTAATTTTACCTTAATGTATAAAGATAATAAATATTTTATTTATCAAAAGACTAATAAGAACAAACATATGGAATTTGATTAGGAATAGCATAACAGGTCCAATGCTGGTACTATCAATACAAATGCATGAACAGTATCTGGCCCATGGTAAAAGTTCAAGAAATGTTTATGGAATAAGTACATGGAATTAATTTCTGAAAATCAAAAATTGACTCTTTTAACATACGTTGTCTACTCCAAAATCAACAGCATCTTTTCCTCCTTAAGAAAATCCTAACTTTTAGTGTAACAAACACATCGTCATCAGGAATGAAGGTATTTACCTGCAGTTAGTTGGCCATGTGACTAAGCGTTATTCAAGGACTTGCAGGTAGGTATGTTACATGGGAAGATGGGATGCCTTCTTAACACATAGGCTTCTTTCCAAAGATGAAAGAACCTAAAAGCCAATAAGGTTTAAACTTCAGGACCCCTCATTATTATGGGCACCTTCTGTAAATTAAATATTTGTAAATGAATTTTCAAATTATCCTGATGTGAGTGTTCCATTTATTTCCTATCAGGACCCTGACTAATAACTATACTTTTGAAATGTAGTTCATACTTTGAAATCTCTTTCCCTTAGATTTTTCTCTGAATTAACCTATCTAGTTTAATCTGAATGGTCATTGCTTGCAATTTAGCTGTAGTTTATAATTTTATAACTTTTCAGATCCTCTTTATTCTTAGTGGACAAGCAACATTTTTTATGCCTGTTGTGTTTTTTTATCTTCTGACAAATTTGCTTGTCTGATCTTATTAGAGACATCAGGTGGATTATTTTTGAACCAATTGTATAAGTATCTGAACATTCCAATAAAAATTACTGATAAGAATATTCCTTAAATCAGACAAATACAGTGATATCATGTTAATTAATAATAAAATACAACCAATTAGCATCAGTACACATAGTAGCATAATATTTTTTAAATTGTACATGATTATAGCAGCTACTGAGAGTGAACCATAGAAAGAAAGTAGTTAATTACACATTTAGAGAAACATTCATGAGGGAAATCCATTGCTCCAGAATTAGATTACTCCTATACTGAACAATTCATCAATGAGAATTGGTAAGTGATGAGTGAGATAGAGTAGAATGCATATGCAAATCTTGCTATATGGAACAATTTTAAAATGCCAGGGAAATAAAAAAATAGAGCACTTGCCCTAAGGATCTTAAAATCTTGTTAAGATGAAATTGGTAACATACTTAAATAGCCTAGAACCTGAACTATAGCATATGAGAAAGGCTACTGTAGACTGATACATATTAATCAGATCTATTAAAGGAATAAAAATGAAAGAATAGAAAAAGAAGACTGAAGAAATTTATAGCAAATGAGTGGGAACAAAATGGGAGAAAGAAAAAAATGTGTAGTATATGAATCAATTAAGCATAATAAATGAATTTGTAAGTAAAATATGTGCTTGATCTGCTATACCAATTCCTTAAAGTATATATACTAAATAAACACTTTTTGAGTGTAAATAATGTGCAAGAAATGCTACCAATAATAGATACAATAAATGTAAAGTTTATTTCTCTAAAATTCTCTTACCTGGAATTTAAAATTAGGAATTGCTTATTATTCAAAAATATTAAATAGAATTTTTTAAACTTCTTTCCAGCATATAAATCAAGACAATTTTTGTTTTTTCTTTTGAAAATATTCTAACTCACTTATGAGTTTATTTATTTTGAGAAGTTCTGTCCCTGAAATCCAGGTCATTTCCTTCTAGCTGTTTCATAGGTTTTACAGTCATTTAATTTAACATTTAAGCTAGATTAGAGTACATGTACTATTGTTTATATTGGAAAACATACTTTTCACTACAATAATGCAATTATACTCAATACTTGCAACGAGATTCTATGCTGAACATGAAATTAGCTTTTATCATAAAGGTACAATTTAACAAATGTCCAATACCAGAAAATCTGAAAGCATAGAAAGGAAAATACATTTCTCACAGATGATAGACCAAAACATTTTCATGTGGAAATCTCTACTTATAATTTTGATTCTATGCGTATACTTATTTTAAATAATAGATTTTATCAAAGCTTTCACTTTTTTTTTTTTTTTTTTTTTTTTGCAGTACGCGGGCCTCTCACTGTTGTGGCCTCTCACTGTTGTGTCCTCTGCCGTTGCGGAGTGCAGGCTCCGGACGCGCAGGCTCAGCGGCCCATCGGCTCCACGGCATGTGGGATCTTCCCGGACTGG
Organism: Physeter macrocephalus; assembly: GCF_002837175.3. Taxonomy (NCBI): domain Eukaryota; kingdom Metazoa; phylum Chordata; class Mammalia; order Artiodactyla; family Physeteridae; genus Physeter; species Physeter macrocephalus. Next base: position 75,820,411 of record NC_041220.1, on the reverse strand, counting down.
GACACGAACCAGTGTCCCCTGCATCGGCAGGCGGATTCTCAACCATTGCGCCACCAGGGAAGCCCCAAAGCTTTCACTTTTGATTAGAAAAATCTTACAAGTAATCATCAAGGCCCAAGATATACATTTCTCATGAAATTGCTATAAAATATGTGAAATTATATCTTAAGAAGAAACAATCAGCAAAATCCTTTCTCACCTATTTTCCCTTTTTTTTTTTTTTGGTATCAAAAGAGACAGTATGTTACAATGGAAACAGAAACAGATAAGGTAAGTCAAGAAATGTGTAAGAGTCCCAATGTTGCCTTAATTTAATATTTGGTTTGGTTCAAATCAATTAACTTCTCTGGAACTCATTTTCTATATATACAAAATTATGAAATTAGACTAGGTGATACTGAAGTTTCTTTCTATATCTTAAAGTATGCGATGCTAATATAAGCATTTAAATAATATTAGGTAATCTTTGAAAAACATGTATATACACTATTTCCACTTAAACTATGTAATTAGCACACAATCCATTTTAGATTTCAGTTTTTTAGAAAAATGCTTAATTAAAAATAAAACTAATAATACTTAATTGAGGTATAATTTATACACTGTAAACTGCACATATCTTAAGTATTCAGATGATGAAACAAATGTATTCTCCTGTATTAAAGTCCCCCAAATCATTTCCACCACCTAAAAAATTTCCTGGTGCCCCTCTCCAATCAATCCCTCTCTCCCTCCACTACTCCATTGGCAACCACTTTTCTACTCTTCTGATTACTATCACCATAAATGTTTTGCTTGCTCATGAACTTCACGTATATGAGATCATACAGTATATACTTTTTTGTCTGACTTCTTTGGCTCATCATGATGATTCTGAAATGCATTTATGTATATTATCAAACCTCTGTCATAGTCTCTCTATACTTGTCTCTGATTATAACAATTTGCATCAATTACAGACGCAAATGAATGCAGGTGATCAAATGGTATAATCATGAGCTGTCTCTTTATCATATGGATTCTATATCAAGGATCTGAAAATTACAACTCAAATCAGACCTGCCACCTGTTCTTGTAAATAGAGTTATATTGGAATTTTTTACATTTTGTCTATTACTACTCTCCTGCTACAGTTGCAGAGTTGAATAGTTAAGACAGAGGTCATATGGCTCACAAATCTTGTTCTACATGGTGGGCAGTATACACCTTGGCTTATATCCTTCCAAATTAGCAGCAACTGTAGGAAGAGAAATAAAAAATCCACAACTTGAGAGAACTCTGATTTATGTTGCTAGACATATCACTGAACTGTTCTTTTTGTGTCAAAAAATAGTAACCCATTTTTGGAATATCACATTGTTCATAAATCCAATCTAATGATTGAGAGACATTTGGGTTGTTTCCAGTTTTGAGTTATTATGAATAAAGCTGTCATGGAAATTCATTTACAAGTCTTTTTGTGGACATACACATTTATTTTCTTTGGGTATGTACCTAAGAAAGGAATAGCTGAGTATTAGGAGAGGTATCTTTACCTTAGAAACTGCCAAGGAGATTTACGAAACAGTTGAATAATTTTACATTCCCATCAGCAGTCTATGAAAATTACAATTGCCCTACCACCTCACCAATTTTAAATTTTATCCACCTAAATACTGTGAAGGTTTAAGTTGAATGTCCATGATGAATAATGATATTGGGTATCTTTTCATATGTTTGATGGTCATTCATATATATTTCTTTGTGAATTGCTTGTTTAACTCAATTTATCATTTGATAAATTGAACTATTAAAAAAATTATACTAATCAAAGATACCGTGAAGCAAATGATAGAGCAAAACACAAATGGAAGAAAGTGTTAGCAATACATATATTATACATAATATTACATACATGAAAAAACCCCACTTTAATCCAGAATTGGATTCTGGATGTGTAGATTCTTGTCTTTTAAAATGTGATTTTGGGTAGGCCTTCACTTGGAAATAGATGCTCAGGGATTAAAAGGTTAGATGAAAAATACAAAGATGCCTGTCTTGCTTGGCTTATTTTTATAATTGATATTTTAGTCTCTCATTCCCTCTCTCATATATTATTTAAAAATAAACATATTAATTGACATGTATTATAGAATGTCACATATTTTCCAACTGGGGCTTACTTTTTCATTTTTATTATATCTTTCAAAGAACAAAATAGTTTAATTTTGATAAAGTCCAATTTATCAATATTTTTTCTTCTGTAGAGAGCTTTTTTTGTTTGTTTATTGTTTTTAAGTAAGCTTTATCTAACTTGAAGTGATGGAGTTTTTTATGTATACTTTCATGGTATTTTATGGCAGAAGGGCTAATCTTTCCCTTGATTTTTTATTTTTTATTTTTTTGCAGTACACGGGCCTCTCACTGCTGCGGCCTCTCCCGTTGCGGAGCACAGGCTCCGGAGGCGCAGGCTCAGCGGCCACGGCTCACGGGCCTAGCCGCTCCGCAGCATGTGGGATCTTCCCGGACCGGGGCACGAACCCGTGTCCCCTGCATCGGCAGGCGGACTCTCAACCACTGCGCCACCAGGGAAGCCCTTTCCCTTGATTTTTAAATTAATTTTTTTTATTCAAGAGTTCACTTTTTATGTGGCATCTCAATAATTTCAGCAGAAAGCTTTTTTAGTGTTTCTAATCTGCCATGTCATCTTAAGTGAGAGTCAGTATACTGTAGTCAAAACTGTCTTGATATTAACCTTGGTTTCACCACTTATGAGATGTATTAATTTTAGCCTCTGGTTAAACAGCTAGGTCTTTCCTAGTGGAAAATATAGCATTACATTTATACAGTAAGTCCTCTACATATGAAGAGTTCTGTTCCTAGAGCACGTTCGTAAATCCAATTTGTTCATTAAGTCCAACAAAGTTAGCCTAGGTACCCAACTAACACAATTGGCTATATAGTACTGTACTGTAATAGGTTTATAATACTTTTCACACAAACAATACATAAAAAACAAACACAAAAACAAAGAAAACATTTTTAATCTTACAGTACAGTAACTTGAAAAGTACAGTAATATAGTACAACAGCTGGGATACTTGGGCTGGCCTCGAGGGAAGAGGCGAGAAGAGTTACTAATTGGAGGAGGCAGAGGAGGTGGGAGAAGGTAGAGGTGAAGGATTATCAGCAGTAGGAGACGGAGGGCAAGCTGCCATTTCACTCACGCCAGACGTTGATGGCACAGGTTCTAGTTCCCTGCTGGATTTAATTCTATCTACCCTCTTGAAAAAATGATCCATTGATGTCTGGGTAGTAGCTCTTTTTTTCTCATCATAGGTGACAAGGTAGCACTGGATTGCATTCTGAATGGCTGTTGCAACTTTGGGTACCATTTTATGTTCGGGTCCTTTACCTCAAAAACTAACAGTGCCTCCTCAAATAAAGAAAAGCCCCTTGCCATTTCCTGTATCGGGAATCTCTTTGGTACTTCAGTTACTTCTTCCTCCTGTCACTCCACTCTCTCAATTATTTTCACTTTTGTTTCCATTGTTATCTCTTGGTGCTTCTTAGCAGTACCAGCTACGTCACCGATGCTTTTACGCTTGCTTCCAGACGTCCTGGGCTTGAAATAGAGATACTGCACTACTGTACTCTATACAGTACTCTACAGTGACATACACAAAAGCATAACCACTTGTAGAGGACGCATGCATGTGAAAATATATTCCAGACACGTGCACTAACTTATGTGATTGGACATTCGAATGCAAGTTAGCATCTTTGAACATTTGCAACTTAAAGCTTCTTATGTAGGGGACTTACTGTAGTGTGGAGAAAATGAAACTGAAATTTACAGTTACACTAAGCCTAAAGAGCTCCTTAAGTTATTTCTAAGCAAACATCTACATAGGGAACTAGAGATATTTGTTAATTCTAACTCAACAAGGCATTAATCTGCTACTTTGGGAGACTAGATGCAAGGCCTGATACATTTCTTCTGTCTGCTAGGTCTTGAAATATCTCACTCTTCTAAAAATCCATCCTGATCTTGTTTAAACTGTCACTCAAATTTTTGTTACTTTCTTCTACTAGAACTCTTCTTCTCCCTGTCTGGCCAAGGAACTCACCTCCTTATGATGCTGGCATGTATCAGATGGCTCTATCTCACTCAGGACTTTGCTATCTTATAAATTTTGATCATATCTACTTAACTTTACAGTGGGGAGGCTGCAACAGGTAGGAAAGTCTATTCTTTCAGATGAGAAATTCAGATTCCCAGGTAGTGCTGCCAGAGTATGAAATCATCCATAAATAAAACTTAGTTCACTCTATTTTTCTCTTTAACTTTTTACTATGAAAAATTTCAAAAATACACAAATAGCAGAGAATAGTATAATAAACTTCATACGGGCATCACTCAGCCTCAACAATTATTAACAGAGGGCCAGTTTTGTTTTGTTGATATGCACCCCATTGCCCTTGCCTCCCATTAAATTAGTTTAAACAAATACTAGCCCCTATACCATTTCATCCCATTTATAAAAAATAGGAACTTTTGCTTAACATAAATATCATTATCACACCTAATTTAGTTTATAATAATTATTGAATATCATAAATCTATATATGTTATCCCAGATTATAGCAGAGTGGGTCTGTATGAGAAGTAATCAAGGTCATTTGAAACAAGAGAATATTTATCATTTTTTTAATTTTAAAATTTGTGCTTACCTATTGCTATAAATTTTATATGAACTTATTACATTCAATTTAAGATGATAGGAATCATAACCTCCAAATATATTCTCATTTTGTAAGGTGAGTTCTACATACCTAAAATAAATTGAGAGTCAATATAATTATATGTCGGTCTGCAGTAATATTAACCTTTCTTTCACTCTTAATACCACTTGTTAAGAGGGCCCTCAAAATATCTGTATTTTCTTAGTGTCTTAATAAAGAGTATGTGATTGATCTCATTTTACAGATAAGGAAACTGAGGCTCAGATAAATATTTGATATGAGTCATAAATGGAGAATCCAGTGTTTGAATCCTGACATTTACACTATTTTCAGTCCACTATGATAGGTTTTACCTATGTAATTATGATGGGAATATTAAATCCAGTGTTTCTACTACACCAGCCATGTTACCAAGTACCACAAGATAGAAATTAGCAATTGCCATTATTTCAAAGGTAGTCATTCTGAAGTGGAAGCAAAATTCTTTACTCATTCATTACCTTCTAGTGTTTTTTTTCCTCAAAATTAAGACATAAAGAGATGTTACCAAAGTAGTCTACCACGCAAAACTCTGACATTTCCACGTAAACTCTGCTAATGACTGTGGTGATGAGTGCTCTCTTTTCCCTCATCTTGAAGTGTTCGTACTGATTACAGAATCAACTCTGATCTACTACAAGGAGTTCCCAAATACTCTCAATTACATCTCTTCAATATATTATGAATACATCTTCCCCTTCACTGAATTTATTCAACTGTATCTTAAGAGATAACTACATACCAAGGCAAGTAATGTGTTATGTGGTATATAAAGGTGATTAAGCATTTCATTTTCTTCAAGAGAGTTTATGAAGAAAGTATACAAGAAATATACATAAATTATTACAATAAATGATTTAAAAGAAATTGTCTTAAGAAAGACAGAATGAAGGTAATATGGAAATTAAAGTGTCCCTAAAACATCTAAAAAAAAATAGTACAGAAGTGTAGAAGTATGAAGACGTCCTTTGTGAAACTCAGCAAGTGGCACAAGGGGAGACCAGAGGTAGATTAGATTCAATAATCAAGATGCAGATTATCATCTTGTAAACAGATATTCATCCTTCCCTTTCCCACCCTTGCCCTGTCACTTAAGTCAGTCTCCATACCTCAACTTCCCCCACAAAATCCTTGACATTTAAAGCAGAGTGTTTACAGTCATGCTAAGTAACTCTGACCTCAAATGGCTTCATTAACCTATTTAAATTTTATGCATGGTGCTGAGTGCAAACCTATTCAGCAGAGTTCACAAACACAGCAAGAGCTTTAATCAGTTTCCTACTACATCTAATGCTCTACGGTTGTCTTTATTATACCTGAAAGTCAAACCCTACTTCATGCAATATTTTAATCTGCATTAAAATTCAAATATCTTCATCAAGTTCGGTGTCTATAAATGTGGGACAGTCTTTGACAATTGTGGAGAGATTATGTCAGCAGACTTCATTTCTAAAAACAGGTTAATATGCTATTTTGACTTATGCAAGAAAAATTGATCAAATGGAATTGGGAGAAGAAGAGTATAGACAGTATCAATAATTTACATTATTTGCAGAAAACTATAGCTGGCATTCTAGGAAATTCTCAACTCTGTTAGACTGAATTCCTTAACCCTGGCAGCATAGTCTGAGCACCCTTCTCTCTTTGCTGCCACATCTCAGTAGCTCTTTAAGTAACCATACCAACATGCACATCATCTAACACCATAGACAAGATGTGCGTACATGTAAACAAATAGCAGAATAAACCTAAGACTTATCAGTAGTTTACATATAACTTAATGTAGTCTTATATATGTAGCACAAATCTTTTCCAAAACCTATTACTGGAGCTTCAGTCTTATTAATGAGATAAAAATTTAGAGGGAGTTGTTACATGCTAATTCCTAGGCAAATAAAATATTCACTCCTTTGTAGAGTTAATTTTAATTTGTTTAACCTAATCGTTTCATCATGTATTGTTTGATGGAATAACCAGTGATGAATGTTAAGACGATGACACTTTTTAATGGATGATAAATTTTAAATTGAAGAATTACAGTAATGAAGCTCCATATTCATTATTTTGGATTAATTCAGAGCTAATGTCGCAAATACAAAAGAATACTTTCTTTATGATCAATTCATTTTCATGGATTTTTAAAATTTAATTATATTAAACAGTGGTAATTACTTGAGACTTTAATTAAAAAGGCTGCTTTGATTTTTCTTTATAGGAAATTGAAATGGCAGAATACAAATGTCATTATTAAACATTTGTTCCCAGGAGGACCTTCAAGATGGCGGAGGAGTAAGACGTGGATATCATCTTCCTCCCTACAAATACATCAAAAATATATCTACATGTGGAACAAATCTTACAGAACACCTACTGAACACTGGCAGAAGACCTCAGACTTCCCAAAATGCAAGAAACTTCCCAGGTAACTGGGTAGGGCAAAAGAAAAAAGAAAACACAGAGACAAAAGAATAGGGATGGGACCTGCACCTCTGGGAGGGAGCTGTGAAGGAGGAAAATTTTCCACACATTAGGAAGCCCCTTCACTTGTGGAGACAGGGGGTGGGCAAGGTGGGGAGCTTCAGAACCATGGAGAAGAGCGCAGCAACAGAGTGCAGATGGCAAAGTGGAGAGATTCCTGCACAGAGGATCGGTGCCGACCAACACTCACCAGCCCGAGAGGCTTGTCTGCTCACCCACCGGGGCGGGTGGGGGCTGCGAGCTGAGGCTCAGGCTTTGGAGGTCAGATCACAGAGAGAGGACTGGGGTTGGCTGTGTGAACACAGCCTGAAGGGGGCTAGTGCACCACAGATAGCCAGGAGGGAGTCCAGGAAAAACTCTGGACCTGCCTAAGAGGAAAGAGACCATTGTTTCTGGGTATGCAAGGAGAGGAGATTCAGAGCAGCACCTAAACGAGCTTTAGAGATGGGCGCAAGCTGTGGTTATCAGCACGGACACCAGAGACGGGCGTGAAATGCTAACGCTGCTGCTGCAGCCACCAATGATCCTGTGTGCAAGCACAGGTCACTATCCACACCTCCCCTCCCAGGAGGCTGTGCAGGCCGCCACTGCCAGGGTCCCGTGATCCGGGGAAAACTTCCCCGAAGAACACACAGCAAGCCCCAGGGTGTTGAAACGTCAGGACAGCCTCTGCAGCCACAGGCTCACCCCGCATTCTGTACCCCTCCCTCACCCCAACCTGAGTGAGCCAGAGTCCCCTAATCAGCTGCTCCTTTAACCCCCTCCTGTATAGGAGAAGAACAGATGACAGAGAGAGACCTACATGCAGAGGCTGGGCCAAAACCAAAGCTGAATCCCAGGAGCTGTGTGAACAAAGAAGAGAAAGGGAAATTTCTCTGAGCAGGCTCAGGAGCAGTGGATTAAATCTCCACAATCTACTTGATGTACCCTGCATCTGTGGAATACCTGGATAGATAACAAATCACCCCAAAATTGAGGTGGTAGACTTTGGGAGCAATTATAGACTTGGGATTTGCTGTATGCAACTGACTAGTTTCTGATTTTAATGTTTATCTTAGTTTAGTTTTTAGTACTTGTTATCATTGCTGGATTTGTTTATTGGTTTGGTTGCTCTCTTCTCTTCTTTTTTTTATTACTTTTTAAATTTTTTATTTTAATGATATTTTTAAAATTTTTATTTTAATAACTTTAATTATTTTATTATTTTCTTTCTTTTTTTTCTCCCTTTTCTACTGAGCCATGTGGCTGACAGGGTCTAGGTGCTCCAGCCGGGTGTAAGGCCTGAGCCTCTGAGGTGAGAGAGCCGAATTCAGGACATTGGACCACCAAAGACCTCCCAGTCCCACATAATATCAATTGGCGAAAGCTCTCCCAAAGATCTCCATCTCAACGCTAAGACCCAGCTCCACTAAACGACCAGCAAGCTCCAGTGCTGGACACCACATGCCAAACAACTAGCAAGACAGGAACACAACCACACCCATTAGCAGAGAGGTTGCCTAAAATCATAATAAGTTCACAGACACCCCAAAACACACCACTGGACATGGTCCTGCCCACCAGAAAGATGAGATCCAGCCTCATCCACCAGAACATAGATACAAGTCTCCTCCACATGAAGCCTACACACCCACTGAACCAAACTTACCCACTGTGGGCAGACACCAAAAACAACAGGAACTTTGAACCTGCAGCCTGCAAACAGGAGACACCAAACACAGTTATTTAAGCAAAATGAGAAGACAGAGAAATCCATAGCAGATGAAGGAGCAAGGTAAAAACCCATGAGACCAAACAAATGACGAGAAAATAGGCAGTCTACCTGAAGAAGAATTCAGAGTAGTAGATAGTAAAGATGATCCAAAATCTTGGAAATAGAATGGAGAAAATACAAGAAATGTTTAACAAGGACCTAGAAGAACTAAAGAGCAATCAAACGATGAACAAAACAATAAATGAAATTAGAGTGGCATAGACATATATAGACTACCAAACGTAAAACAGATAGCTAGCGTGAAGCAGCTGTATAGCACAGGGAGATCAGCTCAGTGCTTTGTGTCCACCCAGAGAGGTAGGATAGGGAGGGTGGGAGGGAGACATAAGAGGGAGGAGACATGTGGATATATGTATATATATATAGCTAATTCACTTTGTTATAAAGCAGAAAATAAAACACCATTGTAAAGAAATTATACTCCAATAAAGATGTTAAAAAAAAACTTAAAAAATGAAAAAAAAATAATAAAAAATCTCCAGAAGGAATCAGTAGCAGAATAACTGAGGAAGAGGAACTGATAAATGACCTGGAAGATAAAAGAGTGAAAAAACCTACCACAGAGCAGAATAAAGAAAAACAATGAAAAGAATTGAGGACAGTCTCAGAGACCTCTGGGATAACATTAAATGCAACAACATTTGAATTATAGGGGTCGCAAAACGAGAAGAGAAAAAAAGGGACTGAGAAAATATTTGAAGAGATTATAATTGAAAATTACCCTAATATGGAAAAGGAAATAGTCAATCAAGTCGAGGAAGCTCAGAGAGTCCCATACAGGATAAATGCAAGGGGAAACATGCCAAGACACATATTAATCAAACTATCAAAAATTAAATAAAAGAAAAAATATTAAAAGCAGCAAGGGAAAAGCAACAAATAACATACAAGGAAATCCCCAAAAGGTTAACAGCTGACCTTTCAGCAGAAACTCTGCAAGTCTGAAGGAAGTGGCAGGACATATTAAAAGTGATGAAAGGGAAAAACCTACAATCAAGATTACTCTACCCAGAAAGGATCTCATTCAGATTCGACAGAGAAATTAAAAGCTTTACAGGCAAGCAAAAGCTAAGAGATTCAGCACCACCAAACCAGCTTTACAACAAAAGCTAAACGAACTTTTCTAGGTAGGAAACACTAGAAAAAGAAAAAACCTACAATAACAAACCCAAAACAATTAAGAAAATGGTAATAAGAGCATACATATCGATAATTACCTTAAATGTAAATGCGTTAAATGCTCCAACCAAAAGACATAGACTGGCTGAATGGACACAAAAACAACACCCGTATATATGCTGTCTACAAGAGACTCACTTCATACCTAGGGACACATAAAGACTGAAAGGGAGGGGATGGAAAATGATATTCCATGCAAATGGAAATCAAAAAAAAGCTGGAGTAGCCATTCTCATATCAGACAAAATAGACTTTAAAATAAACACTATTACAAGAGACAAGGAAGGACGCAACATAATGATCACAGGATCAATCCAAGAAGAAGATATAACCATTGTAAATATTTAAGCACCCAACATAGGAGCACCTCAATATAGAAGGCAAAGGCCAACAGCCAAAAAAGGGGAAATCAACAGCAGCACAATAATACTAGCAGACTTTAACACCCCACTTTCGTCAATGGACAGATCAACAAAATGAAAATAAAGAAGGAAACACAAGCTTTGAATGACACATTAAACAAGATGGACTTAATTGATATTTATAAGACACTCCATCCAAAAACAACAGAATACACTTTCTTCTCAAGTGCTCATGGAACATTCTCCAGGATAGATCATATATTGGGTCACATATCAAGCCTTAGTAAATTTAAGAAACTTGAAATCATATCAAGTATCTTTTCTGACCATAACGCTATAAGACTAGATATCAATTCCAGGAAAAAAAAAAGTGTAAAAAATTACAAACACATGGAGGCTAAACAATACACTGCTAAATAACCAAGAGATCACTGAAGAAATCAAAGAGGAAATCAAAAATACCTAAAAACAAATGACAATGAAAACACAATGACCTAAAACCTATGGAATGCAGCAAAAGCAGTTCTACGAGGAAAGTTTAGAGCAATACAATCCTACTTCAAGAAACAAGAAACATCTCAAATAAAGAACCTAACCTTTCAACTAAAGCAATTAGAGAAAGCAGAACAAAGAAAAAAATACCAAAGTTAGCAGAAGGAAAGAACTCATAAAAATCAGATCAGAAATAAATGGAAAAGAAATGAAGGAAACAATAGCAAAGATCAATAAAACTAAAAAGTGGTTCTTTGAGAATATAAACAAAATTGAAAAACCATTAGCCAGACTCATCAAGAAAATCAGGGAGAAGACTCAAATCCACAGAATTAGAAATGAAAAAGGAGAAGTAACAACTGACACTGCAGAAATACAAAGGATCATGAGAGATTACTACAAGCAGCCATATGCCAACAAATTGACAACCTGGAAGAAATTGAAAAATTCTTAGAAAAACACAACCTTCCAAGACTGAACCAGGAAGAAATAGAATATATAAACAGAACAATCGCTTCACAGGCGAATTCTATCAAACATTTAGAGAAGAGCTAACACCTATCCTTCTCAAACTCTTCCAAAAGATAGCAGAGGGAGGAACACTCCCAAGCTCATTCTATGAGGCCACCATCACCCTGATACCAAAACCAGACAAAGACGTCACAAAGAAAGAAAACTACAGGCCAATATCACTGATGAACATAGATGCAAAAATCCTCAACAAAACACTAGCAAACAGAATCCAACAGCACATTAAAAGGATCATACACCATGATCAAGTGGGGTTTATCCCAGAAATGCAAGGATTCTTCAATATACGCAAATCAATGTGATACACCATGTTAACAAACTGAAGAATAAAAACCATATGATAATCTCAATAGATGCAGAAGAAGCTTTTGACAAATTCAACACCCATTTATGATAAAAACTCTCTAGAAAGTATGCATAGAGGGAACTTACCTGAACATAATAAAGGTCATATATGACAAACCCACAGACAACATCGTTCTCAATGGGGAAAAACTGAAATCATTTTCACTAAGATCAAGAACAAGACATGGTTGCCCACTCTCACCACTATTATTCAACAATTTTGGAAGTTTTAACTACATCAATCAGAGAAGAAAAACAAATAAAAGGAATCCATTGGAAAAGAAGAAGTAAAGCTGTCGCTGTTTGCAGACGACATGATTCTATATATAGAGAATCCTAAAGATGCTACCAGAAAACTACTAGAGTTAATCAACACAAAATTAATGCCCAGAAATCTCTTGCATTCCTATACACTAATGTTGAAAAATCTGAAAGAGAAATTAAGGAAACACTCCCATTTACCTATGCAACAAAAAGAATAAAATAGCTAGGAATAAACCTACCTAAGCAGATAGAAGACCTCTATGCCGAAAACTATAAGACACTGATGAACGAAATTAAAGGTGATACAAACAGATGGAGAGATATACCATGTTCTTGGATTGGAAGAATCAACATTGTGAAAATGACTATACTACCCAAATCAATCTACAGATTCAATGCAATCCCTGTCAAATTACCAATGGCATTTTTCACAGGACTAGAACAAAAAATTTCACAAAAGACTGTGAATAGCCAAAGCAATCTTGAGAAAGAAAAACAGAGCTGGAGGAATCAAGCTCCCTGAATTCAGACTATACTACAAATCTACAGTAATGAAGACAGTATGGTCCTGGCACAAAAACAGAAACAGAGATCAATGGAACAGGATAGAAAGGCCAGAGGTAAACCCATGCACATATGGTCACCTTATCTTTGCTAAAGGAGGAAAGATTATACAGTGGAGAAAAGACAGCCTCTTCAATAAATGACTCTGGGAAAAGTGGACAGCTACATGTAAAAGAATGAAATTAGAACACTCCCTATCACCATACACAAAAATAAACTGAAAATGGATTAAAGACCTAAATTTAAGGCAAGACACAATAAAACTCTTAGAGGAAAACATAGGCAGAACACTCTATGACATAAATCACAGCAAGATCTTTTTTGACCCACCTCCTAGAGTAATGGAAATAAATACAAAAATAAACAAATGGGAGCTAATGAAACTTAAAACCTTTTGCACAGCAAAGGAAACCATAAACAACATGAAAAGTCAGCCCTTAGAATGGGAGAAAAAATTTGCAAGTGAAGTAACTGGCAAAGGATTAATCTCCAATATATACAAGCAGCTCATGCAGCTCAATATCAAAAAAACAAACAACCTAATTCAAAAATGGGCAGAAGACCTAAATAGACATTTCTCCAAAAAAGATATACAGATGGCCAACAAACACATGAAAGGATGCTCAACATCACTAATCATTAGAAAAATGCAAATCTGGGCATATACCCTGAGAAAACCATAATTTAAAAAGAGGCATGTACCACAATGTTCATTGCAGCACTATTTACAATAGCCAGGACATGGAATCCACCTAAGTGTCCATTAACAGATGAATGGATAAAGAAGATGTGGCATGTATATACAATGGAATATTACTCAGCCATAAAAAGAAATGAAATTGAGTTATTTGTAGCGAGGTGGATGGACCTAGAGTCTGTCATACAGAGTTAAGTAAATCAGAAAGAGAAAAACAAATACTGTATGCTAACACATATATATGGAATCAAAAAAATAATAAAATGGTTCTGAAGAACCTATGAGCAGGACAGGAATAAAGATGCAGACGTAGAGAATTGACTTGAGGACCCAGGGAGGGGGAAGGGTAAGCTGGGACAAAGTGAGATAGTGGCATCAACATATATACACTACCAAATGTTAAATAGATAGCTAGTGGGAAGCAGCCGCATCACCTGAGGAGATCAGCTCGGTGCTTTGTGACCACCTAGAGGGCTGGGATAGGATGGGTGGGAGGGAGATGTTACATGGAGTAGATATGGGGATATATGTATACGTATAGCTGATTTGCTTTGTTATACAGCAGAAACTAACACAACAATGTTAAGCAATTATACTCCAAGAAAGATGTTAAAATAAATAAATAAAAGGAGAAATAAAAATTCCAAAAAAATAAAATTGTTCCAAAAATAATGATTCTCTTAGTACTTGCATTGGTCACCTAGAGGCAGATCAAATTAGACAGCTTATAATAAAGAATTCACTTTATGTGACCTAAGTTTAAAACTTCTTTTTCTGAACCAGAAAGAAAGTGAAATTTTATTTGGATAATAAAGAATTTTTAAAATTAAAGACTCTTCCTAAAATTAAAATTATGTTTATTACTAAGATTTCCACATGAATACACCTGAAAATTAAGTCTCAGTGTTGAGAAGAGAAAAGAAAATCTATAGAATGGATATAACTGAACAGCACTAACTTAGAAAAGTTACATTCGGGCAATGGTTTCATGTGTTGAGAACAGCTTTGATTTTCCCCAGAACTCCAAATACTATTGTTAAAAGGTTAAACCTGACCCAAATATTTAAAAAATCAAACAATACTTTTAAAATTATTGCAATGCATTATGTCATATCAAAGAGAAAAATAATTCTAAGAGAAGTAGAAAATTCGAAGACCAATTCTAGTTGTTCACACCTGGTTGGAAAACAGTGAATTAGGAATATCAAAATAACCTCATCAAACATTTCCTGAACCATTCATATGAGCACACCTTGGAGATATTGTGGGTTTGTTTACAGACCACCACAATAAAGTGAATTTCTAAATATAGTCACACAAATTTTTTGGTTCACCAGTGCATATAAAAGTTACGTTTACACTATACTGTAGTCTATTAAGTGTGCAATAACATTATGTTTTAAAAAGGAATGTACATACTTTAATTTTAAAATATTTTACTGCTAAAAAATGCTGCCCATTATCTGAGACTTCAAAGTTATATTTGCTGGTGCAGAGTCTTGTCTCGATGTTGATGGCTTGTTGACTGATCAGGGTGGAGGTTGCTAAAGGTTGGGTTGGCTGAGGCAATTTCTTAAAATAAGACAATGATAAAGTTTGCTGCATTGATTGACTTCCTTTCACAAACAGTTTCTCTGTAGCATGCAATATCATTTGATAGCATTTTACCCAGAGTAGAATTTCTTGCAAAATTAGAGTCAGTCTTCTCAAACCTTGTTGCTGCTTTGTCAAGTACGTTTATGTAATAATCTAAATCCTTTGTTGTCATTTCAACAACCCTCACAGCATCTTCACCAGTAGATTCCATCTCAAGAAACTAGTTTCTTTGCTATCCATAAGGAGCAACTCCTCATCCCTTAAAGTTTTATCATGAGCTTGAAGCAATTTAGTCACATCTTTGGACACCACTTCTAAATCTAATCCTCTTGCTATTTCCACCATATCTGCAGTTAATTCCTCCACTGAAGTCTTGAACCCCTCAAAGTCATCCATGAGGGTTGGAATCAACTTCTTCCAAACTTCTACTAATGTTGACCTCTTCCCCTGAATCACGAGTATTCTTAATGGCATCTAGAATGTAGAATCAACTTTAGAGGGACTTTGACCGGATTCATCAGAGGAATCACCATCTGTGGCAGATATAGCCTTACATATGTATCTCTTAAATAATGAGACTTGAAAGTCAAAATGACTACTTGATCCATGGACTACAAAATGGATGTTGTATTAGCAGGCATGAAAACAACATTAATCTCATTGTAGATCTCCATCAGAGCTCTTGGATGACCAAGTGTATTGCCAACGAGCGGTAATATTTTCAGAGGAATTTTTTTTTCCTGAGCAGTAGTTCTCAACAGTGTGCTTAAATATTCAGTAAACCATGTTGTAAACAGATATGCTGTCATCCAGGCTTTGTTGCTTCATTAAGAAAGCATAGGCAGAGTAAATCTAGCATAATTCTTAAGGGCCCTAGGATTTTTGGAATGGTCAATGAGCATTGGCTTCAACTTAATGTCACCAGCTGCATTAGTCCTAACAAGAGAGTCAGCATGTCCTTTGGATCTTTGAATCCAGGCATTGACTTCTCCTCCCTAGCTATGAAAGTCCTAGATGACATTTTCTTCCAATATAAGGCTGTTCCATCTACAATGAAAATCTGATGTGTAGTGCAGATACCGTCATTAATTATCTTAGCTAGATTTTCTGGATAACCTGTTGCAGCTTCTACATCAGCACTCACTGCTTCACCTTGCACTTTTATATAACGTAGATAGCTTCTTTCCTTAAACTTCATGAACCAACCTCTTCTAACTTTAAACTTTTCTTCTAAATCTTCCTTACCTCTCTCATTTTCATAGAATTGAAGAAGGTTAGGGCCTTGCTCTGGATTAGTCTTTGGCATAAGTGAATGTTGTAGCTGGTTTGATCTTCTATCCAGATCACTAAAACTTTCTTCATATCAGCAATAAGGTTGTTTTGCTTTCTTATCATTCATGTGCTCACAGGAATAGCACCTTTAGTTTCCTTCAAGAGCTTTTCCTTTGCATCTACAACCTGGCTGTTTGGCCCAAGAGGCCTCATTTTCAGCCATTCTTGGCTTTCAATATGCCTTCCTCATTAGGCTTCACCATTTCTGGCTTTTGATTTAAAGTGAGAGACATATGACTCTTCTTTCCACTTAACACTTAGAGGCCATTGTGGGATTGTTAACTGGCCTCATTTCAATATTCTTGTGTCTCAGGGAATAGGAAGGCTTGAGTAGAGAGAGAGATGGGGAACAGTTGGTCTATAATTCAGTCATAAATGGCATTTATCCATTAAGTTTGCCATCTTACATGGGTGTGGCTCATGGTTCCCCCAAACAATTGCAATAGTAACAACAAAGATCACTGATCACAGATCACCATAACAAATACAAGAATGAAAAGATTAGAAATATTATGTGGATTACCAAAATGTGACACAGAGACACAAAGTGAGCAAATGCTTTTGGAAAAATGACACCAATAGACTTGCTAGATGCAAGGTTGCCACAAATCTTCAATTTTTAAAAAATGCAATATTTGTGAAGCACGATAAAGTGAAGCACAATAAAATGAGGTATGCCTGTACACTATTCTTTCTTAAGCCTTTTCTCTCCACTGTACAACCATTGTCACAGTCCAACCATCTAACATTTAATTCTTTTTATAGAACACCTGCCAAATTATAAATTCCTTCTCGTTAACCATCCACTGAAATTTTCAGTCAAATTTCAAAACCTCTAAAAACTTTTCCTATGACAAACTGAAGTCTTTGGTCCTAGTTCTATCATGTGGATCCATAGATACTATGAATTATTCCATTTCGATTCCATTACTTTTATGCTTGAAAGCAATTACCTGTTCTTCTCCAAGCCTTCTCAACTAAAGTTCTGCTTTACATTCATGTTCAAGAGGTAGTTAGACAAATGCATGATTTGTGGTAAGGAAAACTTTAATGTTTTCTTTTTGGGTAAGTAGACTCACCTATTGATGTGAAGGAGGAAAAAAATAAAGTGGCGTTCGGTGACAATGTCAGAATCTAAATGCTCGCCTGAGTGAATCATTAGTCTGACTTAGTGTGGTCCTTCTCATACCTTTAACAGATATGCTATAGTAAAATATTTGTCAAGCATCTGATCTAGAATTTAACCTAAAGGAGTTGTCAGTTATACTGAATTATTAGTAGAATTGCTAAGACAGTTATATCAGTCATAATTGCTTGGCATAATAATCTGCTTGTTAGAGCAATGATACTGAGTTAGCAAAACATTTTAAAGACATGCTCAAACTCTTTACAGCAAACAAGAAAAAGTTTACAATTTATGAAATATATAAATATACATATAGTTACATATGATATTCAGTATTCTTCAAAGTATTTTGATTTTTAATCTAGATATTAGAAATGTATTCTAAGCGGTTGCATACATATCTTGGGAAAATAAGCTTTCCATTATGTAAAATAATACGGATTAAATGAAAAATATATATTTTAAATATATATAAAAGTATATACTTATATGTAATATAGTTTTAAATGTATAATAAAAACCTCAGGTCTTTTTTAGGGTAAAAGCTTAGAAAAAATTCACCTATTTGTTATGTATTCCTTAGGAGTTCATCCTGTAAAGTTTTTCTAATTTTATGAATATCGATGTCATTTAATATCCATCTTTCTCAATGATGCCACTGTTATCTTTCAAGCCATGAACTATAAAATGTTACTTTTCTGGAGGAAATAAAAAAAGAAAAGAGATACGATGGTTTCCATTCCCATTATCTAAAGCTCAAAACCCCTGGCTTGTACTATAGCATGTAAAACATTTTAGAGTCAAATCTCAAATTACTTTTCCAGTTTCATCGCCATGTTATGATCGCATTGCCTGCTCACACAGGCCACTGTCTCCTCCTGAAATATACTTCTTCTCTTTCTCTCCACATAATTCATGTTCATCCTTTTGAGAGTCAATTCAAACTGTTTCCTCTAATGTGAAAGCTTCCCCACCATTCCCTAAGCATCAGCAGTCCTCTCTTCTCTGAGTGCATAGATTCCACCATTCACAAACCATATTTTATTAATGGCATAATTACATTTCCCACCAGACTGAGATCCCCTCAAGAGATGACATGTGTGTCATTTATCTTTGTTCTCTAATGTCCTGCACAGTGCCTGATACTTGCTAGGAACTGAACTTGGAGATATTCGTCTTGGCATCTCATCTCGTCTTTAACTCCTCAATCTTGATCAAGTGCTTTAACCTTTTTAATCGTGGAGTATCAGGTTCATGGGCATGTGCACATTCAAGCAGTAAGAAGACAGTAAGATATATTAGAAATAGCATAGAATTTTGAGTAAGCCAGTTGCTGAGTGTGTAAATGTATTAACTTAGATAACTCTGTTATCCCATTTACCTCTGGTATAAAAGAGATTAATAATAACCACATCATGGGTTTATTGTAAAAATGGTTTAGTATGTAAAAAAGTATCTATCATAGGTTTGATTAGGTAGCTTCTAAAACACCTTAGGAGCTCAAATAACCTATGGATTAGAGAAAACATTTTAGAAACTTCTCTCTGCAAAAATAAAATGTGATTCTTTTCTCATAGTGGTTTTTTTTTTCTTTTTTTTTTTTTTCTTTTTACGACAGGAGGAGCGGAGCGGAGAAGGGAGTGTTGAGTGAAAGGGCATGAGGAGGGTCTGGAGAGTGTAGAGTCCAGCAGGTATAGGCTCAGCAAGAAGAAAAGCAAAGAGGAGTGCAAGTCCAGGTCCTGGATGGTGACAGAGGCAGCTGGGGTGACAAGAAGCAGGGTAGACTGGGGGTCTCGACCCCACTCTCAGGCTCAAGGTTCAGCCCCAGCCTGACCACACAGCCACCTCACCCCCCCAATGAAACGTGTGCCCTCCTGCAGTTTGGGATCTGAGACCCCAGCTTAGCTCTGGGGTAGCCTAGGTGCGAGTCCCAGCCCCTCTGAGGGCTCAGACCAGGCACTCAACCTCTCCGCCCTGACTGCACTCTACCCATGGGGGCAATGACAGGGAAACCTCGGTGGGCTGCTGGGAGGAAGAAGTGAGATCACACACACAAAGGGCTGTGCAGGGCCTGGCACGCTGAGTGCACACCCCAACGCCACTGTCTCCACGGCTGTTGCTGATGTCACTGTCAGGCTGTTTTCTCCTACCCCCTGGGCTGAAGGGCTCTCAGACACGGGCGCTGACCCTAGACACAGACCTCCTGGCCATCGGCACCAGTCACCGCACCACTCTCCCACCCAGGGCTTGGCTGCAGGCATGAAGTCGGCAGGCCCTCTGCCAGGAACACTCTTCTCTCTCCTCTCCACAGTTCCTCCTGAAGTCCTCCGAGTTCCAACTCAAACACCACCTCCTCAAGCAGTAGTCCCTGAACCCCACCCCTTTTCTGCATGCTCCCCAGCCTCCTGTACCTGAGACACGGCACAGGGGCCGGAGGCTCCAGACCAGAGGCACTGGGGATCAGAGGAGGGGCTTGCAAGTGAACGTTCCGTGCCCCTGGAAGCAGAGCTGCCCGGCAGTCCGCCAAGGCAGAGAGAGCCCATCCCACCCAACTGGGAGTCGGGAGGCCGAGCCGCCCCAGGGCCCTCCCACCTCCGGGGCGACGCCGAGGCGCTGTCGGCCCGGTTCTGCCCTGACTGGGGTGGGCAATCTCGGTCCGCCCCGTCTCGCCGCGCTGCCCACCTCGGGGATGTCGGCCCTCCGTGACCCCCGACCCCGGACCCGAACCAGGGCGGCAGGTGCCCGGCTGACCCTGGGGCTGCCCCGCCGCCCCGGCTGACCCTTCCCGGTTCCCGGTCCCCGACCCTCAGCCCTCGGCCGCGCGCCGGCACTCACCGCGCGGGTGCGGCCCGAACGCCACCAGCACGAAGTAGTCCGCGAGCCGCGCCTTGGCGAGGGGCGCAGGCGGACTCCGCGGCTCGGGGACGCGAGGACGGCGCTCTCGTGGCCCAGCCCCGGCCCTGGCCCGCGCACCCCGGACGCCTCGGGCCCGCTCCACGGCGGCGGCCAGGGCTCCAGCCGCCATCTTCCCAGCCAGCCGGCCCGCCCGGCCGCGCCGTGCCTCTCATAGTGTTTTATCAAATGAAAATGTGGTTCGATTGAAGCTTGTTAAAGCAAAGCAGTAAAAATAATGAGCTTCTAAAGAGGATGGCTTCTTGAGGAAGCATTGAAAGTACTAATTGGAGTTGCATAAAATTTGGATCTAGTGAAGGTGTTATTCACAGCCACCAGAATTTAGAAGATGTAAATAGGAAAAAAGAAGTATAATTCATTAAAAGCTTTATATTCGAATATAAACTATAGACCAAGAGAACTTTTTAAAAAATACTACTCTGTAAGAATTGAAGGTGCAGACTAGAAGTAGAATTGTCAAGTGATACTGGTATTGTAGTAAAAAATCAAAGACAAAAATAATTTTTATTAAGAGCTGTGTGATTTTTTTAAAAAAATATTGTTATAGGCATTGAGATCCACATTTTAAAATTTGAATAGATTTAATTTTAAGACATGACTTACAAATCCATTTATTTTGATTAGATAATATAGATGATACAATATAGTGTATTGCTTACACAATTTGCCAATTGATACTAAAAAAAGTCAGTGACTCAGTGGCAAAATAATTTTTTAGTTTTCCCTTTTTTGAAAAATCAATTTATCTACTGGCAGTTATTTTTCTGGCTCCATTAGAAAACTGTATTTGAACTATATTTCAGCAATATGTTTATGAAGTACTTTCTATAATCAATAATTTAATATTGGTGATTGCAGTGGTCTTATTCTCTGCTTAAATTTATTCTGAAGACATAGTAGTTATTTTTTGGTTCTTATTAAAAAATTCTAAACTTTATGCGCAGATTTTGGGTTAAGAAGATTGTGAGTGTATATGTGTGTTTGCGTGTGTGTGTGTGTGTGTGTGTGTGTACTTATGTATAAACAATGTCCTCAATACACACACACATATACCTTTTTATTTTACTTCCAAATGTATTATGATATTGAGCAATCTGGCCACTGAAAAATATTGATGAATTATTCATTTCGATTCTACTGATCTACTGAAAGTGTGTAATAGCAAGATCTTTGCCTATAAGAATAAATTCACAGCTGAATTAACTTTCCTTTCATCCTTTCAATACTACCATCCAATTCCAGAGTTACAGAGCCAAAATAATTATTTTATTAATTTTTAGCTCAAAAAACATTTTTAAAGTCCTACTTATGTATTTTAAGAAAATTATTTCATATATTTTAATAGCTTAAGTGATTTTTATATATAAATATCCTCAACTGGAGATTATATTGATATTTAAATCTTTGAAAAATCATTCGCTCCATATAATTTCTACAAAATGATGTAATTTCAATTTGAGAATTCAATGCCATCATCTTAATGACTTTTGGTCAGCAAAAAAATGAACTTTCTCATCCCCTTTCACACTGTGGTGATATAGAACCTGACAGAACCCTGGAAGCATGTATTTATATTGAAAAACAGTGTGGCACTTTTTACCTTTTGTTTCTGAACTGTTTGGGACTTAATTTGGAAGAAAGTCTCCACCATAAAGATATATGACCATTTCGACACCTCAGTTGAGAAAATGCCTATTAAGGCCTTGAAAAGTATAAAGTTTTAGACAAAGGCCTCAGATTATCATGAACAGCCTACAGCGAGAGAACACAAAAGGCTGACTAGGCTCTGTTTTCAATGTGCTCACCAAGGGGCTATGTGATCTTCAGTGGATGCTCAACATTCCTTGAGGCTTTTCTCATTAATCCAACAATAAAATATTATCTCTCTTACCTTCTTGCTATAGAAAAAAAGAATGCTTGAGAAGAATATAATATTTAAGAGAACATATTATTCTATTATTTACTATCACACTAAAGATAATCATAATCTACATTGTGATGACCACATTGGTGTAGTTTTAAGCATGGCACCCAAAAACAGAAGATGTGAGTTCTAGTTATGGCTCCCGAATTAATTAACTGGTTGACCTGAGAAAAACTACTTAACTTCTCTGAGTTCCCCTTACGGTGGTGAAAAGCAAATGAGAATCAAGGCAAGGAAGTGGAAATAATCTCTTCAGCTTAAAGTCACATGTTTTAGCAGTGAAAACTTCCATTCTAGATTTCTTGAAAATAGTTGATAATGAAATCTCAATAATAATAATAGTTCATTCTCTACAATAATAACAATTAATATTCATTGAGTTCCTACACTATTTAAGAAACACAATACTCTACATGTGTTATTTCATTTAATTTTTTACAAAAATCTTCTGAGACATACTATTATTATTTTACACTAAGAAAACTGCATTTTGATGTTTAAATAACAATGCCAAAGTCATAGACTTGTGCTAAATTTGAGATTTAAACCCAGTATCATTCTAAAGCCCATGTCTTTAACCATCTTGCTACAATCTTGACAATATAATATTTTTCAGTATTAATAAAGAATGTCAGTTTGAGTTGGTTGAAAGTAAGTGGTAACACAAGTTATATCTATCTATATATACATATAGGTAGATATATCTGGCAGAAACAATTTAGACCATGTTAATATGTTGCAACAATTGTGTCTCACTTTTAGTAATATTTTTTCTCTCTTTACTCTGTGCCCAGAATATAGGATATGGCTTTTAGACTGGAAACATGATCATAACACACAGCTATGTGATTTGACAGAGTCAGCCTATATGTCCACTCATCTCACTTATGAACATCACTGCCAAGACATTCATTCTAGTTATTAGAAAATATATATTAAAGGACTGTGCAGGAAAGGGACCAAAGTCAGCCTAGGCCTGGCATTGTTCTAGGCTGAAAGTCTAGTCTACTCCTCCATGAATTAGAAGCATTTGCAGTTTTCTTCTTCATAACACAGGCCTGACAAATTTTTTATTTATTTTTCTCTTCTTTATTCCTTAATTAGAAGGAGAATTAAATTGGAAGGATTCTCTGAGGCCGATGGCAGATTGTACTTTCCAATATAGCCACAACAATATCTCTACCTCATGGTCCTCTGCAATATGACATAGTCTCTTTGCAAAATGCAGAAGATGAAAACATGGGCAGAAAACTATTGCATATGTTATGTGTTAAATGTCTGAGCCATTGGGTGAGGCTATCGTGGATCACACCGTATTTTCCTCTTGACACTCTGAGACCTGATTCTAACTCTAAAAACACTTACTTTTAAAGCAAGCAAAGCAACCACAGAGAATTGGTTGCAGCCAAGAGTTAGTCTAAGAGGGTCTTCAAAAGTCTTCACCTCCCACATCCAGCTGAAGCAAGAACAATGGCACTTTCTACTTGGGAAACAGGAGCAGGAACTCAGGGGGAGGAGCAACTGGGGCCATTTTTGTCTCTTTTTTGTCCGTAAGCTAAAAATTATGGGTCTCTCTCTCTCTCCTTCTCTCTTTTTTTCTTTTGATGTCTGTGGTTTGAAACATAAATTCTTAATCTAGTTAAAATATGTAGATGGGATTAAAAAAAGATGCTGCTTGAAAAGTACATAAGTTAATTCAGTAATCATTCAGCAACAGTTGCATAGATTTTACTTGCTACTGTCCTTTTTTGTTCTCAGAAATATATCACGCATCTAATAAATATTTTTGTTAGCCAGGCACTGTGTTAGATGGCAATGAATCAGAAAGCCCTGACCCTACCCTCATGTGACTGACATTTTAGTACAGAAAATAAACATAAAATTACATTAAAATTATGATTTCTGTTTGGAAGAAAAGTACTGGGTTCTATTAGAGTGTGCAGTGGGGGTGGCGGGGTGTATAGCCTAAACTGGAGTTTGGAGGGACTTTTTTTCTGATAGTGACCTATAATCAGGGACAAGAAGGATGAGTGGGTGAGTAGGTATCAACAAGGTCAAATTGAGAAGAGAACTAAGAGAATTCCAGTCAGAGGGAAGAGCATGTACAAACGTCTCTCAGTGGAAGGAAGCATGGCACACTTGAGGAACTGACAATTGTTCAAAAGGGCTGTGAGACCGAAATCCAGGGAGGAAGGTGAGAAATGAGGTGAGAGGGAGAGAAGTAGAACCATGTCAAGCAGGGATATTTAGGCTCCATTAACAAACCTGAACTTAACCTGAAAAGCATGGAGAAGCCACTAAAGGGTTTTAAGCAGGAGAATATTAAAACCAGGTTTGGCATTTGTTTGTTTGCTTTGTTTTTCAGAGATCAATGCAGCTGCGTTATAGACAGTGGATTGAAAGAAATAAGAGAAATTGCTCTGAAACCACTTTAGGAGGTTTATCAGAATAAGGTAAGTGGTAAGAGGTGATGGTGGCTTTGATTAAAATGGAGAGAGGATGAGAGATGCTAAACTATATTTAGAATGGGGAGTTAAGAAGACTTGATAATGGATTGGATGAGGGAATTGAGAGGTATTGTGGCTTCATGGGTGAATTTCAGGCTCTTTTCTTAGAAGTGGGTTCTGTTTACTGAGACCAGGTATCAAGAAATTTTCTGTATAATTGGGTTTGAGATACTTGTGAGACATTCAAGTAGGGATTATAAATTAATCAGTAGATGGGAGCTATAAAGTTGATGACCACCAGTATGATATTTTATACCAGAAAAAAGACTGGATGTGAAAAATGAGATTTGAAGAGAGTTTGAAACCAAATCTGTGGACTACTAAGATTGAAGGATTGGCTAGAAGATAACAATAATGGGTTAATTCCTATTAAGTGAGAGAAAGTGTATAATACAGTGTTTAGGAGCACATAATCTAGAACCAGATTACTTGGGTTTGAGTTTTTGCACTACAACTTACTATGTATAACTGGCAAAATATTTGACTCCTTGGGACCACCATATCTTCAGTTATAAAATGGGGTTAATAACAGTGCCTACTTTATAGGCCTTTTATTAATAATTTATTGCATTTATATGTGTAGACAGTACTTAGCACATAGTAATTACTTAATAAGTGATAGTTATTATTAGGATAACTTTATTTTAAAAATGATTTGTTCATTCATTTATTGAACAATCACTAAATGAGTACTAACTATATAAGTCACTGGTCTGAGTACTGGGGAGAGAGTGTTAACCAATACAGACAAGACCTTGTGTTCATGGATCTCATGCTCTGCTTGAACAATAAGTCATCTGATGTGCGATTTTGTTTTTTCTTATATGAATAAAGCAAATAGCAAATCTTGCCTTAGGGACTTAAAAAAGTAATGCTTCCCTTCAAAAACAAAAAACAAACAAACAAAAAAAGTAATGCTTCCCTCTAAAATCCAAATTTTACCAGGGAAGGATACTAACATTGAAGAACATATAACCCAGGGTACCCAAAAGTTTATCTCACTATTCTTACTTAATGCAAAATAAGCATAGCAGGCACACAGCAAACTTCCAGGCAGGCCAAACTTTTGGACATTTGTCAGCAGGCTAAATCCTAAAAGTCTGTCTTTCTCTGTTGTCTGCATCTGTTGAATCTTAACATTGCTTCAGTAGAGTATGTGACATTCATTGTCACTCAGCAGGAATCAGTATGGGTTTGCTTAGTGATATTTAAATACTGGATGATCCTTGTTATCTTTATTATGTATCCAAGGGCATTTGTTCACTGTGGTCTCTCAGATGTAAACTGTGCTCTATCTTGTTGAACATTTCTTGATATAGAATAAATATATTCTCTTCTGACATGCTTTGGAAAAATGCTAATAATTTACATGTGCTACAGCCTTTCAAATTTCAAAATGGGCCTTTCCAACTTGACCAGACCCAAAAGAATACTCAAAGTGCTAGTTATTTTAAATCCAATATTTACAGTGATAATAAGTGATCTGTTTATCTCACCTTAGGCCAGATTTGTACATCTATAATGATGAGTAATGATACTCTAGCATCCTAAGCTAATTCTCACAGGAGAGCCACAGCTGTGTTAAACTCTGAACCTTCTTGTGGGAGCAAATGGGGCATTATTCTACCTCCTCCTCAGTTAATATATATATTTCCCGCCAGTGTTTGGAAGGCCATCAAAACCTGATCTTGATACAGACATGATGGGCAAATAGAAAAGATGATTTGCATTTCCATTTGTTATCTGCAGTCACTTCTCTTCTGGTGCTACTCATTCAGGTGTCTTTCCAGTGAAACTACAGTAGCTGGAGGGCAATGAGGATCCCCAACTTGAATGCTTTTCAAGAGTCTTGACTTAGAAAAGGAACTAAAATCTTGAAGCTTGTTCTGGGCTGAACAAAAAGTCTTTTCTGTCTCAATGAAATTATTTTTTCACAATTTTACGTAGGTTTGTAGATTTTTTATTTTTTCATTATAAGATATATCCTTATTAAAAGCCAATGAGATCATCTTAGTTTTCAGTTACTGAATTACTCTTACATGCCAGGCACTTGTGCTAAGGACTTTATATATACCATCATATTTAACCTGTTGGAATATAACCCTCCTGAGAAGTGCAAAATTTATCTGTTTTGCTCATTTCTGTCCCCTTAGTGCTTACGCTGGTCCTTGAGTCAGTTGGCACTAATAACTATTTGTGGACCGTGTGAAATGAACCCTCTCAAAACTCCTATGCATGAGGCATTATTTGCCCCACTTGACTTATGGAGAAACTGAGTCTTAACAAGCTTTAGCAACTTGCTGAAAGCCTTATAGTCGGTGACAAACTTACAGTCTGGCCCTCGTCTCCAGATTCCCGAGCCTGTGTCTTTAGCTTATCTTTGCCTCCAGCATCCAATATGTATCACACTAAATATTTTAAAATCCTGAAAACATCTTTAGAATAAATGTGTGTTCACACATGGTTCATTCTATACTTTACGTTTGCAAAGCAATTATCAATCATAAAATAGAGATTTAAATGTGTATATATATATATGAGTGTGTGAGTGTGTACATATATATCTTCCTGGACCTGAAGCATTCTCTGTCATTACTTTGAGGACATTGTATTGTCAGCAATCATTTATTTTGAAATAAAAGTAATTAATAACTCTGAATGTCTGATGTTTCCCAAAAAGTCTCCCCAAATCGATGTGTTTACATTTTAATTGAGGAGAGAGATCTTTTTTTCAAGAATAGATATTTCCTTAGATCTTAAATTTCCTCTTCTACTTATCTCTCCAAAGAAATTCAAATAGTGTCACGGAGCATACGAAAACCTACATTTTTTCCAGTACCCAAGTCTATTTTCCCAAGAAAAACAAGATGTCACCCACATAAGAAGGCTATCATTTTGACAAATGACATAACCAAAAAGATATACTATAGGGTATGTCCTCTCAGTACTCATCTCAGTTACGGACACATAAACCAATAAGTTTAGCATGTGTTTCTCTCTCTCTCTCTCTCTCTCTCTCTCTCTCTCTGTCTCTGTCTCTCTCTCTCTCTCTCACACACACACACACAAGCTATTATTAGGTCAGCTAACCTAATTGATTTTTTTTTTCCTGCAGAGTGTTTATTTTTAAAAATACATCACTACTTTTAAGGATCCTAAGTTCAGTTTTGTTTTGCTTTGTTTTGTTTTCCCTAAAGGTACCAGCAGAGTATAATGCTTGCTGTCTCGTTCAACGCCCCACCGATTCTCGCTCTGTGTTTCTCTCTCTCTCTCTCTCTCTCTCTCTCTCTCTCTGTCTCTGTCTCTCTCTCTCTCTCTCACACACACACACACAAGCTATTATTAGGTCAGCTAACCTAATTGATTTTTTTTTTCCTGCAGAGTGTTTATTTTTAAAAATACATCACTACTTTTAAGGATCCTAAGTTCAGTTTTGTTTTGCTTTGTTTTGTTTTCCCTAAAGGTACCAGCAGAGTATAATGCTTGCTAAAATGACTTTACTCCCAAGTGAAGAAAGATTGAGCATTATGGAAAGATGATACCTTGCACATCTATCAATCACAAACTCTCCTTCAACTTGAAAATTTCACAGTATCTAATTTCAATAGAGCAGTGTTACTGAGGCATGCAGTTCTGTGATTTTTGAATTGAAAAAGACACTAGACACTCAAACTTGAAATATAATTTCAGTGTCTTTCTGGAATAAATGAGAATTTCAAGGGCTCAAAGATAGTGTTTCTTCTGCCCTTCCCTGGAAAGCTATATGGTATATGTCCAGTACATTTTTAAAAGACCTCATAATTATTTCAGTCTTATTCCATTAACAGTCATATAATTTCTAGGTACTGTAAAACTACTACATATGAGCTTTCAAATATTTTAATTTACTGTATTTTATTGCAGCTTTGATAATTATTACCCAACAGTTAATAAAATATCTTTTAATTCTAGGACAACAGAAGTAAAATTATTTTCTAGTAAAGTCCCTTCCTCCAGTACAGTTAATAGCTAAATTATACAGTACGGTAGAAACTAACACAACATTGTAAAACAACTATACCCCAATAAAAAGAAATTTAAAAAATAAAAGAAATAGAGTCCTCTTAAAATATATTTATTCTCCAACCTCTTTCCACAAAGGATATGATATTGCTTACACATAATGCAAAATATAAAATTAATAGTGATAAATTCAGGTTAAAGGAAGATAAGTTTAAGAACATAATAAGGCTGAAAATCAGATTAGCATAGAGAATTAGAGCATTCACAGCAAGCAATCCTCAACAATTGCTAAAAGTAGGTCCCAAATGTGCTCCATACTTCACAGGCTGACGTTAAGAAAAACTGACTTTATATTTTTTCCCAGCTTCCAACTATTCTGGCCATCTCTATGTCATGTGGTAGGCAGAATTCTAAGATAGCCTCCAAAACTCTTGTTTCCTCTGGTGTGCCCACATCTCCTGCTTATTTAATCAAACATTAATCTAGATGCTGCTGTTGAAGAGATTTTGCAGATGAAATTAAGGTCTCAAATCAGTTAACCTTAAGATACTCATCTCAGTACTCATACTGAGATTGTCTTGGTGGCCTGGCCTTTACATGATCCCTTTAAATCTAAGTCTAAAGTTCAGAGATAGAGAAGGCAGAGATGCAAAGTGTGAGATGGATTTCCTGTGAAGGAGACTCTCTGTAGCCAGCTTTGAATATGGAGCAGATCACATGGTAAAGAATGCAGACAACTTGTAGGGGCTGAAAATGGCTCCAGGAAGATAGTTAGCAAGGGAATGAGGACCTCAGTCCTACAACTACAAGGAAAAGAATTCTGACAACAACGTGAATAAGCTAAGGAGCATATATTTTCCGTGTAGCACACATATAATTGTTTTTTGCAAAAATGTCTTGTTTTGTTTCCATGTTTTGCCTTATCTCACAGGCATACCAAGTTGGACATGTTTCCTCCTTAGAGTCTTCAACTTTCAAAAGAAGATGTTAACCTAATCCCAACCCCCCAGTTGACTTTTATGTGCACATAGTCTGCCTTTAAATAGAAACATAGGATATCCGCATTTAGGAACTTACCAAAGAGAAACATAAAATCTCTGACTCCTAACTTTCAACAAAAGGTACATTGAGAGAAATAGTTCTCCTGAGGATTGTCTGAAATCTTGACTATCCATCTCTACTCCTGGGTGCTCATAAGGTGTCCCCGAATTAGGCTCAACTTTCATTCACTGAGTAGCCAGACTATATGATTTTGAACCTTCCACATTCAAGAATCACTTTTAATATACTGTGTTTTTTCTTCTAGTTGGTTTATCTCTGGGGCAATTTCAGCACCGTTTTCTTTTCCCTTCTGTACTCTGTACATCAACCTTCAAGAAGCTGTTTTGATAGAAGTAAACATCCTTTTGCAATTCCTGGCTATCTAGGTTGCCCTGGGCATCAAGACATAGCCAACAGATTGGGGTAAATGGAACACAAAAGATGAGAGGGGAGGCTATTAGGACTCAGAATTGAATTGCCATCCCTCATGTCTCCTCACATTTTATTAGTCAAACCTCAGTCCTATGCTCACACCTTACTTCAAGAGCTGCTAAGAAATGTAGTTAGCTGTGTACCCCATGAGTAAAGAGAAAAGTGAAATGTGTTTGATAAGTAGCCAATCTCTCTTCATCCAGTCTCTCTTCAACCATCACAGAAAGGTTTTGTCTTGTTTTTCTCACTTATGAATTTTTTTAATTTGCCCTAGTTTTATCTGTTACTTTTATTTCACCTTGTATTATGTGTTTTTTAAGTTGTTTGAAGTTGTTTTTTTTTTTAATATAGTGTAATGTGAATCAGTCATCAAACTGTGTGGTCTAAAAGATAAACGCTCTCATAGGCTTTCTGTGAAAATTCAATGTATTATTACATACCTAGTACAAAGAATAGTGCCTAATACATAGTAAATGAAAAAATAATAATTTTCTTAATTTTGTATATAGTAATATAAAGAAAAAATAAAAATGCTTAAAAGAGAAGCAGTTTTTCCTAGAGCTAAGTCCTAAGACATATGTTGCTGTTAGGTCTCTGTAAAGTGTGTATGATATTCTTGGCAACAATATATGAATAGAGTCCTTAATCATAACATCTTTCATTTTAGTCAACAACATAACCTAAAGCCCATTTCACTGGAAGCAATATTAATATTAATTATGGACTAAGCAATGAGGTCTAGATTTTTCATGTTCTGGTTTGATTTTAAGATGAAATTTTGGATACCTATAAAAATAAATTACTTTAGGAATTATGCCATTAAATCAATTTTCACAACTATAATTTTGATGAGTTAAGCAACAAAGAATTTGTTTTCTTTTCTTATAAAAATGTGGAAATCACATATTACATGTGATTGCTTAAAGACAGAATCATATTCTTAACAATCAACCAAAAACAGACTGTTTGAACTTATATAGAAGATTATTTCATAGTTCCTTATTGATTAGTTTTAATCATGTTTCCTATGACACCAATACTCTCAAACTTGAGAACATTTAATGCTTTGTATTAGGAATAGGGCAGCAAGAACTATTATAACACATACATTGTAAAGATAGCATTCGAATTAATTTTCAATCCCGGATACATAGCATTTAAACTCACGATTGACATAAAATCAATTAGCAAAAGAAAGTCAGTTTGTAACTAAGTTATGTATGGCCTTATTACCAATCGCATTTGGATTTACAGTACTATATCATTAGCATGCTACAACTTTCCTTATGGCTATTTCTATTTTAAGGAAGGTTTTATAAAATCTTAAAGTCACTTTATAGAGTGGAAGAAGAAGAGAAGTAAATCTCCCACATACACAAGCCCACAAAAGCAAATTTTAGACAAGTAAGAGGAACAAACTCTCCCCATAGAGGGAAGGACCACAGAGAAACTGAAGAGTAACAGATGGAAAAATAAATGCATCTGTAGTTATAATAAAGACATAAATCCCAAAATATTTCTATCATATTAGGTTTGTGGTTAAACATAACCTTTCCATAAGTATCTATATGATGATTTTAAAATTTTGATGTTGAAGAGTAACTTTAATTATTTAACATGTATTACATGAGGCTGTAACTTTTTGTATATCTGTTGCTTTATCAAGTTATATAAATATTTGAGAAAGTAAACTACTCCAATATTTTACATCTAATAGTTCATATGTATTGGCCAAATTCTACCTGAGGAGATACTAAAGTGTTCAAGCTAAATGCCATATTACTGTGTCACTCAGGAATATTGGTTTTTGTTCCAAGTATTAAAGTTTATGCTAATTTCAGGCAAACAGAAAAACTTAAACTCAATTACAATTTTTATTATTTGCTTCAATAAATTTGTAAACACAGTCTTATCCAAATTATGCTACATGTATTTCCACTGAAAAATGGGAATAAAAGTATAAGTTATGTTCTGATTGTTTATATATATATATATATATATATATAAAATTAACTGAATTTAAAGTTGAATTCAGTTAAAATGAACTGAAATTATTAAGTGCAATTAAACAACAATGATACATCACTACATACCTATTAGAAGGGCCGAAATCCAAAACACTGACAACATCAAACAATGATGAGGATGTGGAGCAATAGGAATTCTCATCCACTGCTGGTGGGAATGCAAAATGGTACAGCCAATTTGGAAGACAGTTTGGCAGTCTATTATAAAAGTAAAAGTACTCTCATTATATAGTCCAGCAGTCACATCCTTTAGTATTTACCCAAATGAATTGAAAACTTATGTCCACACAAAAGTCTTCATATGAATGTTTATAGCAGCTTTATTCATAGTTGCCAAAATTTGGAAGCAACCAAGATGTCCTTCTCTAGGTGAATGGAAAAGCTGTGGTAAACCCATAAAATGAAATACTATTCAGCACTAGAAAGAAACAAGCTATTAAGCCACAAAAAGAAATAGAGGAAGCTTAAGTTCATACTACTACATGAAAGAAGCCATTCTGAAAAGGCTACGTACTGTATGATCTCAACTATATGACACTCTGAAAAAGGCAAATGTATGGAGACAGTAAAAAGATCAGCAGTTACCAGGGGTTGGGGAAGGGAGAGATGAATAGGTGGAGAACAGGAGATTTTTTAGGGCAGTGAAATGATTCTGTATGATACTATAATGGTAAATATATATCATTATACATTTGCCCAAACCCATGGAATGTACACCACCAAGAGTGAACCTTAATGTGAGCTATGGACTTTGGGTAATAATGATGTCAGTGTTGGTTCACTGATCACAGCAAACTTATGATGCTTGTGGGTGATGTTGATGGTGGGGAGGCTATGGTGGAGGTAAGGAGGAGGGTTGTATATGGGAACTCTCTGCTCTTTCTACACAATTTTGCTGTGTACCTAAAACTGCAAAAAAAAAAAGTGTATTGAAACAGTCAATTTGGGGCTTCCCTGGTGGCACAGTGGTTGAGAGTCCGCCTGCCGATGCAGGGGACACGGGTTCGTGCCCCGGTCCGGGAAGATCCCACATGCCTCAGAGAGGCTGGGCCCGTGAGCCATGGCCGCTGAGCCTGTGCGTCCGGAGCCTCTGCTCCGCAACGGGAGAGGCCACAACAGTGAGACGCCCGTGTACCGCAAAAAAAAACAAAAAACAGTCAATTTGACTCTTTAGAAAAAAGTTGTTATAAATCCATATTTTGTTACATTGAAGATGCTGCATTTATTTCTTCTCAGTTGTTTGATGACAATCCAAAAAATCAGAGTACTTTATAATAGCTCCTAGATAAAACATGTTGCATTTGGAATCAATAAATGTAATTTTTAAATAGTTATATAAATATCTATATTTTTTGGACTTTAATACAATTTATGTATTTTTTAATTTAAATTTTTCCAGTTTTATTAAGAAATCATTGACATACATCACTGTTTAAGGTGAATATCCATGGTTTTAATTTCAATTTGGTTTTCTTTTCAATTCAGTTATAGATAAGAAACCAAAGTGGTATTGGGGGAAAGACAATAAAAAAGGTGCAATCGATTTGATATATTTTGTCTGAGGTTAACTCTCAATAACAAGCAGCCTTCCATTAAATATAACTGATGAATAAATACATTATAATATTATGAAATAATAGCTCTATTCAGATGTGTAGGAAATATTGATATAGGAATTCTCATTTGTGTGAATGAATAATGCAGATAAAACACACTTCTATGAATCTTTAAGTTCAGGAAAATTCCAGCAAATGTCTCCTTTACACTAACTTAACCATTTTGGGGCCTTTTATGGTCAGCCTCAGAACTGTCATGGCACCTGTGGGTGTGTCATTTAGCATGCTGATGTATTACAATGACCGTATAATGAGGCTCCAGGTTTACTGGAAGTCAAATCTTCTGCCATCTTGGGCCTAACCGATTTTAACCAGTTTCTGTCTTGACCAGTTCCTCTCAATGGACGTGTCATTCTTTAAGGGTTGTGCCCTGTGCCCTTCCCTCCTGTCTCACTTCCACTTAGGGGAACTCAAGCATAAATGTACACCCTTGAGAAGAAATTCCAAGTCTTCTGACTTTTATATTCTTCAGGGCTATTTAACTCAATTGCCATAAACACCTGTTGAATAAGATCTAAGTAACTGAATTATTTTTTGCTCTAGTTTAGTTTAAAGAATGCTGAATATGTCCAGTAATGTTATCAAACATATGTTCATTTATCTCATGAAAATACAAAAACAAAACAAAACAAAAAAACCAACCCAAAAAAGACCCATCTCAGTCTAATAAGATATTTTAGAATAAGCACACAGTTTTCATATCACATTTTTTAAAGAGCCTAATGTAAACAAGTAAAAACAGAGAATAGTATGGCAATTTCACAGTCCAATTTAGAATTGAGATCAAGAAAAACTAATGCATTAGGCTTATACTATTTATAAAATAATTATGATGAATGTTACAATAATTGTCATGAGACTACACCAAATGCTTAAACTATTATTTTTCCAAAGGCACTTATCTGATTCTAATCTATTTCCTAGATGCATACAGAAATCCTATCAGTGTGTAAACATACCTCAAATCTGACTGCCTGCTTATGTGCTAAGAATATAATGCAGTCTCATTGTAATGTTTACTTCCTACTGCTATCTTATGTTGTATCCACATTGTCCATTATCATATAGAGAGTTGTAGATTATTATCATCCAGCAAATCTGGGGAAGTGGTTAATCTTTAATTCCTTCTCAGTCTATTCAGTGATGGACCTACAACTAAATTAAAATTGCCTTTTCTATAGCAGTCTCCTCCTTTGGCAGCCATTTATTGAGCTAGCATAGAAATGTGCACTTCTGCATTAATAATATACTCCTGCTTTGTCTATTGTGGGACTTTTATTTTAAACAAACAAGCTTCATAACCTGAATTTTTCTGGTATGATTGTAAAGAACAGAATTCATAGTTACAGGAAACGGTGCAGAGGGTGCACTAAGGCTATATCTGAGTATTTTATTAGTGGTTTAAACACATTAACTACATTTCAGTAACTGAACACTAATCTTCTATTAGCCCCCTTTACTCTTTTCTCATTCAAATAATAGACATTAAAATCAGAAATACTCCACAAACCAGTTTTCAGCTTTACGATTGCGTTCTGAATTTCTCCACTGTATATTTCTAACATACAAAAGGTGGAAATAGTGTGAGGATATTTGCAGAAACAACTATTCATCAAATCAAAAATTATTCAGCAATCTGTATTTGTGGAATTTTGTAGGCATTGATATAACTAATCCTCACCACATTCTAATAAAATTAACATTATTTTTTTGCATTTTAAAGATGAACATATAGAAATGCAGAAAAATGAAATATGGACATGAGACCATATAAGTAGCAAACTTAAAAACAATGGTTTTATCATCACAAAAATGGAACAAATAACTAGGGCCATTACAAACATAGATGGGAGAGAAACAAGTAAAGAGAATAGTCATTCCTCCTAGATACAGTCTTCAAATTGGTATCGATTCAATGCTCATTACAACTTTGCTTGAAATTCTTTATGAATATAGAACAAATTTGAACTTAACTGTCTGTGGTCAGATATCTGTTGGCATCTCAGCATCATTTCCACTCCCTTCTCTGCACTCTGCCATGTTACAAGGCCTGGACATGTAGAAGCTATATTTTGATAGTTTCTTGTCAGAAAAACTTATATTTGATCATGAGAGGACTCAGATGAGATATGAAAGGAGGAAGAAAAGCAGAAACCATTCTTCAGGCAGTAGCTAGCAATATATGGTCTCCAGAAGATATGAGATTTTGGCAGCAATTTTGGCCGTTCTCCTGGGAATCCACCTGGTCAGGTATGCTGGCAGTAGAACTGCTAAAAAATACCTATAGTTTTCTGATTCCTTGCAAACCAGCAGGAAACTTAAAAGCTAACTGCAGATTTCCCCATCCTTCTAATAATTTTATAAGCACTAATTTCATTTTAAAATACTTTCCTTTTTGAAATATCTCCAGTAGATTTTTTTTTGACCAAATTTTTTCAAATATACACAGTGAGACATTTAATGAAAATTGTCAAATGACGTTTTCTTTTTTGTGTCATCACATTTACAAATCAATGAGTCCTTGCCCAGGCCCTACCTGCCCCCAGGCTTCCTTTTAACGTTAGAATCTATTCAAATTTCAATTAAAATACTTATTTGCAATTCATCTCTGTTTCCTCCTTTAAAGGTTAGGGTTCTGAAAGCATGGTGCTCATTTAACCTGTCTTTTCCTAATGACCCCAAACCCTTAATTGCCTGGTCACATGTAACACAATGTTACATACTGCATTTGATAGATTAATTACAAAGATACATGTCCAATGTCTACTAGACAAAATGTCAGTGGCCCTGTCTATCCAATTTCTAATACCTTTTATGCAGAGATATTTAAGTGTAGATACCCAGGATCTCATCAATTAATCTAGATGGGGCATAAAAGGTAATAATGTATTGGCATTGGATTTGGATATCATTTCTGTCATTGAAAATATGAAGCACCATTTGAGGTAATTGATGTTGAAAAAGTAATGACTGTATGTGGTTTTATAACTTTCCTGAAGTTTACATTATTGCAATGCACTGAGAATAGAAATCCCAAAATAGCTTTTTAGAATAGCCTCTTGTCAAAGAAAAGGGAGATATGAATCCTAAAAACCTCTTCCTTGTAAAAGTTACAGTTTCTCCTATTGATCTTTCTGACTGTTTTCAACTAAGAAGTGCAAGGAGTTGAAAATGGGTTCTGGAAATATGTAGTGCACCCCAAACAGACATTTGTGTAATGAAACAACTAAAAAACAGTAACAAAAAAACGCAGAAGTATTAAAAATCAAAGTTGTTCACAGATCTTATTCCCCTTACCAAAATATTAGTACCTGATCAATTTCAAGTCTCTCCATTAACAAGTTCAAATTGCACTTTCCTAGTTAGTGAATTTTTAAAAAATTAATCACTAAAGTTAGCCCCCAAATCCCAAAGGTAACTTAAAAAAAAAATAATCCAACTTGGTGCTGTCAAAATTATCCATATTAATTTTAACTGTCTCACAAAGGCAAAAATTTTATTAAGATTTTATAAGAGCCAATAAAATTTAAACAAAAAGTAAAACACTATTAGTTTCCTTTTTTTTTTTTAACTAAAATACCCAGTGGCAATTATAACGCCTACTGACTTTTATTGGACACTTGCAGCCTGCCAGCTGTTTCACATGATTCACCTCATGTAATACTCATGGCAGACCTATGAAGTGTTAATAATATAATGACCAATTCACAGCAGAGAAAACTAAATTATGGAAAGGAGAATTACTTGCTTAAGTTCACACATCTATTAAGAAGAAAATGCAGAACTAGAAACTAGGGAATATGACAAAAAGTTTCCATCATGAAGCATTATAATATATTGCTATCCATTATATTTGTGATATCAGGCAGTCCTCTCCTCATTTGCAGTTAGTGGAGGAGCAATGATAAATTGTATCAATCCAGTAAAGATTTATTGAGCAGCTACTAAATGCAAGACATTTTACCAGATATTGATAGTAAAACCTTGAAGTTTACTGTCCAATTTTAGCAGATACCTATGTCAACTCATTTCTGGGAAGTTATGATTGTAATTTCCACATTATGGACTCATAAAATGTGACCCTTCTTCCTAGACATATTTGATTTTCCAGCCAGATACCTATTCCAATCCATCTTTTGTTACTTCCCCCTGGCTATATCTAATTGGTCCAGGGTCAGGAAATTGATATGACTGAGCCAATGGATGACATTCTCTAGAAATGTAAATTAGGAGTTGGGGGTTCTGACTCTTTACTGGAAGAGATGCCATTTAGACTCAAGAGACCTTGGTGGCATTATTTTTCTGCTATTATTCTGGAAAATAGCTTGTCTGAAGATGAAAGATAAAGCAGACCAGCAGTAAGAAGCAATATGAAACATAGAGAGACTTGTTGGCTTATTTTCAATTGTTTCTGAGACACAGCTGCATCTCTGTCCTTGAAGTCTTCGAAGCACCCTTGTATCCTATAAAATGTTTTCCTTTTTGCTTAACCCAGTTCAAGTTGGATTTCTGTTACTAACTATAACAGCAGAGAAAATATGACTTTTCAAGCCATAATCAACTGTACCACTGAAGAACTTTACCAAATTTGTGTTTCTGATAGGAGAATTTAAACACGTGAAAGTGTAGAGCAAATTCTTTTTTTAAAATTCAAAATGCATTAACCTCTTGGATAAGGCAATAATGGCTATAAATAGGATCTCTTAAAATTTCCTACAACGATTTCCAAACTTGGTACCCAATCTATTTCTCCATTTCATCTTCCTCTAGTCCCTATTATTTACTTAAACTCCAGTTAGGATAACTAGTCCTCATCACAAGACATCATCCATCATTCCTCTCGACAGGGTTGATAGTCAACTGGTATTCACTTATATGATGGTGAGCTGTTACATATATTTCCATCAGCTTAGTATGTCCTCTAATCGACTCAGTGGCAAATTCCCACTCATTGATTGATTCATTCATTCACTGATTTATTCATTCATTCATTCATTCATTTATTCATTCAACAAATACTGAGCACCTATGAGACATGCATTATTTTCCTCATTGGGAGACTAGTGCATGACATTTTTTTTAACAGGGTCATTTTGCTGTGTAAGGAGGACTCCAGAGGCAAGACTGAGGCAGGGAGACCAGTGAAGGGGCTATTATGAGACCCTAGTCAACATATGATGTTATTTAGGATGCTGATGGTAGCAATGCAGACAATGAAAAATAGTGTGCTGTAAGGTAGAGTCAAATTATTTGAGATTTAAATATCACTTTTTCTCTGAAGCCCTCCATAATTCCTCAAGCAGTTATTTGCTCTATCACATGTGCTTACATGATATGCTTTTAACATTCCTACTGCAGCCCTTATCAAATTGCATTGCAATTAAGTTGTAAATGATTGACTTTCCAAGCAAAGTTTGAACTCTTAATTCTTACTGTCTTCATCTTTCTTTCTCAATATCTAGCATAATGCCTAGTTCATACTAAGTAATTAATCTTTCTCAAGAAAGAGTAAGAGAAAGAAATTGCACAGAAATAAATAATGTTTTCTAAATTGAGAATATCTTGTGCATATTACTTATTATATGCATTCTCTGGTATTATTTATTAAGTTAATTTTTATCCAATCTTTGTGTTAATTTAATAAAGGTATGGAAGATCAAAAGTTAATGAAGATGATTCTTTCATATATATCTTTCCATATATATGCACATATATATTTATATAATTTATATAGTATAATTATTTATTTATTTATTTCTGAGAAAGATGTTGATAGCAGATATATATATCTGCTTTTTATATATGTAAAAAGTAGTTCTCTTCCTTTTGATCAAAAGATACATATGTATCATATATATATATGATACATATGTATCTTATGTATATTTTGATCAAAAGGAGGAGAACTACTTTTTTCCTATGGCCAATTTTGCAATGATTATCAATCCACTGTATTATATTGGCTAAAGAGCAAAAGAAAAAAACAAAAATGTGGTAAGAAAGCTTCTCAGAAAAAATCCCCATTGAAGTACTTGACTAAATTGTTAGCAACCAGAAGTCAACATTTTGCTCTTTAGTCATGCTAAATATTTCATAATTCATCAGGGGTTGAAGTGGCAGCATTAGTAATTAGATGAAGTTTATTTGGCTGCCCTCCAAAATGAGTAATCCACAGAACAGTGTTTATTATCAAAAACAGTCGCTGCTCTACATGAACAAATTATGGTGGCACCACATCATGGTAAAGGGACGAAGCATCACAATATGTAAGTATCCGAGAAGTGGCGATGTGCTAGTGATATCAGAATTCCCCATCATCTAGAGGCTGTGACTTGTTTCTAAATCTAACTCAACTTGTGACAATGGGGAAATATTGGCTCCCACAGTTTAAGGAGGGCCACTAAATACAAAGAAAAAGAACTAGCAGAAATGATTAAGTCTGGGGTCCAGCTAAGCATAAATATATACTTGTGTCATCCCATAGGTCTCAGACAAAGTCCTTGGAAAAGCTACTGATAGCAAAAACAAACAAAAAGTCTACTTATTACATTGTAATTTCCAACTACTGCTTTGATATCTGAGATTTACTCTTTTCCCAGAATAAATTGTCCCTAGACATCGATACATGTCTTAAGAGTATTCTTAATTAAAGATGTGCCATACAATCTGTGGTTTGGTACAATTTATAACACCTTTGCCTTTTACTCCATAAAATATAGTACCTCTTTCAGCTGATATTTTGAGATCAGATTTTGCAAAGCATTTTTCCCTGATTCCTACTCACCTGCTACAAAGGGGTACTGGCAAAATAAACAAACAATCTGGTAAAGACTGTCATCTGTGCAATGCATTTAATTCATTTCTGCATATTAGCACAGATGTACAGACCCAACACCTAAAAGAAATTATCAAGCTCAATACAAACCAGGAAACCATCAAGCAAGATTTTTAAAATGCAAATAAAAATGGTTGCCCTTTGAGCTAACGGTAAATCATTTTGCCCTCATATTGAAGATTTACCACATACTAAATGAGAAAGGCTAAAGATTATTTTGCTGTAGGATTTCAACATTTAAAAAAAATTTTTTTTCAACTGTAGTTCCTGACATCACCAGTGGAAGACCTTGAATGAACAACTCACATATCTGTAATTGCTCTGGAAAAGCTGCTTAAAATTATATTTTTTTATATAAAAAAAATTACATACAAAAATGTATTCTATCCACCTGTATATAATCACTATTATTATCTAGATGATATAATTCCAGACTTCCTTTGGACATATATAATATATGTATAAATTATCTTCCACAAAAATAGAATCATACTCTATATACTGTTTTAAAATCTTCTCTTAAAACTTAATATATCGGGGCTTCCCTGGTGGCGCAGTGGTTGCG
The DNA here is from genome assembly GCF_002837175.3 of Physeter macrocephalus. Lineage (NCBI taxonomy): Eukaryota > Metazoa > Chordata > Mammalia > Artiodactyla > Physeteridae > Physeter > Physeter macrocephalus. Next base: position 75,779,045 of record NC_041220.1, on the reverse strand, counting down.
CGTCCGCCTGCCGATGCAGGGGAACCGGGTTCGCGCCCCGGTCTGGGAGGGTCCCACATGCCGCGGAGCGGCTGGGCCCGTGAGCCGTGGCCGGTGGGCCTGCGCGTCCGGAGCCTGTGCTCCGCAACGGGAGAGGCCGCAGCAGAGGGAGGCCCGCATACCACAACAACAACAACAACAAAAAAAAAACTTAATATATCAATATTATATTTTAATGTCAATAACTGTCCATGTCATTTTAAGAATTGCATAGGATAAAACTGCATTAAAAAACTATCCCCCCCCAAAAAAAAACTATCCCATAGATTACTTAATTTAGATTAAAATTTTAAATATTGATAATTAATACTTGTAGAGTGTCTACTAGCATCAGGCATTATTTTAAGCACTTAAAAAAATACGTTGCCCCATTGTGATTTTACAACAATATCATAAGGTATTATCTCTGTTTTAGAGATACATTTCCACTGGGAAAATAAAACAGGAGATCAAAAATAGAAGTAGTTTAAAAAGAAAAATTCTCATTTTGTAAACAAATTAATCTGAACCCTAATTTATAGTACTATATTCTAATTTATATCCATATCTTGATATCTTTGTAGTATTAAGAAATGTATTTACATTGAAAGGCTCTAGTAAAACATATGAAAGTTCTTTTACCAGCACAAATATAAATTATATATATAGTATTTCAAATAGATGTATATCTATAACTATGTCTATTTCTATCTCCTATCTATCTATATTTGAAATATAGATATATCTGGTTATGAACCAGAAACTTCTATTCTCATATTGTTATATAACCTGTATATTCAGTAATCCATTTTCTATATAAATAAATAGAGATTAGAACATAGAGCAATTTTAAAGGAAAGCTAATTTTTATTATATTATAATCTAAAATAATTAGTCTTTCCCTTCTGATTATTTGTATTAATTTAAAATCTATAGCTTATAAAATGAACAAGCTGCCTGGAAATGTTAATAATAGAAATTCTATTCTATTCTATTGTAATAAAATTTATACAGTTTTCTTTGATATAATTTTTTTTCACCTAGTCAATAATGTTCCTATGAACATTCTTTGATTTCTCTCAAGTTCTGGAAATAGAACATAATAAATCTCTGGCATATCTTAACATTTTTCTCTTTAACAGTCCTAGAATTTATTTCATCAGATTAAGCACAATTTTTTCCCCCATAAGCTCTTCTTTTATTATTCATAGAGAGTTTTTGTTTAAAGAAAATTTATAATCACAAATGTTGGTTGTGTAAAAATATTCAAGGCAGCTCTAAGTTTGTTAATATCTGAAATGACTTTTGTGAATCAAAAAATACACAGCTTTCCTGGGTTCCAGTTGTAAAGCATGCCCTTACCTCAGCAGTTATTCATCATGTGCCAATTTTTACTGCTTTGAAAACATATTAGTTAGTAGTAACTTTTTCTCATTTTAAAGCACACATCTGCCATTGACTATATGTGTTATCCAGACTCTCCACATAAATGGTATTAGCCAGGGTCCAACTTAATGACACTATTTTATGGCTGGTGGTTAAAAAGTTAATCTTCGTTATAAGTTTTTCTGCTGAAGTATCATTATCTCTATAATTTTTAAATTCAGATAAACTAGGAGTAAAACTATATATCTTCTGTAAACTTTCTGGACCAAAGAAAGCAAATATACAGGAAGGTTTTTATTTTAAAATATTTCAATTCCCCTTTTTACCCACAGATGAAGCAAATGACAAAATCTATACGTTTGTCCTTCCATTCATCACGACTTTAGTATGCATACTTGCAAGGGAAATTTTTTGCTTATTTTAGTTGAGTAAACAGCTTAGATCAATTAGAAAAAGATAAGCTGTGGAACAAATTAAACCTCCAAGCAATTATGCAACTGAAGACCTTACTCTATAGTCAGCTTTTTCGGCCTTTAAATTTTTATGTAAACTTATATATGACATAACATGGAAGTTTTGAAGCTAAATGTTTTAAAACCTAAAGGTCAACCTAGAGGGTTGGGATAGGGAGGGTGGGAGGGAGACACAAGAGGGAGGGGAAATGGGTTATATGTATATGTATAGCTGATTCACTTTGTTATACATTAGAAACTAACACAACAATGTAAAGCAATTATACTCCAATAAAGATGTGAATAAATAAATAAATAAGCATTTCTAATGTGATAATAATGAGGTGATTGATATACCATTAAAAGTAGAAGCCTTTTTTACTATTCTAAAAAAACAAAACAAAACCAAAACCTAAAGGTTATAGTTTTCTGGATCAGATAAGTCTGAAGACTTATCTTCAGACTTCATGAAGATATTTTAATTTTCTCTAAATAAAACAAGAGAAAGTTGTTTTAATTTTATTAATTATATTTATTTTGTTTTTTTAATATCTTCATTGGAGTATCATTGCTTTACAATGTTGTGTTAGTTTCTGCTGTATAACAAAGTGAATCCGCTATATGTATACATATATCCCCATATCCCCTCCCTCTTGCGTCTCCCTCCCACTCCCCGTATCCCACCCCTCTAGGTGATCACAAAGCACCGAGCTGATCTCCCTGTGCTATGCGGCTGCTTCCCACTAGCTATCTATTTTACCTTTGGTAGTATATATATGTCCATGCCACTCTCTCACTTTCATTCTAAAATAACTTCAAAGTCTAATAAATTCTGCACAAATCTTCAGTGTAATTATTGGAGGACAGACTAGAAATCAGTGTGCTTAGCACTGAAATGTTCTCTCCCATTTGTTACTTGACTGATATATGGCAAGTAATTTAATCTCTTTGTGACTCAGTGTCCTCAAAAGGAAAATGAGGATAATAAGTCAGCTAACAGGGTTATTGTGAGAATTAGAAAATATGTCAGAAAGATTGTAGTTTTCAATTCCTATTACTGAATATATAAATTGAATCTACAAATTAACCAATATTTTATTAACAGCTAGTCCAATAACTATTTTTTAGAGGGAAATGTATTTGTTTGGAAAACACATTGATAAGCCTCTTGTGAAATATGGACAAAGTGTTCTTTATGAAAGTTGGAGATCAATTTATTCTTCTTCTGAAATGTTGGAAGAGAGAAAAGAGACCATCAAAGAAGACAGGGAGAAAAGAAAAGAGCCAAAGAGAGTGTGTGAGACATAGGACTATTTGGAGAAATAAGTGGAGTTTTCTCTTTACTTTGTAATTAGAACACTTAAGCACTAGGATTGAATGGTGCTGAATTTCAAGTGATTTGATTGCTACAGTGTAAACCTTTCCCTGTATAAAAGATCAGCCCAAGCAAACAGTCACTAAAGCCTAACACACTCATGCATGCTTGGCATGACTTGGCTTACTACTTTGCCTTGTGGAAAATTTAAAAAGGCCCAAATTTTGTGACATATAAAACATGGACTGCTATAGCAGAGGAAGGATCAAAGAGACAGTCAGCCTGGAGGTGATGGGAAAACCCTAGGGATTACTTTGGATTTCTGTAGAATACGGTACTGGGAATTTTAGTTACTCATATCTAGATATAAAGGGCTAGAACATTCTGTAGTTGATATTGACTTTATGGATAGATCCACAACCATTACTTTTTAAAGCACTGTATGGTTTCTAAGGAGGTTTTTGGTATATTATCTCACTTGTTCTTCACAGAACTCTATGAGGCAGGAGCAGGGGAATTCTTCACTCTTTTTTGAAGATCAGGAAACAGCCTGAGATTAAGAGACATGGCCAATGTGATATTGTGATATAATAAGAAATATATATTTGGTCTTTGTCCCTCAGTTGCTGACACAGCCCTCCTAAAACCTTATACTTCCTGAGTGATAAGGGTGAGACAAGCGTTTTTTGCTATTTATAATAAACCCCTTTCCACCACATCTCAGTTTATGTTAATGAGGTGACTCTTTATTGGCCCCTGGATAGCTTCAGGATGGAGGCTGGCTGCCAGAGGAACCAACCATGTGATTAGAGGGTTGGAATTTTCAGTCCTGCCTTCTTGACCTCCTGGGAAGGGAGAGGCTCTGGAGATTGGTTAATCTTCACTGGCCAATGGTTTAATCAATCATGTTTATGCAAAGGAACCTCCATAAAAACTCTAAATGACAGGAGTTGGAGAGCTTCTGGGTTGGAGAACATATACACTTGTCAGGAGGTGTCAAACCACAAACTCCACAGGGACAGAAGCTCTCACACTCAGGATCCTTCCAGACCTCATCCTATGTACTTCTTCAAATGACTGTTCCTTTGCATCCTTTATAATATCCTTTGCAATAAACTGGTAATAGTAAGTTAAGTGTTTCCCAGAATGAGCCGTCATAACAAATTATTGAATATGAGGTGGAGGTCATAGGAACCCCTGATTTGTAGCCAAATCAGAAAGAAGTGTGAGTAATCTGAGGACTCACTACTTGGAGTCGGCATCTGAAGTGGGGGCTGTCTTGTGCAACTGAGTCCTTAACCTGTGGGATCTGTGTAAACTCCAGATAGTCAGAAATTAAGTTGTAGGATACCCAATTAGTCTGCAGAGAAGTGGAGAGTTGCTTAGTGTGGAAAACCCACACATTTGGTGTCAGAAGTTTTGTAAGTAGAGAAACTGATTTCCCTTACCCAAGGTCTCACAAACTTGTAGAACAAAGAGAGCTGGAATACTTCAGCCTCCTCTTCTATGTACAGGATAGGAATCTATAGATTGAAGAAAATTACTTTGAATCTAGTGACCTTTCATTTTAGTTTATGTAAAGCACACTTTTTATGAAACCCAAGGAAAGGAGGGGATATGTATCTTCTTAGGAAAAAAAAGATCAAGTATATTATTTTTTTAAAAAAACCAGTTTTTTGAAGCAGTGTTTAAAATAAACAGATTTCTCATTTAGATTAAATAGGAAGTTTTTAGAAGGAAATTGATCCTTTTGGTAACAATCTGTGTTTGATTTCAAAGGAAACTAGCCACAGCCTGGAATGAAAGCCTCTTGTTGCTTAAGCATGCCCCTGGGTACACACACATACCCACAGAGTTTCTTCTCCCTCCAAAGTGGAACCAGCAGACTCACAGCTGAGAACTCATTCATCCTCACCACAGAGGAAAGCTGTCTAGAGAATAAAATCATTAGTGTATTTCATGCCTTGGGCTGCTGATTAGACAAGACACTTGGATAGATAAAAGGACTGATATCATTGATTCTAAGTGTATAAATTATATTTTCCCAAGATGAGAAAAATGCAACACTTTAAAGTGTTCCCTTTGAGGGATGAGAGGAAGAATGGGGGTCATTAGGAATCAAGGGCCCACACATTCTGAAGATCTAAGCAACCTGAAAGAAAACTTTCCTATTTGTGAAATAGAATAGGAGATAAATACCTTATTCTGTTTTTAACTTGAGCCAGGACAGGGGATCAAATTATAAAAATAGACTCACATGAATTGTAGATCTTACCCAGGATCAAGTTTACTAATAGTTTCTAAGCAATCGAAAGGCACAGACCCAGGGAGAGGTCTGACACAATGAGTGTGGCTCCCCATTTTTTCCTTTTCTATATTGGACTCACACTGTTTGGCTCAGAGCGATAGATGAAGTAATTGACATGTGTGAACTACCTCACACTTTAGGGAGGAATTAAGTTATGAAACATTGCTATTTTCATACCCATGGAGTTGTGCACCTTACATAATGTTTTTCTAAGAAACCATGCCTCATAAATCCATAAACTCTAGAATTGTTTACCATAAGCAATCCTCAAACAAGGACATCCTGCTATAAATATTCCAGAGGTGAGTACCTTATTTCTAGCAAACAACACTTTTTGTTGTCAGCATACTCAGAGATTTGATTGGATTTATCTGCTTTCTTTTTTCTTTTCCAGGAGAATCTGTTCAGTAATAAGAGAGAGGTGAATCATAAGCCCATTGCTTAACTTCTTCCTCCTTATTACCTTTCATCTTATCCCCCTCACCCAATTTCAATACTTTAGAACACAGATCTCTAACTACTCTCGGGGCAGTTACCTAAAATCTTAAATAATGTGCTTTTATAACTTCATGTGAGATGGCCAAGGCATATTTACAAAATGACAGGGGAACTTTATTCCATGGTCATTGAAAACAGAGTAATCCAGATGGTGTTAGAGGATAGTTTTCTTCCCCTATCCTGAGTTTATTAGGGAGGTGGTTTATTTAGGTAATGGATGAACAAGCTGATCAAGAAAGTCTTCTTTCTTTCTCATAAGGCTATTTCCTATCCTGGTAAGTCTATTATTACTTAATTTCTTATATGTTTCTTAATCTTCTTTTGCTCTAAGTATCTACAGTTATGGAGGTAAGGTCCCTTTACTGGAACCTTTTTCATGGTATGTCCAGTTCAAATAGTATCAGTCTAAAGACATATCTCTGTTGTATGATTAAAGCTTGGGGGATTACCTGTGCCCTGCTACTTCTCTACTTGTAAATTTTCCCCCAATAAACAGTATATTATATTTGCATCGCATCACAGTAGTTTTATGGACTTCTATTTCCTTTTTGCACAGCAATCATCAGATGGGCTTTGACATACACTCTGATGTAGACTATTGAGATCAGGAAAATTGACCTGTGGGTGAAAAACCAATTAGAAACATGATAACACCTAACCCTTTAACCTTCAACTCCTCTGTGGTACAGAGAGAGGAGATTTTACCACCAAGATGACAGTGATGTTATTCCTATAACCAAAAGTTAAATTTAATGATGCCCAGTAGAATAAATTGAGTACCCACATGGTATACAACAATCCAGGTCCAAAAAAATATCCATTGCTATATTAAAGGGAGAAAGTCATATCATTCTTTTTACACGTGGTATTTTTCCATTTACAGAACACTTAAGGATAAACATATGATAAGAAATAGAGTATCTCAGAATCATTTAAGTCATAGCTTTTGAGAGGGTAAGCTTTCCTTATTCTAAAAGGAGAATGTACACTTGTGCTTAATGTTTTAACTAGCAAATGACATAATATGTTACATATTGTGTAGAAGTAAAAGTATAAAGTCATATCTCTCAATCATATTAGCTTGAAAATATAATAAATATAATTTAAATCCAAATTTGCAAATATGTCATGTTTGCATTTGCACATATGAATTATAAATTCAATAATATTGGGGGCTTTCTAGGTGTGATTAATGTAGAATAAACAAGAAAGTTTAGAAAGTGCCTCTGGGCTTCCCTGGGCTAAATGTAGCTAATAGTAATTTGTTAGAAAGTTGATGGCTACAAAATAATCCATCAGAATAAATATTTTGAAGGGAAAATAGAGAAAGCAGGGCATAAGCAGTGACACTAAAGCCTTGGAGACCAGAAAGCAAATGCTTCAACAAAGGCCATGGCATTCCCCTGAGGCAAGAGATCCCTGAGTCCAAACAGTGACTCTCATTATATGTTTGGCTCTCCATACACCACCCCATTATTTAGTTTGAGACTTTTAAAGATAAATAAAATAGAGGAAGGATGAAGTTTTAGCTCTTAGCAATAGGGTTATTAATGCACAAGACAAAATGTAAAGTGAACTTTTTTAAGGCCCACACTGTCATGGGACTTGTGTGATATTTAGGATCTATTATTAAGTTTCTTTATGAGCTACCTTTTACCAGCAATGCTGTGTAACAATCTACCAGAAAACCTCAATGGTATTTGACAATACTCATTGATTATTTTTTATGAGTCAATATGTTAGCTGGGTGATGCTACTGATCTGGTCTAGGCTTATCTTATCTTGGTTAAACTTATTCATTTGTCTGTGGGTACTTTGCAGATCCACTGAGGGCTTGCTAATTTAGGATGACCTTGGCATGGCTTTCCCATCCGTGCTCCATGTGGTCTCCCCTTCTCTATCAGTCTAGCCCAAGCTTTTCATCATGTCACAGACGGGATTGAATAGAGAGAACGGAAATGTGTGGCCCCATCTCAGAAATGGCATGCCATTACTCCTGCTTCAATCTACTGGTCAAAGCAATAGCTTTTCCAGACTCTAAGTATGAGGTAGAGGTAAGGAAGACATCATTTTTCCTATTGTTCTCCTAGGTTCTCTTTACTGGATTGGCATGTAAATTTATTTAATAGAAGTTTTATGTGGCACGGGGGACCTCATAAGGAAATGAAGACCCAAAGAAATGGTTAAACCTGAGCATTTTTATGTTAGGTTTGATGAAAAGTGGGGAGTCAAGAAAAAATGTGGTAGAATGAAAGGGCATGAACTAAGGGTAATAAACTGGGGGAAACTTTCCAAGTGCCGTTCATTGGGATTCCTCTCAGCATGTCTCCATCTTCAGAGATAAGTAGTCTTCGTTCCTCTGGGTGTCTCTTACAAGAGGGTCTTATGACCTGCTTCAGGGGAGAGGGGGAAGGTCAGAGAGTCCCCTCTGCACCTGTCATTTCTCAAATTCCTTCATTTTAAATGATCACTGTGCCAAGGTGTCATATTGTGTGTGTGTGTGTGTGTGTGTGTGTGTGTGTGTGTGTGTGTGTGTGTGGAAATTCTCACTTATTAAATTTGGACATAATCATCCCAGTAATGAAATAAAAAACTACAATATAAAAAGGAAAAGAGTAGTGGATTAATAATTTTTAATTACATGAATGTGTTTAAATAAAGGGAAAAAACTACCTACATATTGGTGGTTTTAATACTTAATTTATCATTACAGTTTCTGTTTTCCTGATGTGTGTTTTTAGTTTTAAAATAAGCAATTAAAAAAATTTTAAAGAACAAATCTCAATGTTAACGATATTGAAATTCAGTAGATATGCACATACTAATTTAAATTTACACCTTAAAAATATTATACTTCACAATTTGCACTCTGTTTCACTGTTGTAAATCTTAAACACAAATTCTCATTCCAAATGGTGACAAAGAGTGACAGAATCGAAGAAAGTCAAGTTCTGTTTTCTTCATTCTTTGCAATCACAGTAGTTAACACTGTTTCTATTAAGCCAACCATTTAAAAGCAAGAATATGTGATGCTACAGAGGATGAGGGGCACGAAGCATGGCCAGAGCCAGGTCAGACGATTCTGAAACCTTAGAACTTACTCTCGAAGCAAATGCAGGTAACAGGGAGCCACCGTATAACTGGGAATTCTCCAAATTGACTTCCACGTGGAGCACAGGCAAGGAGAGACTCAAACAGATGTTAATGGGAGAGTTGCACATTTTGCAAAGAATTGAAGCACAGAAAATTCCTCCTACACCAGGTAAAGATAAGAGCTGCAGTTTAGAGGGGACAACATCTTCTCAGGAGTGAGTCATGTGCTTTTTGAACTAAAGCCCAAAATCATAAATAAGTGTGGGGTTCTGTAGTGAATATCAGTTTGTTTTAATGTATTAACCACTGTTATTTATCCAAGTTAAAATTCTTGTGGAAGTAGCTCATATTTCCTTCCTGCAGTTGATCTGAGAACACATTGAAACATGGGAGACGGGGAGCAATGAAAGGTATTTAGCCAGTCCATCCCACAAAATCAATGCCCTTTTAAATCCATGTCAGCAAAACCATCAGATAAACCCATCTCTTGAAAGGTTGTTTTTATTAATATTACCTCATGAATAATAAAAAAACCATATATTGCATACAGAGAAAAAATGGCCACTGAGAAGGTCACCTCCCCACACAGATTGCACTAGATTTCCAAAAATATCTACCACCAAAATTAGTTGAAAACTTAATGATTTTAAAAAATACCTGTTAGCTTATTTGTTGTCAAAGTCCACATGTTAACTAGAACATTAACTTCTTCGAGAGGTAGTTATCTTCAGAACAGTCTTATTAAAAAATGTAGTTTAGTCAGATGTTTTAGCAGCCATTTCTAACCCTCTTGCCTGTTGTCTGTCCCAATATTTCCCTACTACACTTCTTATTCTGGGTTCCATCCTTTGGATTCAACTCACTTTTTGTCTATAGTTAGTGGTAATGATTCCAGCTACCCTCATATCTGCACATTATGTCTCCCATACAAAAATACTTTATCCCAATATATAAATTCTTCCTAAATATTCATAGAGGCTGGGACAAATAGTAAAGATTTCAGCTCCTGTTAGCAGATTCTTGGAAACAAAACTTTTAAATGAAACCACTGCAAACTGCTAACAATCAATAAAAGGCTAAACTTGTTTTTCATATGATTGCTAATTAATTGGTCTATTGTCCTTGAATGTATTATATTTGTTTACTCTTTTAATTTATTTTTTATTTTATTATTTTTTAAAAATTATTATTTATTTATTTATTTTTTCTTTGCTTACTCTTGAAAACCTAGGCAGAATTTTACGAACTCATAATCAATATCCATTATATTCAAGAAATCGCCAAATTCCGGTTGATTCAACTCTGACATATGTCTCAAATTTAATAACTCTTTTCTATCTCCCAGTCTACTGCCTCTGTTCAGGCCTAGTTATTTTTTCCGTGGACTATTCATTAGTCTGCTGCCTTGACAATCAGCCTTTAGCAATGCTCCCAACCCAAACTCCAATTTAGTATTCACATTTCTATCTAACTTACCTAAATTTATTTTAAAATTTCATAAAGAGCACTTTCAGTGAACTCCTCATAGCCCATAAGATAAAATTTTAAATCCTTGAGTATGAGACCATACCATGCGTATTCAACTCTGTAGTTTCATTGCCTACTTCTATGCCTGGTATTGAGAAGGTACTCAGTGCATATTTGAGAAATGAAACAAATGGTCCAAAAATTAGGAGAGATGCCTGCCTGTTGAGGAGGTTAAGAGATATTACACTTTTCTCTTAGACACTCTATTATTTGCAGGGAGTTAAACTGTATTTGAATTTGCTGACTATCTGGTCAGACGAGCAGATGAAAGTTTATTCTTATCTGGCTACTCTTGTGCAAAATCAATACAGGTGGCAAAAAGACATAGAGGAAAATTTTCTGGCTTTCTTTAAAATGAGAAATTAAGGAGGGTTGCAGCTGTCAAACTGTTAAGAAGACAATGATGATAAAGTCTAAGGGAAGTGAAAAGGATTTATATCTACAACATATACATAGTATAGCAGAAAACTTAGAAACTTACACTGGGACTAACTAACTAGTTAGAAGGAAAACCCCACTGTCAAAATATATTTCTGGCATCTCTTCCTGTAGCATGTCCCTGACCCCTGCCTCTTCACTAACTTCTGAAGATGTGACTGTCAGCAAAATTCATGCAATTAACATAAAGATTACCTCCTATTAAATAGTCACAAGCTGATGAGTTTCTCCATGCCCAAGAGGACAAGACAGATAATATTTTCTGAGGATTAGACTTGAGTTACTACCATCAATAACAGAATGAGTTTAATAAAATTTAAAAATAAGACATTCTGTTTGACATTTCAGAGACTAGAAAATGTTTACAACAGGAGTGATTTATGCAATCCTCTCTCTATTTGTTTTCATTAGGTAGGATAATCAAGAATGTAGCAATATTCCCTGTTCTAGCACTTTCCACTAGGTATTTTAAGGATATATGATTTATCTTCCCATTTAAAGTATTTTGTCTCTGCATGGGTAAGAAAGTGTCTTTTGCAAGATTTTGTTCACATAGTCTCACAAAGTGTTATATGATCTTGAACTATGTACTAGCTGATTTAATTCCTTATTAAAGAATAACTGAGAAGATATATTAAGGGATCTGGTTCAATTTCCACTAATTTGCTTTTGTGTTCTTGGATCGAGCTACTAATAAAACATGATCCGATCTCCTGGAGTATGGACTCTTAATAGTTGTAAAGGCTAATTCTGTGTGTAAGCTTCACTGAACCATGGGGTGCTCCAATCAAACATGATTTCTGGGTATTTTCAGATGAGATTAGCATTGGAATCGGTGGATTCAGTAGATGTTCCTCCCCAATATGGATGGTCCTGAATAGAACAAAAAACAGAGGAAGGGAAGATTCATTCACTTCCTGCCTGACTGCTTGAGCTGACACATTAATCTTCTCCTGCCCTTGCATTGGGATTTATAAATACATATAACAGAACTCCTGTGAGTTCTGTTTCTCTGGAGAAAACTGAACAGAGGCCCTTAAGATAAACAAATAACAGCTGAGTTATTAAGCTAAAATTTAGCCCAAGAATGGCTTCAGTTGCTTCTATTCCATGATCAATGCCTTATAAAGATTGCTCTGGATAAAAAGATACATTCCAATTTAAACAAGCACCTAACCAGGCAAAGGTATATTTGGGGGATTCCCTTGAGGGCTCATAGATAATATAACTGGATGGAAGCTAATGGTGGCAATTGTCTTCATCTTAAAGATGATGAAATTGGTACAGAAATGGTGCAGATAAGAATTTGGAGATACATCACGTGCAACTCAAATTTTGACTCTTCAGGACATGAGACAGATCCAAACAATCATTAATGGTTACTTGAAGTCCTGAGGTTAGAAGGATCATGTACTCTGCCCAGGTTCAGGTGAGGATGCTGTGAGAAGTATTGGAGGAAGCTGTGCCATGCTTACTTTCTCAGTCCTAAAGCTTTTGCACAATGGGTGTGTCTCAGATTACACTCCAGAGGCTGTCAAGAAGACGAACTAGAGAAAGAAATTTAAGACAATCATTCTGGATGAAGAGAAGCCCTTGTTTCATGTGTTTATCCATAGCCTTGCTTGTTATTACAATTTTAAACATATAAATTACTCTTCTAAGTGCGAGCATTTACTTTCTTTAATTATAAGAACATGTTTTATTACCCTGATTTGTGTAAGGCTCTGTTCCAGGAGGCGGTTCCTGACTACAAAATGAGTTAGCCACTGTGTCTGTCATCAAGGAGGCTACAGTCCATTGATGACCTGTATGACTTCACACTTCAGTGAGCTGACATGAGCCATGAAGTTCAGAAAAGCAGCTTTTTCATGTTTCCTATTACTTTATGCATAACTTTATATCTGTCCTGAAATGGGAGTGTTAGTTGTGAGGAAAGAAAGATGGTACTTACTGTGGTCCTCTTCATAGCCTTAAGGATTTTGTTAAGTGGCTTATAAACTTGCTGCTTTTAATCCTCTCAACTTCAGTTCTGCAAGTTGGGTATAATTATGCTTGTTTTTTGGATGAGGATTGCTTAAAGTCACTTAGTTAATAAATGGTACACACTATTTGGAAAACCTAGAAATTTAAATTATTTTAGTTAATTGTAAGTAGGAATATGCAGAGAAATGGAATGAAGCTTATCATTTTTATGGGTTAGGAGGAAATATTTTCAGGAACAGTGTTGGAAGGATCTAAATCCTTTACTATTCTGTTACCTAAGAGTTGACAAAGTACTTAGTTCTTCTGCTAACAAAAGATGCCATATTTCTAATTGTCCACAGTGGAATTTCCCTATCACTCTCTTGTGCATTTTGAACATTGTAGAAATTAATATTATTTCCATTTAAACTAGGTACATTTGGTTAAGATAAACTTAAAAGCTAATATCTGTGAATAGAGCTATGTTTCCTTTAAAGAAATGCAGGCTATGTCAAATACTGGCTATAAAAATGTGTTGGAGAGATTCATTAAGTAAACTTCATAATTGAAAATAAATTTAGTAATATTAAGCCTAGCTTCATCAGACTGAATTTAAGAGGAGTCAAGAGTTCATGAAAGTGTCCTGTAATGGAAAAAGCCACTTGTAGAAATTCATATGTCTGTTGAGAACATGAACCACACAGCTGTGCTCTCAGTCTTACATCTGTCACCAAAGGAGAAGCCTAAATCTCTCTCAGGCTAGAAGTTAAAGGCTATGACCCCATATGTTATCACCACAACCCCTAAAAAACTGGGATGAATTTAACTTAATTATGTATAAAGGAAAATCAGAAGTTAGAATAAAGAAATATGAAGGTCCCTTCAAAAATTATCAAAGGATTTTATGTTTCAATTTTTGTTCACATCATGAGGACTATACAAAGTATATGTTCCACTCATTTAAAATAGAGTTCTATTTCCATATAAAAAATGAATGAGTAGTTGGAGAGTATTTTACATTCTCTTTTTTTTAGCTCAAGACTCAATGGGCAGTCGAGATAAGTGGATCATTAGGCCACATATAAAATGTGAATGTACACTTTGAGACAGTTGATCTTAAGGGAATATGACAGTTTATAGGGCATAAATATTTCAGCTGAGCTATATATGGATGAGGTTGACAGCAATAACCATACCACATCTGGTACAGGATTTAGGCAGCCTCAGTTACCAAATGGAAAGACTTGTCATGATCTTTATATAAGGACATCCAGGAGATTAGGATGCATTCTCTTAAAAACAAAACAAAACAAAACAAAAACACTTGAATCAGCATAAAAATAAGTGAATGAAGGGAAAAAAAGAATTAAAAGACAATTTGGCAATCAAAACAACAACAAAACAATTTGTATATTTAGCACTGATGATGAATAGAAAGAGAAGAAAAAAACAAAAAATTCCATTGAGGGCACATCTATTGCTCATCTTGGCATCAGAAAAAACAACTATTTTAATTTCCATTCTGTTTATAATTCCTAGGTTTTGTGTACCTATTTTTAAAGTATGGTTTAGCAATACAAATTTATTCCTAACTAAAGCAGCATACACACCACACGCATACACTTTTGGACCATCTTTACATGACTTAATAAAGCAAAAGACTATCATCTGGTGAACTATAAACCATTTAAAAAATTTCTTGGGCTTCCCTGGTGGCACAGTGGTTGAGAGTCTGCCTGCTGATGCAGGGGACACGGGTTCGTGACCCGGTCGGACGACGCCAAGACTGATTGTAATTAAAATGGCAAAAAAATAAAGATAAAAAAACACTATTAAAAGGAGCAAAGGGGGCTTCCCTGGTGGCACAGTGGTTGAGAGTCCGCCTGCCGATGCAGGGGACGCGGGTTCGTGCTCCAGTCTGGGAAGACCCCACATGCCGCGGAGCGGCTGGGCCCATGAGCCATGGCCGCTGAGCCTGCGCGTCCGGAGCCTGTGCTCCGCAACGGGAGAGGCCACAACAGTGAGAGGCCCGTGTACCGCAAAAAAAAAAAAAATAATAAAATAAAAAAAATAAAAAAAATAAAAAATTTCTTATAAAATATTACTTTTTAAGTTAAAATCCTTATTGGTGTTTTTATAACCACTCAATACAAAAAATAGTTGCAGAATCTAAGAATTATCTCACTGAAAAATAAAAATCAAACTTGCTGCCTTGTTGTAGCCTCTAAGACATAGTTTCTTAATCACTAGATTAAAACCAAGATCTATAGAGGATTTTGTCTCAAATCTCTATTGACATTTCAGAGAAGAACATACAAAAAGGAAGAATGTGAAAGCATAGACAGACCCCTCTTCCCTGTTCGATTTCAGGATTTTTTTTTTTAGTCAAAGGAGGGTTCAGAGTCTATTCTGAATATCCTAATAAAAGCACAGAACTTAAAGTTTTCAAATTAGACTTCTAAAAACAACAATTTAACTTGATTCAATTTTTTATTATTGCAAGTCTATTTTCTTTGGATTTATATTGATAAGCTATTGATTTCCTCTCCTGACTCCTCTACCTCTAGACACCTTTAAGCATAAGTAATAGGAATAATGAATATACATATTGTTTTTAATAATTTTACAAAGGACCTTTTTCTGTCTCATATAAAATAGAAATTCGCTGAAGTTTTGTTCTTTACTCTCTTCTTTTCTTTTGCTATACTCCAAGGTTATTCATTTTCCTATATCCCAAGTACATCTCTGTCAATATCTTAATTTAAATATCTTCTCCTGAGCTCTATCCTTAATTTTATATTCAACAGAACTCTCTGAAATGATGGAAATATTATTTAAATGCTGAAAAATAACCATTAGCCACATATGGCTACTGAGCACTTAAAAGGTGGCTAGTGCAACTGAAAAAACAAATTTTAAATTTAAATAGCTATTTGTGGTTAGTAGGTATTGTATTGGACAGCACAGTTCTTGACTTTCATTCTGAAAGCCCATTAGACTTCCTATGAATATACTATAAAAATCTCAACTTTAATACATCCAAATCTAATGTTCATTTCCTGGCGAATGTAGCCAGTATCCACTCACCATCAAATTCTATGCACACACTTACTACTTTCTGTTTTTCTATCTGTTTATCTCTGTCACTTTTATTTTCACACACACACACACACGCACACACACACTCATGCACAAATGATGACAAAACTGTTTTTTATTTTAAGTGCCATAAATTAAATAGGCATTCTTCCATACTGCATGTCATCCAAGTTTGACACCTAGACAACTCCAGTGGGTCCCTGTTTCTCAAGTAGTAGCTATATCAAATCATAATCACACCAACCCCAGAAGATGATCAAAAATTAAAACCATATAAGCAGCAAAACCCTGTAAGAGTCACTAGATATAACAAATGAAAGGACTAACATCTCTAGAACAGAAAATAATTGACCTTAAACCAAAAGATTTAGATAGAAATAAAAACATATAGTTACTAAAATACAAAAACAATAAATGGATTAGATATCAACAAGAGAAACATGAGAGAGAATTTATGAATTGCATAACCAAGTGATTTTTTAAAACTATAAGATATAATAAAATGTCCAAGAGTTTTGGTGGCTAGAATGAAATATTGCAAGATGTAGCTAACAAAATTTCTAGAGAGATAACATAGAGAATTGGATTAAGGTAATGACTAAGAATTTTCAAGAACTGAAAACAAATTTAAGAATTATTCCAACCCCAAAGTGGAAAAATAAAACTTGCCCAACAAGGGCACATTTCAATAAAATTGCAAAGCAATAAATGCAAATAGAATAAACAAAAAAGATTCCCAACAAAGAAATGTCAATTGGATTAGTAGCAGATTTCCCATCCACTGTCGATGTCAGAAGACAATAAAATAATATAGTAATGATGAGGGTAAATAATTTTCTCTGTAGAATTCTATTACCAGATAAATTTCAACCAGTTAAGTTCTCTGGCCAGCTAAGAGCAAGGGAGAATCAATGACATTTTTAAACAAACACAATTCAAAACTTACTTACAGACTTCCAGAAGATGGGGAATTGTGGTTTTTTTCAGTTAGCTAGCTTCTAATTCATTACCTTAGAATATAGTATTGAACTCTCTATTTGATTATTTTTTATGACCACAAGTTCTTGAAACTTTATTCAATATGGTTATGATTGAAACTTTATTCATTATAGTTATTGTGTTGCTAGTGGTTTTGATTAGTGCTGCCTATTCTTAATAGAGTTCCTACCGAGTATCTGTGACTATTTTGTAACAAATTCTTCACATCCCTTCCAACTCCAATTTATCATCCTGCAATTGCCCCCATCTCATTAAAAACAGTTCGGTTGTTCTGTTTGCTCAGTCTGCTGTCATCCTCTTCTCTAAACCTAATGCCCTAATCTATCAGCACATCTTTCCTTCTCTCCTTTGAAATATATCCAGGTCCACCCTACTTTCCACCACCTTTACATTATTGCAACCACCTAGCCCCATAACTTGTCACTTAGACCTTTATAATAGATAAAAATTGGTCTGCCTGCTTTCATAATCTATTCCACAAGTGACTATGAGCAGGATCCTTTGAATTTATGGCTTGATGGTTGTAATCAGTTTGGAAAAAATTCTCCCAGAACTATTATTTTTCAAATTCTACTTCTGACCTATAATTTTTTGACTCCAAAATATACATTAGAAGTTGTCACCATGTCTGAAAGGTCTCTTTACTCTTTTCAGTATTTTCTGTCCTCTTAGTTACTCAAACTTCCACCTGGGCATTTTACTTTGTCCTGTAATCCTGCTTATTAAAGCCCTCTTACTGTGCTCAACTTTCTGCTGAATTCTTCACTGGCGTCTTAATTTTTAATTATGGTATTTTTTCCTGTTGCAGAATTCCCATTTGATTTTTTTTATAGATAATAAGTTTTTCTTAACTGTGAAATGCTCTCTCTTATGATCTATTTTCTTGAATAATAATCACAGTTATTTTAAAATCTATGTTCTATAACTCCAGTAACTGGGTCATCTGTGAATCTGTTTCTATCATCTGCTTATTTCTTAGTTTTGGTTCTTAGTTTTGATAAGGCTCGCAATTCTTGATTGAACATTAAACCTTGTTATAAAAATTTCTAAGAATCTGAATAATGTGATTTTCCTCCACGGATAGTTTACCTTATCTTCTAGCAGGCACTTAGAGTTGGGTAACATCATGGTAATTCAGTTAGGAACTGAGCTGACGTAAGTCTAAGCTTCAGTTTTGTAAGCTTTGTCTACCTCTGGTTCATCCAACTCCAGAAGTTTCAACAGAGAGCCTATGGTGCTTAACAGAACTCTTCTTCCTAGGATGGACCCCCTGGCGGGGGGGGGTCCCAAATTCTAAATTTTGTCACTTCAGCCCCATAAGACATTCAAAAACTCTGTTACATTTTAAAATGGGTTTCTGCTTTACTTCTCGGACAGCTGTGAAATGTAGGAAAAAAGAACAAATTGGAACCTGTGAGGATGGGCTGGAAGCCATCTCTGAACTAGAACCCATGAAGATAAGTTACAACTTGTTTCACTACTCCAAGTGTCCAAACTCAAATATAGCAGTTTTAACAGAACATGCTAGCTCTCCTCCTCACCTAACTAAACTCATACCCGGGCCAGGAGTTGGAGAAGCTAGGGAAGAAAATGTGCCATGATTTGAGGTCACTGCAGGCCCAGCTACTACCCAATACAAACAAGGGCAACCAGCAGACGATGAGCACATTGCGTGAGCTTCAAAAGCTCCTTGCGCCTTCACTGACCTCTTGCAGGTAACACAAAGACTGCTGCCCCTCTACCTCCCTAATCTTGTATGAAATATCTTTTTTAGTGGCCCACACTAAAAGTGAACAATGCAGGGAAAGGAATTCTGGAAAATGGAATCTCAGCTTAGCTAAATTGACGTCATACAAATCCACCTTTTGTCAACTTATATCCATATATATATATCTCCTTTATCGATACTTAACATTCAAATAAAGACAATAGGAAAAGCACACTTCTGCTAACTTTTACAACTCTCCTTTGTATAATTGAAGATATGCCAACTATCTCAACCCAAAAGGACACAAAGTCTCTTTATTTGTGGGTGACATTCATTTTTTATCTAGCTGAGACATACTCCCATTTTGATATTTTGTAATTTTAATTGTGAGATCTAAGAGTAATTATTATTAACACATCTAATGATAGATGGCAGGGAAATGAAAAAGAGGAAGAGGAAAAAACTCCTTAATATATGCATAAGTTTATCCA
This sequence comes from Physeter macrocephalus, assembly GCF_002837175.3. Lineage (NCBI taxonomy): Eukaryota > Metazoa > Chordata > Mammalia > Artiodactyla > Physeteridae > Physeter > Physeter macrocephalus. The sequence continues at coordinate 75,759,751 of NC_041220.1, read as the reverse complement.
GGTTAGAATAAGTAAGAAACATTCATAGATATTATAGTTCTTTTTTGTACAACTGATTCCACAGTCCTAGCTGATATTCATAACTGCCTCTTTTCCATATTTTTTGCCTTACTCAGGCAAAAAACCTTGGCTTGTCATTGTTCCTTGCCTGATGGAGAGTGATCCAAACCCTCCTTCTTGAAGTGTATGGACCATCATTAGACCTGCTTGAATTGTGTTATATAGTTTTTCTTTAATCATGGACATGAGAGTACTAAGAAACACCCCAGGGTATTTTTGCATTACACACATATTCCTTCTTATCATTATTGTGTAGGAGAAACAAATATCCATAAGGTAATAAAAATCAATGGTCACCACTAGTACAGTAACCCCCTTTATTGCTTCTTTATTCCCTGGAATGAAAAGTCCTAGGTAGTCTGTGGCAGTCTCAAATCTAATTTTTAAAAGCCATTGATATTTTCTCTACTGGAAACTATCTTCCCTTAGACATGCAGATCCTAAAGTTTCAGGGAGAGAAAGTAAACCTTTTACTAGAGCATCAATATAGATAATAGTGAGAAGAGCCACTCCCCTTCCAATTCTTAGATTTTCTGACTTGTGAATCCTGGCTATAGGAGAAAGAGCATTGTATTGGTTGCTGATGTTACTCAAAATTTTCAATGTGTTGATATCACCTAGTGTATAACTGAGTCTTCAGAAATAGTTCCAACTTCTGCTCCTAGCCAATAGGAAGTAATAGGAGCCAGAAAAACCCTTCCTCCTGAAAATATATATTTTTTTTAAAAGAGGAAAAATGATTTTCAAGATATTGTACATCAGGCAATGAAGGATAGTGATGGTTGATCTGTTTCTATTACGTCCAACTGCCTCAAAACGTAGGTTTATTTATATTTAAATGATGGTTCAAAATTGATAACTACAAGCCAAATAGAAGTGACACTTGGATTATCTATGATAGTGAAGGATGTATCTCTCTTTCCTCTCCCCCTAGTCTATTATGGTGAGGTTTACTGTACAATTACTATTAGCATTCATTCAGTCAATAAGTAATTTTTAAACATTTTATTTTTGTAAAAACTGTGCTGACAGTCATGCAAAAAGAAAATATAAGCCTTATTTCCTCATAGGGAATACTCAAAGTAATCTTTATTCCCGTAAAAGCTGTGAAATTTCATACCAATTAGCTTCAAAATACCAGTGTGAAGCTCCTAGTCCCTGGATTGTTTTGTTCTCTTCAGAAACCTATGAAGAAGAAAGGGTATGAGGGATTTAGCCCTTGAATTGATCTTTTGGAGCTTATACTGTAAAAAAGGAAAGCACTCAAAATTCTCTGTATGTTTCATCTTTGGATATGACTTATTAGAGGAAAATCCATCAATAATAGTTATTGATTATCTTCTACGTTCAGAACTACATGCTTTTTTCCTGGAGGTTTTTATGTCATGGATATACAAACGTACATCACATAGGTTTCTCTATACTCAATACATTTATGAGCTTGCTAGAAATTCTCTTTCCTCCTTTCCCTGCTTTTTCTGGGAACTGTAGTAGGGAGTCTGTTTCCTTGATTTTCCAAGAAGTGTAAAGTCATTCTGTTGAGTCCTAGCTCGCTCTGCTTGCCGCAAGACAGGCCAATGAATCGGAAATGAGGTGTTGAGACAAGGAATACGACTTTATTTGGAAAGCTGGCAGACAAAGAAGATGGCAGACTAGTGTCTCTGAAAAACCATCTTATCAGGGACTGGATGCCAGTTTCTTTTATAGAATCAGGAAGGGAGAGGCAGTGAGGAAGTAAAGGGGCCATAAGTCTTGCAAAACATCTCCTGGAATGATTGGCCTCTGGTGAGGGGATGTGTTAATTTATTCCTTCTTGCAGCCATTCAAAGGTGGGCAGGGTCAGATTGTCTCTCTGTGAGCTGAACAGAGGCAGTTTAACATTCAGGCAGAGGGGCAGGGTTCCCTGAGGCAGGCCATTATGTATGATTATAATAACAAAACCAACGAAAAGCAAAGGCTAAAGTCAAAGAAACAGATTGAACATGGAGTCCAATTTAGCTCTTACCTGTTACAATTCAACTCAGTAACAAATATTTTATTAAAAATCTACTATGAGTCAGATATTGTTCTTGACTGAAGAGATACAACAGTGGCCAAAACATCTTTGCCTTCAGGGAACTTACACTGTTATGAAAAGAAACAATTATTTGCTTAAAAATAGCAAAAACAACAACAACAACAAAAACCCTAGAAACACAAATTTACCAAACAGATGATTAAAATAGTGATTATTGATATCCAATCAGAAAAGAAATATTAGCAAACAATTAGACTTGAAATTAGATGAGCCAAAACTTTTTGGGTCTGCCCCTTTCTTGTATATTACATATTTTCTTCTCTACATGGCATAACTCTGAAAACCTATATATAAGATCATTTGCATAATAGCTTTCATGCTTTCCTTTCTTACCTTGTAAGTTGATTTAGGATATCATTTTCAGTATTGCTTGGTTAGAAATCAGTCTCTCTGATTTGGAAAATATAGAAGAGCAAATATTTGAATACTTTAATATGTAATTTTATAAAACCCTTGTTAACACAGGTTTATGTGAGTCAAGCTTAGACCATGGCCTTGACTGTGGTCCCTATGATGTGGCAGATTTAAAAATTAATAATTAAAATTTAAAAATGGAAACAAAAAGAGCAACAAAATAAATAAACAATGACAAGAAAACCTTCAGATTCTTCAAATACTTTATGTCTTTTCCTATAAGCCATTCTAGTATGCTACCCAGTCTGGCCTATCAAAAAGTTTGTTTGAATGACCTAAAAATTTGTTGCTTTTACAAAAGGATTCACCCATAGATTGCTTAATAAGTTCCTCTTGTATTTGAAACTGAACTTAATTTCAGTGTTACATAATACATTATATTTTTCATCAACATGTGATAAAGAAAATTGATCAGAGCTTTTACTAGACAAGAAGTTAGATTTCTGGGAACTCTAGTGTCTCCCTTTTCTCTACGACCTGTAGGAAAAAAAACATTCAAATGAACTACTTGGGTGAAAAAACTCACATATTACTTATGAGAAGAAATATTATTTCTGGTAGAATGAGTAATTTATTATGAACAACAATTAGCCTAAAACTTCTTCTGAGGAAGCAGTAACCCATCCACCAAGAGAGCCGTCAGTCAAGAGCCTACTAACTTTAATCAGCCATTGTTTTCTCTATTTCTAACAGTCATATTTCGGAACTCCCTTTCCCATAACTAAATCTACTAAAAGAGAAATATTTGAATTGATCTGTTATAGGCTTTTTGTCTTGCAGAAAGGTTATAATAATACTTCAATATGTACTTATAAGTAAATTGTCCAAAAAGACTTTAAAAAAAAAAAAGACCTAATACAAACAACACTGAGAAGACTAATATTAATGTCTTTAGGACCTCAATGAATTTGCTTTTCTAAATGTTAACTGAAGACAACTCATTTCTCTTTGAAAAGAGCAATCAACAGGATTTTTAAATCAAATAATGGAAGAAAAGTTTGTCTCTTTCCATAAAAATTATTTCAAAAAATCATAGCTAACTTTTGCCACTTATTATTACTCATGAAATTCACTCATCTCTCTGAAAAATTACGCAGATAGTTAGAAATAGAGCTTTACTGCAATGACACCTATTCATTTGCAATGAGATTTACTGAATAACAAAAAGGAAGGAGGTATTTGTTAAGTAGACAGAAAGCACAGGTTCCCACCTCTGGGGTCTTTGCTTCCAGATTATTCCCAATTCACCTGTTAAGCCTTGTTCTTTTACCACCTTCAAATCATATACCTCTGAGTTATATCTTAAGGAAACCAAAATCTTGGAAGATGAGTATTCTAACCTTACACACAGACTCAGAAGCATGACCCTAGTGTGTTCTTCAATCGTTAGTAGAACTTTGTCTTTATAGGAGACAATAGCTCCTATAAAGTTAGGAGCCCCTCTAGCTCACAATATTCCTTTTCTGAGAATTCTTCTCCCACTACATCATCCCTGTGTAGTTTTCCAGCAGCATTTTCAATGATGCTACTCAATTTTTGGCATTAATACATAGAAACTTAGCAACTCAGGTCAGGAGTGTTCAGACACAATCACTAAAAGGAGCAGAGGAAGTTGGTTTATAGAGGGAGAGATGAGAACGAAGAAGACACTGAGAGAAAGAAAGATGAGGGACATCTAATTGTTGGAAAGAAAGAGAGTAACCTTGGTTACTGACGCATTTCCATCTTCTCTCTCCAGTTCCTACAGGGCCTTATCATGCACTCTCCCCTTAGTAATAATAATAAAAATAGCTTCCTTACCACTACAACTAACAATGATAATAACAAGTACTTATTGAACATTTGCCATGAAACAGGTAGTATTCCAAGCAATTCATATATACTAACTGTTTTAATCCTCGTATCAACTTAGTGAAGTAGTTACTTGTGTAGCCCTTATTTTACAAGAGTTAAATCATCATAGACATTCAAGAAAACTGCCTAAATGTTACACTGATGGAGGCAAGATTTAAACACAGGAAGTCTTGTTTCAAGTTCTATCTTATGTTCTTATATGAATTCAATTTTTAATTGTTTCCTTCTGTGGATTTCTATTACTTAAAACCCAAAAGATTCTTGATTCTAGATAAAATAGAGTTATCATGCAAGGATTTTACAAATCCACCTAAAAAAATACCCAAATAACCAGACAAAATGTATGGAATAACTATATTCAGTACACTGGGCATTAGTCAATAAAGACACCTTATTCTCATAGATAAGAAGCAAATGAGATAAGCTCAGCAGTTACCAGGGCATATGTCTATGAGAAAGTTCCCCAGCTCTGGTCCCAGGGAGGAGAAAACCAAAGGGATACCTGTAGATGCTCTGAGTTGGTGAGACAGAACTGAGAGTTCAGGGAGACAAGGAAAGCTGTGGTTAGCAGGGACGATTACTTAGAAGTTTAAAGCTGAACAGAGAGCACTCTGAAAATCTGCAGTGGATCCTTCTGTAATACTAAAGAGTGCTGTTCAGCTCTTGTGTGAGAAGCTACCAGAGGCCATGTAAAGAACCACCAAATGGATCAGAAGAAACAGCACCTAAAGCTGACCTGGTATAGAAATAACTCTTGCTATCCAGTCAGACTGGAAAGTCTGACAATTCACACAGAATTGGGCAGTACACCAAAAGGACCTTTTGTCAGAAGTGGGGAGAAATGAGTACTAGACTAATAACTGCTCTTATCCCACCTAAAGAATGTGAACAGCATGCCCCAAAAGGCTTTAACTATTTACAAATAACTTCAACAATTCTCAGAAAAATCTCAAGAAAATTTATATGACTAAAAAAATACCCAGCATTCAAGGCAATATTGTACTCAACAGGCAAATTAATAGTTTTGCATCTAATAAAAAATTATCGATCACGGAAAGAAGCAGGAAACTATGACTCATAATGAGGAGAAAAACTGACCAATCAAAACCAGCTCAGAACTGAAACAAAAGCTAGACAAGCATCATAACACAATTATTACAACTGCATTTCACACATTCAAAAAACTATAAGAATGAATAAACATATTAAATAGGGACAGAGAAGATATATTTTTTAAAAAGGCCAAATCTCATTGCTAGAGATAGAAACTATGATTGAGATTAAATAATCCACTGGATAGTATGAAAGGAAGGTCAGATATTGCAAAAATTAAGTTAATTATCATGACAACATAACAATAGAAACTATCAAACAGAAAATACAGAAAGAAGATATAAAATAATGAACAGATCATCAGTAAGTTGTGGGACAACTTCAAGCAGCCTAATCTACACACAAATTAAGTCCCCAAAGAAGGGGAGAAAAATTTTAAAATATATTTGTTAAAAGAATGTCCCCAAATTTTACAAATTTGATGAAAATTATAAATGGACAGATTCAAGAAAGTCAAGACTCCATACAAAAGAAACATGAAAAGAAAAACACAAAAAAATATATGCCAAGGTACATTCTAATCAAATTCCTCAAAACCAATGATGAAGAAAAAAAATCTTAAGTACAGCCAGAAAAAAAATGTTGTATACAAGGGAACAAAGATAATAATGATGGATTATTTCCCATGATAAACAATCAAGGCCAGAAGATAGAAAAACATCTTTAAATATTCAAACAATAATTCTATACCCAGAGAAAATATCCTTTGAAAATGAAGGTGAAATAAAGACTTTTTTCAGACATACGAAAGAATTCATCTCCAGCACATGTGAACTACAGACATCTTAAAAGAATGAGTTAAGAGAAAAGAAATATACCAGAAGGAAGTCTAGAACTAAACAAGGTGATGAAGAGCACTTGAAATGGTAAGTATATGAGTAAACTTATCATTTTTCTCTTTTTTTTAAGGTCTTTAGGCCAGGGAGATCAGGAGAGGCATGTGGGAGGGGCCTGCCAGAATGAGCAGTAGAGGAGCGGAGGGCATTTGCTCCAACCACTCAGGCATGGGAGACCCTGCTGAGCTCCCAGGCTGGTCCCCTGCCCTCCAAGGCACCCCCATCCCCCCAGCCACATTGGTCCTGGGGGCATTGGAGAGTAGAGGAGGGCGTTTGCCTCAACCACTGGAGCCCAGGAAGACTGCTGGGCTTTCAGGTGAGGTACCCCACCCTCTGAGATCAGGGGTGGGGGCACACCTGGGTTCCTTCTGCTCCATTGAGCCTAAGGCTCTCCCACCACAGCCCCTAGGGCGTTTTCCAACCCTGTGGGCCCTAAGCATAGGCCCCACCCTCCACAGCCAAGGCCTTCCCTCCCTTGTCTTTTTTTTTCTTTTCTCTCCTCTTCTTTTTTACTATTGTGGTACTGTTGTACTTTCCTGTTGTTGATTCATCTATATTTTTATTTTATATTCTTTCTAACATATCTATTAGTTTCCTAGTTTAATTTTATTTTTTACTTTGTTATTGTTCTCTAGCTTTTTTTGTTTTTTGCCATCCCACACAACTTGCAGGATCTTGGTTCATGAACCCAGGGTTGGGCCAAAGTTCATGCAGTGGGAGCTCTGAGTCAGAACTACTAGACTAACAGAGAACCTTACACCCCAGGGAATATACATCAGAGTGAGGTCTCACAGAGGTTCTCATCTCAGCACAAACATACAGCACTACCCAACAGCCTGCAAACTCCAGTGCTGGAAGTCTCAGGTCAAACAACCAGTAAGACGGAATACAATCCCTCTTATTAAAAAAAAAAAAGAAAAATGAGGCAACATAAAAGTATGTCACAGATGAAGGAGCAAGGTAAAAACCTACAAGACCAAATAAATGAAGAGGAAATAGGCAATCTACCTGAAAAAGAATTCAGAGTAATGATAGTAAAGATGATCCAGAATCTTGGAAAAAGAATGGAGGCACAGATTGAGAAAATAAAAGAAATATTTAACAAACATCTAGAATAACTAAAGAACAAACAAACAGAGATGAGCAACACAATAACTGAAATGAAAAATACACTAGAAGGAATCAATAACAGAATAACTGAGGCAGAAGAACAAATAAGTGAGCTGGAAGACAAAATGGTGGAAATAACTGCTGAGGAGCAGAATAAAGAAAAAAGAATGAAAAGAATTGAAGACAATCTCAGAGACCTCTGGGACAACACTAAACACACCAACATTTGAATTATAGGGGTCCTGGAAGAAGAAGAGAAAAGGAAAGGGTCTGATAAAATATTTGAAGAGATTATAAACGAAAACTTCCCTAACATGGGAAAGGAAATAGTCACCCAAGTCCAGGAAGCACAGAGTCCCATACAGGATAAACCCTAGGAAAAACACACCAAGACACATATTAATCAAACTAACAAAAATTAAATTCAAAGAAAAAATATTAAAAGCAGCAAGGGAAAAACAAAAAATAACATAGAAAGTAATCCCCGTAAGTTAATCAGCTGATTTTTCAGCAGAAACTCCACAGGCCAGAAGGGAGTGACAGGATATACTTAAAGTGATGAAAAAGAAAAACCTACAACAAAGGTTACTCTACCCACAAGGATCTCATTCAGATTTGATGGAGAAATCAAAAGCTTTCCAGAGGAGAAAAAGCTAAGAGAATTCAGCATCACCAAACCAGCTTTACAACAAATGCTAAAGAAACTTCTCTAGGCAGGAATCACAAGAGAAGAAAAAGATCCTCAAAAACAAACCCAAAACAATTAAGAAAATGGTAATAGGAACATACATATTGATAATAACCTTAAAAGTAAATGAATTAAACGCCCCAACCAAAAGACACAGACTGGCTGAATGGATACAAAAACAAGATACATATATATGCTATCTACAAGAGACCCACTTCAGACCTAGGGACACATACAGACTGAAAGTGAGGGAATGGAAAAAGATATTCCATGCAAATGGAAATCATTAGAAAGCTGGAGTAGCAATACTCATATCAGATAAAATAGATTTTAAAATAAAGAACGTTACAAGAGACAAGGAAGGACACTACATAATAATCAAGGGATCAATCCAAGAAGAAGACATAGCAATTATAAATATATATGCACCCAACATAAGAGCATCTCAATACAGAAGGCAACTGCTAACAGCTATAAAAGATGAAATAGACAGTAACACAATTATAGTGGGGGACTTTAATACCTCACTTATACCAATGGACAGATAATCCAAACAGAAAATTAATAGGGAAACATAAACTTTAAAAGATACAATAGACCAGATAGATTTAATTGATATTTATAGGACATTCCATCCAAAAACAGCAGATTACACTTTCTTCTCAAATGCACATGGAACATTCTTCAGGATAGATCACATCTTGGGTCACAAATCAAGCCCCAAAACAGTTAAGAAAATTGAAATCAGATCAAGCATCTTTTCTGACCACAACACTATGAGATTCAAAATCAATTACAGAGAAAAAAATGTAAAAAACACAAACACATGGAGGCTAAACAATACGTTACTAAATAACCAAGAGATCACTGAAGAAATCAAAGAAGAAATAAAAAAATACATGGAAACAAATGACAATGAAAACAGGACGACCCAAATCCTATGGGATGCAGCAAAGGCAGTTCAAAGAGGGAAGTTTATAGCAATTCAATCTCACCTCGAGAAACAAGAAAAATCTCGAATAAACAATCTAACCCTACACTTAAAACAACTAGAGAAAGAAGAACAAAGAAAACCCAAAGTCAGTAGAAGGAGAGAAATCACAAAGATCAGAGCAGAAATAAATGAAATAGAGATGAAGAAAATAATAACAAAGATCAATAAAACTAAAAGCTGGTTCTCTGAGAAGATAAAAAAAATTGAAAAACCTTTAGCCAGACTCATCAAGAAAAAAAGGGAGAGGATGCAAATCAACAAAATTAGAACAGAAAAAGGAGAAATCACAACTGACACTGCAGAAATACAAAGGATTATAAGAGACTACTACAAACAACTATGTGCCAATAAAATGGACAACCATGAAGAAATAGACAAATTCTTAGAAAAGCACAACCTTCTGAGATTGAACCAGGAAGAAATAGAAAATATAAACAGACCTAGCACAAGTAATGAAATTGAAACCATAATTAAAAATCTTCCAACATACAAGTCCAGGACCAGGCGGCTTCACAGGTGAATTCTATCAAACATTTAGAGAAGAGCTAAATCCTATCCTTCTCAAACTCTTCCAAGAAATTGTAGAGGGAGAAACACTCCCAAATTCATTCTATGAATCCACCATCACCCAGATATATAAACCAGAAAAAGATATCAAAAAAAAAAAGAAAATTATAGACCAATATCACTGATGAATATAGATGCAAAAATCCTCAACAAAATACTAGCAAACAGAATCCAACAACACATTAAAAGGATCATACACCATGATCAAGTGGGATTTATCCCAGGAATGCAAGGATTCTTTAATATAAGCAAATCAATCAATGTGATACACAACATTAACAAATTAAGGAATAAAAACCATATTATCATCTCAATAGATGCACAAAAAGCTTTTGACAAAATTCAACATCTATTTATGATAAAAACTCTCCAGAAAATGGGCATAGAGGGAACCTACCTCAACATAATAGACAAGGATGTCCACTCTTGCCACTCTTATTCAACATAGTTTTGGAAGTGTTATCCACATCAATCAGAGAAGAAAAAAAAAAAAAGATACAAACTGGAAAAGAAGAAGTAAAACTGTCACTGTTTGTGGATAACATGATACTATAAATAGAGAATCCTAAAGATGCCACCAGAAAACTACTAGAACTAATCAATGAATTTGGTAAGGTTGCAGGATACAAAATTAATGCAAGGAAATCTCTGGCATTCCTATACACAAACACTGAAAAATCAGAAGGAGAAATAAAGGAAACAATCCCATTTACCATCGCAACTAACATAATAAAATACCTAGGAGTAAACCAGTCTAAGGAGGCGAAAGACTTGTACTCAGAAAGCTATAAAACACTGATGAAAGAAATACAAAATGACATAAACAGATGGAGAAATACCATGTTCTTGGATTGGAAGAATCAACATTGTGAAAATGACTATACTACCCAAAGCAATCTACAGATTCAATGCAATCCCTATCAAAATACCAATGACATTCTTCACAAAATTAGAACAAAAAGTTTTACAATTTATATGGAAACACAAAAGACACCAAATAGCCAATGCAATCTTTTTTTTTTTTTTTTTTTTTTCCGGTACGCGGGCCTCTCACTGTTGTGGCCTCTCCCGTTGGGGGGCACAGGCTCCGGCCGTGCGGGC
>NC_041220.1:75747130-75748381 GCF_002837175.3 Physeter macrocephalus | reverse complement strand
GCAAGAACATACAATGGAGTAAAGACAGCCTCTTCAATAAGTGGTGCTGGGAAAACTGGACAGCTACATGTAAAAGAATGAAATTAGAACACTACTTAACACCATACACAAAAATAAACTCCAAATGGATTAAAGACCTAAATGTAAGACCAGACACTATAAAACTCTTAGAGGAAAACATAGGAAAAACACTCTTTGACATAAACCACATCAAGATCTTTTTTGATCCACCTCCTAGAGTAATGGAAATAAAAAAATAAATAAACAATGGGACTTAGTTAAACTTAAAAGCTTTTGAACAACAAAGGAAACCATAAACGACAAAAAGACAACCCTCAGAGTGGGAGAAAGTATTTTCAAATGAAACAACAGACAAAGGATTAATCTCCAAAATATACAAATAGCTCATGGAGCTCAATATGAAAAACAAATCCAATTAAAAAATGGGTGGAAGACCTAAATAGACATTTCACCAAGGAAGACATACAGATGGCCAAGAGGCACATGAAAAGATGCTCTACATCACTAATTATTAGAGAAATGCAAATCAAAACTACAATGAGGTATCACATCACACCGGTCAGAATGGGCCTTGTCAGAAAATCTAGCAACGATAAATGCTGGAAAGGGTGTGGTGAAAAGGGAACCCTCTTGCACTGTTGGTGGTAATATAAATTGATACAACCACTATGGAAAACATTATGGAGGCTCCTTAAAAAACTAAAAATAAAACTACCATATGACCCAGCAATCCCACTACTGGGCATATACCCTGAGAAAACCGTAACTCAAATTCAAAAAGAGTCATGTACCACAATGTTCATTGCAGCACTATTTACAATAGCCAGGAAGGACATGGAACCAACCTAAATGTCCATCGACAGATGAATGGAAAAAGAAGATGTGGCACATATATACAATGGAATATTACTCAGCATAAAAAAAATGAAAGTGAGTTATTTGTAGAGATGTGGATGGACCTAGAGTCTGTCATACAGAGTGAAGTAAGTCAGAAAGAGAAAAACAAATACTGTATGCTAACGCATATATAAGGAATAAAACAAAGAAATGGTACTGATCAACCTAGGTGCGGGGCAGGAATAAAGACGTAGACATAGAGAATGGACTTGAGGACACAGGGTGGGAGGGGGAAGCTGGGGTGAAATGAGAGTAGCATCTACATATATACACTACCAAATGTAAAATAGTTAGCTAGTGGGAAGCAGCAGCATAGCACAGGGAGATCAGCTC
>NC_041220.1:75739442-75742348 GCF_002837175.3 Physeter macrocephalus | reverse complement strand
CATGTACCACAATGTTCATTGCAGCACTATTTACAATAGCCAGGAAGGACATGGAACCAACCTAAATGTCCATCGACAGATGAATGGAAAAAGAAGATGTGGCACATATATACAATGGAATATTACTCAGCATAAAAAAAATGAAAGTGAGTTATTTGTAGAGATGTGGATGGACCTAGAGTCTGTCATACAGAGTGAAGTAAGTCAGAAAGAGAAAAACAAATACTGTATGCTAACGCATATATAAGGAATAAAACAAAGAAATGGTACTGATCAACCTAGGTGCGGGGCAGGAATAAAGACGTAGACATAGAGAATGGACTTGAGGACACAGGGTGGGAGGGGGAAGCTGGGGTGAAATGAGAGTAGCATCTACATATATACACTACCAAATGTAAAATAGTTAGCTAGTGGGAAGCAGCAGCATAGCACAGGGAGATCAGCTCGGTTCTTTGTGATGACCTAGAGAGGTGGGATAGGGAGGGTGGGAGGGAAGCTCAAGAGGGAGGGGATATGGGGATATATGTATGCATATGGCTGATTTACTTTGGTGTTCAACAGAAACTAACAGTATTGTGAAGCAATTATACTCCAATAAAGATCTATTTTAAAAAAAACTCTTTCAAAACAGCTAATGACAATAGAATCTGAGGTTTATAACATATACAAAAGTATTATCATAATCCCTGAAAGGGGAAAAATGAAAGTATACTATTATAAATTTTTCGATGCTAATTGAAGTGACATGGTATATATAGAAGGTACAATACGATGTTAAAAATGTATATTCTACAACCTTAAGCAACCACTAAATTATCAACAACAAAAAAGGGTTATAGCTAATAAGCCAACACAAGAGATAAAATGGATTCATAAAATATAATTCAAAGGAAGGATGAAAAAGAGATGAAAAAGCAATAAATAGGTGAGAAAATAGAAAAAAAAATCAGAGTGGTAGACTACAGACTGACAATATAAAATTTCAAGAATTACATTAATAGCAAGTGGACTAAACATGCCACGTAAAAGGTAGAAATTGTCAGACAAAATACAAAGACCCAACCACATGCAAACTTAAAAAAAACATTAAAAATAAAGGCACAATAAATTAAAAGGAAAGGGATGGAAAAAGATAAATCCTGCTAACACTAATTTTTTAAAAGAAGAAGTAGTTACATTACTATCAGAGTTAATTTCAGAGCAAAGAATATTACTGGGCATAAACAAGGTCATTTCGTATTAATGGAGCAGGGATTCAAGATGTTACAGTTTTGTACCTAATGTCCTTACAATGATTTTTTCATACACACACACACACACACACACAAACACTCACACACACACACACACACACACGCACCTTCAAGAGAAATAGAAGGCATGAACATCAACCAAGTTGACTTCATTTACATTTACAGGACACTGCACCACACAAGAACAGCATGACATTACTTTCAAGTGCACACAGAACAGCCAGAATGATTAGAGGAGAGGGGAAGAAAGAAGAGAGAGGGAGGGAAAGAAGGAAAATTAAATTTTCCCTGGTCCTTCTCTGAAAATTGAATTCCACATTTGAAATATCTACTTGATATTTTAATTTGTATGATCTCATATCTAATTTCAACACTAGTAAAGGCAAACTTTTAAATCTCTCCCTACAAATAAAAATATATATGCACACACCTTTCCCATTCTAACCTCCAAACCTGATCTTCAATCTTTTTCCCGTGGATCTGCTTCTCCCAGTCACCTATTGTCTTATTTTTCTAACCTCAAAATCAGTCAGTTTTGATTCCTTTCTCCTTTTTATTTCATATTAAATTATTCAAATTCTGTTCATTTATACTTTTCTTTGCTTCTAATTCTTCTCTTGCTGATGCCCTTCCAATCTGCTTTGCAACACGTTCCTTCTAAATTCTTTCTCTCAGTCTCCTATTGAAAACCTGTCCTATCTACTCATCTCCATCAGGGCCATTAGCTGGAGTTCCAAGTTCTCTACAACTTGATCCTAATTTACCTTTCCAAACCTGCTTCTCAATACTTACCATCATAATCCCTTTATTTCAGCCAGACTGTTTTTCTCATTCAATACACCTTCGTAAATCTTACATCTAAGCCTAAGCTCATACCATTTTCCTGACTTTATGCTCCTTACCAGTCATGCAATTTCATCCACTTCTCAGTTTCAATCAAGCAGCATAGGCAATTTAAGATGTAGCATTAAAATGAAATTCAAGTCTCTGGCCATTTTCAAATCATTATCATGCAGCCCTTCCTAGGTGATTATTTAAAATGAAAAATGTTCTTTTATGTTTAGGACTTTTTTGGTTCCCAATGAAGATTTTATTAGAATCAAAAATAGTTTATGCTTTTTATTGGTAACAAAATTCACATAGATGTTACCTGCTCATCAGAGTCATAGATAATATAATTTTACAGAAAGATCTAGAATTTTAATGGTATTCAAATTTTACAGGAGATATGTCCTTCTTATCTGACTAAGGTATAGGAGGCTGAGAATAACTAAAGAGGGCCTAAAGGGAATTAAATAATAGAGTTTAAAATTTTAATTTAAGTATATTTTGTGGATAATATTCAATCAGTTACTTCAGTAAAAGAAAAAGTTTGCATATTCAGGAATGATTATTCAAATGCAAATTTCTTTATTCATTCATTTGATTAAAAACAACTCTGCTCATCCACATTTAAAAATAATCTTTCACATAGATCCCATTTGTTGAATGGCATACATTCTTAATGATGCTTTAGTACATTTGAGGGTTTAACCAGGTGTTGTGGTCTATTAGAACACATTGAAAACTGATTTAAGAAACAGGACCGGGGCTTCCCTGGTGGCGCGGTGGTTGCGCGTCCGCCTGCCGATGCAGGGGAACCGGGTTCGCGCC
>NC_041220.1:75663824-75739136 GCF_002837175.3 Physeter macrocephalus | reverse complement strand
AAAAAAAAAAAAAAAAAAAGAAACAGGACCAATTCACTTAAATCAAAGTACAACTTTTCCTGGCAATTTTAATAATTTCAAGGCCTGTTCCTGTCTGGAGAGCAATGAGATATGTAGGAACTTTAGGCAGAATCCTTACAGCTTATATTCATTATTCGAGGATAGAATTAACATTGAATTAGTGTTAGGATTGTTTCAGCATGCACTGAATGGGGACAGGAAGAAAATGAAGGTCTTTGATTAACACATGATTATGGTGATTGGTATCATTTTTCAAAATATTTCCTATTCCAGGGAGATTTATAGTTCCTTTTGACATTAATTTAGGCTTGGTTATGGTCTCGAGATGCATCCCTCTTCATGGGAAGATTATACATCCTGTCTTATTGAATTTAGAAGCAGCCACATGACTTGCATTGACAAATAAAATGTTGCTAAGTAATGAGTAATGTGTATCACTTTTTAAGAAATCTTTAAGAACTTAACGGTTCACTATCTCCCTCTTTTCCTTCTAACTTGAGACTCACACATAGGGGCAGTTCCATCAACATTGACCTGGAATGCAGACAATATGGGAAGGAATGGAAGCAGATCTCAGCAGACATGTAGCATGAGAAAGAAAGAAACGTGTTTTGTAAAGCACTAAGGCTTTGTGGGGGATTGTTACTGCAACATAACCTAACCTACCTTGACTGGACCTTGACTAATACAATGAATATTGTTTGAACACTCCTTCTTCTTCTTTCTTTTATTTTTTTAATTAAAATGTACTGTTTAGTCAGTGGGAGTTGTATCAGTTTGTCTTTTGTACAGATGGAAAAGTTAAATGATTCCACATTCCCAATTTTATTCCAATGACATTTGATAAAAGCTTTATCCATTTAATTTTGCAATAGGTAATATATGTATAAGTATAAACTGGTGCACAGTGAAAAGTCTCCTTCATTTCCTGCTTGTTCCTCTGTCCATTCCCCTCCCCCACCATGAAAATCATTGTTATTAGATTTTTATGCCTCTTTTCAGTTTCCTTATATATGCCAAAGAAACATAGATACAGATTCTTACTTTCTTTATTTTTACATAAAAGGTGGTATATTATGCACATAGCTCTGAATATGATTTTTTATTTAGAATATATCTTGGAGGACTTTCCACATCAGTGCTCAGTTAGCTACTCATTCGTTTTTAGCCACATATTATCCATCATATGGATGTGTCATAATTTACTTAAGCCCTCTCTTTTTGGTGGTCATTTGGGTGGTTTGATTCTTTGGCTATTACAAATAATGCTGCAAACAACAAACATAATAATTATATGTTATAATATAATAAATATTAAAAAATAAAAATGACATAAAGTCATTTTGCATATGTCATCACATATGTAGACTCAATTCCTAGAAGCAGAATTGCTTGATCAAAAGTATATGTGTTTAGGGGACTTCCCTGGTGGTCCAGTGGTTAAGAATCGGCCTTCCAATGCAGGGGACATGGGTTCGATCCCTGGTCAGGGAACTAATATCTCATATGCCACGGGACAACTAAGCCTGTGTGCTCTAGAGCCCACGTGCAACAACTAGATACCTCACACACCACAACGAAAGATCCCGTGTGCCGCAACGAAGATCCTGCATGCTGCAACTAAGACCAGACACAGACAAATAAATAAATAATAAAAAAGTATATGTGTTTAAAAATTTGATAGATATTGCTACATTTATGATTATAGGACTTGTACAAATTCATGCTCTCACCAGCAATGTAGTAAGTCTCTAACTGCTTTGCCAAGAGTGTGTTACCAAATTTAGGAATATTTACAAATCTGATAAGTGAATAATGGCATCTTAGGGTAGCTTTAATTTGCATCATTCTTATCATAAGAGAGGTTCCATATAACTCCCAACAATGTAGTTAATCCTCTTTATTTGTTGGCGCCCTGGACACCCACTTAGCAAATCAGCCCTGAATCAGGCTCTGCTCCAATTCAATTTCTCCTTTCTTTCATTTGTTGCTATTATTCTAAGTTGTGCTCTCTGGTTCTTATTTCTAATTTTGGTTTTTGCAGCTTTCTCCCTTTGGCTTAGTGCCTTGTTGACTAACTAGAATTTAAATATCCTTACGGGGGGTGGGGAGGTCCTTTACAACAAACAGTCTTTCACAAAATAAAGTAAATAAATCCATTGGTATATTTTCTAATAAGATTTCTAAATGTGAAAAGCCGAGAGTATCAGGCATATACCTGGAGAGAAGGCAGACATGGGAGTATAGAAAAGATACTTGATTGCACCAAGAGAAATATCGGCCTAAAGAACTTGACTTGAAATTTTTCTTTCAGTTTTCTCTGTCCCTTTCTCTCTCTTTCTTTCTCTCTCCTTCCCTCCTAACTCACTCCACATTATATCTCACACAAAATTAGATACATAGAGACAATTGACTGAGGACCTTAGTTGAATATAGCCTTTCCTGGGCAGAAAATTTAATGTAAGAATGGGAGAAAATGAAGCAGAATTTATAATCTATAGGTTTGTAACTTATTTTTGTGTGTGTGAACTGTATCATGGTTATTATCATGCAATCAAAGATCCTGGTTGCATATTTATTTATCAATAATTCCTGACTGAGAGTCTTATAGTATATAACAAACTGATTCTTTCTCTTCTGCCAGAAGAGTTGTTCATCAAATTGAATTATGAACAAATGGAATTTTCTCTAAGAAACGCACTCTTACGTTTTCTGCTTAGCTGTTACATGGTCAATATTTAGGTAATTGAAATCTCCCATGAGCAGTATTATGACTTTTTCAGACCTTTTGTGGTGTATACAAATATTTCACAATTTGATTTCACTAATGGTTTTTGCAGATCAATAGGAAACCAGAAGCATCTTGTTCCCTTTTTCAATGTTAAATTTTATCTACATAGTAAAGAAAATCTGTCAGTCAAGATGTTATGCATTCATTCATCTAGTAATTCACAGCTTTCAACACAGACTGACAGAACATCAAAATCCCTAGGTCAGAGAATAGAACACTTATTTTTAAGATGTATAAAAATTTTAATGTCAATATTTATAAAGTAAGAATGCAAATCTATCTTTAACTCAGAAATGTGTTAAGTTTCTGAAACCCGTAAGGGCCCCGAGCCTGAGTTAGGCGTGTGTTGGGTACTCTAACCAAGGTATAGTGTTAATGGGAAAAGCAGTGATGTTGGTTGCATGGTTTACTTGTATTTAATCCAGTTCCTTCCCTTACTCCTAGCACACATTTTGAGAAATCAGTCTAGAGAAATACTTTCCTCAGCCAGTTATCTCATCCTCCTTCTTCATTTTGAAAAGGCAGTGATGCTGTCAGCATAGACTTCCCTTCTAAAGGAGTCCTATTTGTCATTGATGTAGTTGGCAAACTCACTCTGAAGAAAAGAGCAATTTTCTTATCACCAACCGGGGTGACACAAGGAGAGACTGAGGATCCCCTCTCAGCCTGGGACCCCTTTATATCTCTACAGCATGATGTTTGATTCTTTCATAAGCTATTGTCAAAATTTCATATAATTGATATTTAGGTACTTGACTTAATACCCTCTAGGGATATGCTTTTGAAGAAAAGATTTGCTTATTCCCCTCAGAATCTGGTACCTGTTGCTTTGTAATATACAAATAATGAACAAATCTGTGTTTATCTGAATTAAGTAGTTAATGTGTCTCTAAGTTTGATTGATACCACCTTGTTTCACTTTCCTAGACTACTGGTTTTCAACTGAGTAGTGGGCAACATATCAATGCATATATAAATTTACATCTATATTCACATTTTATCATTTAAGAATTATTCACCATGAACTTTTTAATATTTACCTATAATTTAATAGAAGCTTTTAAGATATACATTTTGCATATGTTTTATAATACATTCAGCATTTATTTTAATAGAACATATATTTTGTTTATAAATAAATACACATGTATTTGAGGTGTGCACTCAGTTTTTTTAATTGAAATAACTACAAAATCATAAAATATTTGTAAACTACTGTCCTAGAATATAATACACAATGAGAGTGTGGGATTGAGTCTCTAAAAAGAGAACAATTCTGTGAGAACATTCAGGTAATGCTTGGATTGTTACATCTACTTCATTATTTTTTCCTGGAAGAATAAAAGGTAAAAGGCTGGAATCTGAAATTCAATAGGAAAGGAATATTGCCTTTCAATTGCATGTAATTTTATTCTCTTTCCCTAATGTTACCCTTCTCTTTTCCCATTAAGGAATTAAAATGAGGAAGAAATGTCAATATGACATTTAGCATACAGGCGGGAATCCTAACAAGAAAGCCTACTCAAGCAGCTAAGTGTAGCACTGAAGTAGGAGGGCCTCAGGAGAGCCAAAGTCAGATTGTGTAAAAATCTGGATTTGTATTCCATGCATTCATCACGTAGCTTAGGAGAAGTCATTGACATCTCTAAATATCTTTTCCCTAATCTGAAAAGGAAGAACAGAAACACATCCTATGGACATAGCAAGATTGTTTTGATTTTTTAGTGAAAGTGAAAATATAAGGCACAAAGCAAACTAAGTTTTTTTTTTCTCTTTACATTGTGTCATAGTATTTGGAATTAGCATAAAAATACTCAAGAATAAAGAGAGGATATCCTGTGAATGAACCAGACAAAACAAAAAATATTATATGCTTTTCTATTTACTAATAATGAACTATCAGAAAGAGAAAGCAAGAAAGCAATCCTGTTCAAAATTCCAAGAAAAAGAATAAAATACCTAGGAATAAACTTAACCAATAACAGAGCTCTATGGCCATGAACTACCCTTCCAGACTGGACCATGTATATATCAATAATCTTAACCAAGAAGGTGAAAGACCTATACTTTGAAACCTTTAAAACACTGATGAAGTAAATTAAAGATGATACAAAGAAATGAAAAGATATTCAGTGGTTTGGGATTGGAAAAATTAATATTGTTAAAAGGTACATACTACCCAAAGAAATCTACAGATTTAATATAATCCCCATCAAAATACCCATGACATTTTTTTTACAGAACTAGAATAATCCTAAAACTTATATGAGACCATAAAATACCTCAATTGCCAAAGCAATCTAGAGAAAAAAGAACAAAGCCAGAGGTACACTCTCTGATTCAGACTATAATACAAAATTATAGTAATTAAAACAGCAAGAAATTGACACAAAAACAGGCACAAAGATCAATGGAACAAAAGAGAAAGCCTGGAAATAAACCCACGCACCTATGGTCAATTAATCTACAACAAAGGAGTCAAGACTATGCAGTGGAGAAAACACAGTCTCTTCAATAAATGGTTTTGGGAAAACTGGACAGCTACATGTAAAAGAATGAGATTTGAACACATCCTCAAACCAAACACAAAAATAAACTCAAAATGGATTAAATACCTAAATGTAAGACCTGAAAACATTAAACTCCTAGAAGAGAACATAGGCAGAACACTCTTTGACATAAATCATAGCAATATTTTTTTTTCTTTTTTGGATCTCTCTCCTAAGACAAAAGAAATAAAAACAAAAATAAATAAATGAGACCTAATTAAACTTAAAAGCTTTTTTACACTGCAAAGGAAATCATTGACAGAATGAAAAGATAACCTACTGAGAGAAAATATTTGCAAATGATATGACCAATAAGGGATAAATATCCAAAATATATAAATGCCATATATAGCTCAATTAAAAAAAAAAACCTGCTTAAAAAATGGACAGAAGACCTGAATAGTCACTTTTTCCAAAGAAAACATACAGATGGCCAACAGGCACATGAAATGATGTTCAACATCACTAATCATCAGAGAACTGCAAATCAAAGCCACAATAAAATATCACCTCATACCAGTCAAAATGGCCATCATCAAAAAGATCACAAATAATAGATGTTGGCAAGGATGCAGAGAAAAGGGAACCCTTGCACACTGCTGGTGGGAATGTAAATTGGTGCAGCCATTATGGAAAACAAGATAGATGTCCCTCAAAAAGTTAAAAATAGAACCACCATATGATTCAGCAATTTCACTCCTGGGTATATAGCCAAAGAAATCAAAAACATTAATTCAGAAACATAAATGCACCCCAATGTTCATAGCAGCATTATTTACAATAGGAAAGATATGGAGCCAACCTAAGTATCCAACAACAGATGAATGGAGAAATAAGATTTGAGATATATAGATTTATATATATATAGATAATATATATTAAAATTATTTGCTCCCCCATGTATATATATATGGGGGAGCAAATAATTTTAATTTTTTTATAAAGACACTGAAGAATCATGCAATACTGCCAGCATTGGATGCAATCCTGGGCCACAAGTCTGCACATTCCTTTGCAACTGGTCCTGAGATGGAGGAACTTTTCATCTCACCTTTATCGTTTACTATGACCCCTGCATTATCTTCAAAATAAACACACCATCTTTTCTCCAGTATGACTTTCATTGTCAAATTACTACTGGTGGATGTACCTTCTTTCTGGTTTGCCTTTCTTGACTGTGGCCATCACCATATCACCCATACCAGCAGCAGGAAGTCTATTCAATAATATTCATATATATGTATATACGAATATTACTCAGCCATAAAAAATTCTGCCATTTGCAACAAGGTGGATGGAACTATTTCATTATGCTTAATGAAATAAGTCAGACAGAGAAAGACAGATACTCTATGTTATCACTTATATGAGGAATCTAAAAAATTAAAACAAATAAATGTATATAAGAAAACAGAAACAGATTCACAGATATAGAGAAGAAATTAGTGGTTACCAGTAGGAAGAGGGAAGGTGAGAGGGGCAAAACAGGGATATGGGATTAAGAAACACAATCTACTAAGTAAAAGACAGATAAGCAACAAGGATGTATTGTACAGCACAGAGAAATTTAGCCATTATTCTGTAATAACTTTAAATGGAGTATAATCTATAAAAATATTGAATCACTTGTGTGTTACACACTTGAAACTAATTTAGTATTGTAGATTACACTTTATTAAAAGAAAGACGTGTAGCATATAGTACATTCTCCACTTTAATTACTTCTTTTCTGAGTAGTACTTTCATATTCAATAATTTGGAGTACTCACTTCACTGTTTCTGAAGCATTCTTATTAATTGAATAAAGAACAATTGTTATTTTTTAAGACACAGTAATGTCCTAATTTGCCTAGATTTACTGTTTTTTCTTGATGAACACAAATTACTTTCAAATTATTTTGAAGCATATTCATGACATTTTTTCTTTAATCTACAACACAGCTATTAAGATAAGCTGTTATTGGATAATATAATTGTTTTCTTGGTTTACAGTAACCACAAAGAATGCATTCACTAATATGTGAAATGTTTGATACAATGCTTGCTTGACACATTGTAGGGATCAATACATGGGTGTGATTAAGAAACCAGGTTTAATAATGAGGCTTAATGTTTATTTTCAATGAAATAATCCAATTATTTTTGGAAAGCTCTTATTTTATGCACATCAAATTTATTAATTAGAAGGGGTAAAGTTAACTCTCCAGGCAAGAGATTTCAGAGTTTCACTCTCTTCAAATTCATACAATTAGAAGAAAAATTAACAAAGAATTTTTAACAAACTAGAATTTTGAACACATTCCAATGAAAAAGGTAATTCACTAAGAAAAGCAGTTACAACAATATAAGGTGTTACTATGGTATTGATTCAAGTGAGAAGTCTAAAGATAGAGAAAATCAAGGAATGAAAAAAATACATTAAAATTGTACATACAAAAACACTTTAGAAATAGTATTTTTTCAACCTGTCAAAATAACCAAACTGAAGACAGTCTCTGTATGTTAATATGAAATGAGTTTGCCAGTCTCTGGTGTATTTTTCCAGTTTCATCCACCATATTTACATTAGCATTTCTCATGCACATGCCGGTGACATCACACTGGTACCACTATCATTTTTCAGAATAAAAATTTAAGTTATTTTGTTGTCCTAGTAAGATATAGCAATATTTTGATAAGTTGCTTCAAAACAAAATGTCATAAGATTAAAGCTGAAAATTACTCTTCATCCTTATGTGCTGTGATTGGTACATTTTAATAGAATGAACTTTAATAGAATGAACTTAGGAAGTTGGCACAACTTTTTAAATGGTTCTTGTCTTCTGAAATCCTCTGTTTCTAAAGGCAATGAATTTCAAAGATTAACAAGAGTGTCAATAATCTAGAGTTTTGTTCAGGTTCACTGAAATAATAACAGTGAATTATTTTAAAATTACATCACATACCTTTTGAGGAAAACAATTTTGAAGTTATAGTGATTCAGATTCATTATGATACACTTGTATAAGTAAATTCATCCTCAGAATCATAATTGCAGGCACTGAAACATTCTCAACTATTAAAGATATATTTTGATGTTTCATGCTCTCTATGATAGACAGGTGCCTTTATATATTTTAGAGAGCTTTTAGTCATGGTTGAATCAGAGTGATGCCTGCATAATAATCAGTTAACACAAAAACATCAAGAAAGTAGAGTCTGAATTCTTAAACAATTCCAATGTTTACTTATCGTTAGATTGAAAAAAAAAGTTAACTGGTTACTTTCATTTGTCTGAAATTCTATATATGTTTTTAAAATATATCATCAGATTATAACTAATAACAAACATCTGTGTAGGCATTCATCTTTCTCTGAAAATTTGAGACTCACAATTTTTAAGATGAGGCAGAAATTTAGCAGATTGTTTCCTAATCCCAACAGAAATAAGCCATTTCTTTTCTGACTACTGGTGCCTCCTGACTTCCCAGTCCTTCTCCATCCTTCACTAAAGATTCCCACACCTAGATCACTGACACCCTCTCTCTACTGTCCCACTAATAAGATCAATATTCATGGTGATTTGAACATTGAGGTCCATTTAAAATTCATTCCGTATAACATAGTTTCTTGATATCCTCAGTTAACCACCTACCTACCCTCTGTGTTATCCTCCATAACTACATCAGTGTTTCATTTCAAAACTTACCCCTTTTTGGTCTACATAGAAAATCCTAAAGATGCCACCAGAAAACTACTAGAACTCATCAATGAATTTGGTAAGTTTGCAGGATACAAAATTAATGCACAGAAATTGCTGGCATTCCTATACACCAACAATGAAAACTCAGAAGGAGAAATTAAGGAAACAATCCCATTTACCATTGCAACAAAAAGAATAAAATACCTAGGAATAAACCTGGCTAAGGAGGTGAAAGATTTGTACTCAGAAAACTATAAAACACTGATGAAAGAAATCAAAGATGACATGTTCTTCGATTGGAAGAATCAACATTGTGAAAATGACTATACTACCCAAAGCAATTTACAGATTCAGTGCAATGCCTATCAAACTACCAATGGCATTCTTCACAAAATTAGAACAAAAAATTTTACAATTCGTATGGAAACACAAAAGACCCTGAATAGCCAAAGCAATCTTGAGAAAGAAAAATGCAGTTGGAGGAATCAGGCTCCCCTACTTCAACCTATATATACCACAAAGCTACAATAATTAAGACATTATGGTACTGGCACAAAAACAGAAATATAGATCAATGGTACAGGATAGAATGCCCAGAGATAAACCCATACACATATGGTCACCTAATTTACAACAAGGGAGGCAAGAACATACAATGGAGTAAAGACAGCCTCTTCAATAAGTGGTGCTGGGAAAACTAGACAGCTACATGTGAAAGAATGAAATTAGAACACTACTTAACACCATACACAAAAATAAACTCCAAATGGATTAAAGACCTAAATGTAAGACCAGACACTATAAAACTCTTAGAGGAAAACATAGGAAAAGCACTCTTTGACATAAACCGCAGCAAGATCTTTTTGACCCACCTCCTAGAGTAATGGAAATAAAAAAATAAATAAACAATGGGACTTAGTTAAACTTAAAAGCTTTTGCACAGCAAAGGAAACCATAAACAAGACAAAAGGCAACACTCAGAATGGGAGAAAACATTTTCTAATGAAACAACAGACAAAGGATTAATCTCCAAAATATACAAACAGCTCATGGAGCTCAATATCAAAAAAGAAATCCAATTAAAAAATGGGTGGAAGACCTAAATAGACATTTCACCAAGGAAGACATACAGATGGCCAAGAGGCACATGAACAGATGCTCTACATCACTAATTATTAGAGAAATGCAAATCAAAACTACAATGAGGTATCACCTCATACCAGTCTGGATGGCTATTATCAAATATCTAGAAACAATAAATGCTGGAAAGGGTGTGGTAAAAAGGGAACCCTCTTGCACTGTTGGTGGGAATGTAAATTGATACAACCACTGTGGAAAACAGTATGGAGGTTCCTTAAAAATCTAAAAATAGAACTACCATATGACCCAGCAATCCCACTACTGGGCATATACCCTGAGAAAACCACAACTCAAATTCAAAAAGAGTCATGTACCACAATGTTCATTGCAGCACTATTTACAATAGCCAGGACATGGAACCAGCCTAAATGTCCATCGATAGATGAATGGATAAAGAAGATGTGTCACATATATACAAAGGAATATTAGTCAAAAACAGAAATGAAATTGAGTTATTTGTAGTGAGGTGGATGGACCTAGAGTCTGTCATACAGAGTGAAGTAAGTCAGAAAGAGAAAAACAAATACTGTATGCTAACACATATATATGGAATCTAAAATAAAAATAAAACTTTCTAATGAACCTAGGGACAGGACAGGAATAAAGAGGTAGAAATAGAGAATGTCCCTCCCTTGAGGAGGGAAAGGAGGGAGAAGGGAGGGAGGGCAAAGTGAGAGTAGCATTGATATATATACACTACCAAATGTAAAATAGCTAGTGGGAAGCAGCAGCATAGCACAGAGAGACCAGCTTGGTGCTTTGTGATGACCTAGAGGGGTGAGATAGGGAGGGTGGGAGGGAGACGCAAGAGGGAGGGGATATGTGGACATATGTATGCCTATGGCTGATTCGCTTTGCTGTACAATGGAAACTAACATGGTATTCTGATGTAATTATACTTCAATAAAGATATATTAAAAATAAATTAAATGTTTGAGATCAGCAATGGTCAGAGGAAGCGTATTACAGCTGACCAAGCAGAAAAGACTTTGGAAATCTCTGCCTCTGCTCTGTGTTCCCATTGTCCAATTCTTCTCTCATGAAGAAAGAATTTAACCTTCAAGAAGGATGGTCTGGAAATTTTCTCTGCATTGTATCAGTGATTTCACCAGATGTGGTCTTGTCTCCCTTACTTGCTAAACAGCAGGATATACAGTTTTCTGTGTATCTGAAGGCTCCAAGGAAGGTCCTGAATACTCTCAATGTAAATAAAGAGTAGACAGGGATGACCCCCTCATTCTGGGTGGGGAGAGCTTTCCCAAGATGCTCTCATCAGTGATCTCATTTGCATGGCTGCCTCCTGCCTCTTAGGAGAAGTACCTGAAGGCCTCCTGGGCTGTCAGGGAGGGAATTTGATCACAAACTCTCTGGTGACTTGAGAGACAGAACTCTTTGTATACTTATTGGCTTATGGTACATTATCTTCTACATAGTGCCTGTTCAGATCTTGCCTATTTTTTGACTGGTTTGTGTTTTTCAGAAAGTATCTCTTGAACCAGGATCAGAAAACTATAGCCTGCTGACTGGCTGCCTCTTTTTGTAAATAATGTTGAATCAAAAGTTGCCTGTTAAGAACCCTCCTACACTGTTGGTGGGAATGTAAATTGGTGCAGCCACTATGGAAAACAGTATGGAGGTTTCTTAAACAACTAAAAATGGAGTTGCCATATGATCCAGTAATCCCATTCCTGGGCATATATCTGGACAAAACTATAATTCAAAAAGATACATGCATCCCAATGTTCATAGCAGCACTATTCACAATAGCTAATACATGGGAGCAACCTAAATGTCCATTGGCAGATGAATGGATAAAGAAGATGTGGTATATATATACAGTGGAATATTACTCAACCATAAAAAGAACGAAATAATGCCATTTACAGCAACATAGATGGGCCTCAAGATTTTCATACTATATGAAGCCAGACAGAGAAAGACAAATACCATATGATATCACTTATATGTGGAACCTAAAATATGACACAATGAACTTATCTACGAAAGAGAAACAGACTCACAGACGAAAAGAACAGACTTGTGTTTGCCAAGAGGTAGGGCATGTGGGGGAGGGATGGATTGGGAGTTTGGGATTAGCAGATGCAAACTATTATATATAGAGTAGATAAACAACAAGGTCCTACTGTATAGCACAGGGAACTATATTCAATATCCTGTGATAAACCATGATGAAAAAGAATATGAAAAAGAATGTATATATATATATGTATAACTGAATCACTTTGCTGTACAGTAGAAATTAACACATCATAAATCAGCCAAACTTCAATACGATAGTACAATACAATACAATACTACTTCAATACTATACTACAATACAATACTATACTACAATACAATATTACTATAATTCAATCAGCTATAATTGTATATACTTCAATATACAATAAAATAAATTTAAAAAAAAGAAAAAAAGACACAATACCTCTTACAGTAGACATTACAGTCACATGTCCTCAGTTCCCTCTGAACCCATCCCAAATTCTATGGTCCTGTACTATGTTTATTCCTTTGTAAACCTATAACTCTTCCCTTATCTTTCCTTTTTCTTTCTCACCTGACAGACAAAATTCCAACCCTAGTTAAAGCCAGGGTCTCATTTCTATTTAGCCAAAAGTTGCTGTATAAAAATATACAGAAGTTTTGACTGAAAATAATACTAATATAAAATATTACTGTTCTTTGCTTAAGATTTTATTTTCTCACAATCTATTACTACTATTTATACAATCTCATTCTTAACCCTACACCACTTCCTGCTCTCCTGAATCTCAGGTAACATTTTCTATATTCTCTGGCTCATCTTACTCAAACCCTCTTCAACACTTGACACAGATGATAATCCCTTATTTAAATACTTTCTTCTATGGAATTCCCGGATAACACATTCTTATGGAGTCCCTTCATTTTTTCCATGGGGTTCCTTCTTACACATGGCTTTTACTGTTGGCTTTTTGTCCGTACTAATCCTCTAAATATTATGATAACCAGGATATTATATTTGATGTTCTACCTTTTTCTTTTCATCTGCATTCTATTTTATTTTCTGCATTCTTAATTAGTTTATCCAGTTCAGCAACTTCAAATATGATTCTAAGGTTATATTTCCATTCTAGCCTCTCTCCTGAGCCTTGAGCTCCTGAAACATATATATTATAATTATATATTACAATTATTTAATTTAATGCTCAATGTTATTGATTAATAATCATCTCTGATTAAACATGATGGTTACCGAAGTCTTAATCTTTATCTCATTGCAACAATTCTTACTTAAGCCTTCTGTGACTCAGTAAATGATACCATGATTCAGTCAGTTGATTTATCTCTTTTTAATTTTTATTGGAGTATAGTTGCTTTACAATGTTGTGTCAGTTTCTAATGTACAATGATGTGAATCAGCTATATGTATACATATATCCCCTCAGTTGACTTATTTTTGATTTTTATACTTTTCTTACAAAATTTTTCTATTTTTTCCAGTATATTAGCAAGTCATACTATTTATACCTTCAAAATGTATTCATTTCTCAAAATTTCAGCTACTAATTTTATAGTTCAAGTCACCATCCTTTCTAACATCTAACTAAAAATAGCCTAACACTTTATCTCTTTGCTACCATTACTGTCTCTTCAAATGTGAGCCAGCATGATAGTTCTAAAATATACATCAGAGATTGACAGTTTCACTGAACACCCTCACAAGTTTTCCTATTACTCTTAAAATAAAATCCAACTCCTTAACAATGGCCAGAATTTTATCCAACCTCTGACATAGCTTCTCTAAATTCTTCCTCCTTTCTTCCCATCAGTTATTATGCATTAGCAACTTTAGCTCCCCCCCACCCCCTTAATCATGAAAAGCATGTTGCCATCTCAGGGTCTATGAATTTGCATTTCCTGCTTCTCAAACTCTTTCTGCAAGGCTGCTTCCATTTCCTAGCCCACGTCTCCATTCAAATGATTCCTCCTCATACAGCCTTCCCTGGTTACCTGCTCTGAGCCTCACTGTGAGCATCTTATTTAATCCTCTTCATAACACTCATTAATATCTGCCATTATCTTAAACATGTATCTGTTTTTGCATCCATTAACTGTCTCTCACTCTATACTATAAACTTCTTGTGAAAATTCTTACTTCTTCTTACTATCCTAGCAACTAGGACAGAGTCTAGCACATAAAAGGCAATCTAGATAAGATTTTGGTCACTTTCTGATTGCAGAAGAAAGAGCTTTATTATAAGTTTGTTTGCCAGAGAGAGAGAGAGGAGTATATATATATTGATATTAAATATCAGGTAGAGGCTATGCTGCTAACTCTTTCCTCTTCCAAAAAAAAGAGGGGTTGAGAAAGTGGCTATGATCGGTATCCCATCAAGATTTCATATTTGATCATTTTCCCATGATCATTTTAAAGTCCATCCCATTGTTAAGTGGTGATTTGGAATACCTCTCCAGGAATTTCTAGAAAATCTTTACCTATGAAGAGATATACATTCAACTTTAGAATCCAACAGATAGTTATAGAGTGTTTGGTATGCACCAGGAACTGTGTCAAGCGTAATGGTCAAGAAATACAAGTTTCCTGTCTTCACAGAATGATGTTAGATAAGTATACTGTAAAAGTCTGGTGTCATGGAATCCAAGGAAATAAAGTATTTGAAGAATGAGAAAAATGGGAAGCTATGTATTCAGTGCAGCTTGAGTAAGTACTGAAATGTGAATACTGAATTCAATGGCCAGGAAATTATTAGTCACCTTAATAGGAGTAGATTTGGTAGAGGTGTTAAGGAAAGGAGTGTGCAATTCTTATCATACTAGGGTTAGAATGAGTACAGGTTTGAAAAAATGGTAGATATAAGCATAGATCTAAGGTAAAAAAACATTTTTGTTTTATTTCAAACAAGGAGAGAAGTTAAGAATGAAAATACTGCTGGAATGAGCTAGTCGAGAGAGAATTAAAGATAAAATAGAGAAATGAGAAATGTTTTAAGTATCAGTGTCTTAAGAAGGGAAAAAGATGTGGCAATTTAAAACAAACATTGAAAGGAGCTCCAAGTAGAAGGAGATTCTGGCTGTGAATTCACTTAATTTTGTAGGTTTGGGATAAGAAAAGAAAGAAATTTATAAGTGATGGTTTGCATTTTTTTTCCCTGGGAAGTATAAAAAAATAATCTGCTCAGTAGAGAGGGAATCTGAGGTTTGGAAAGGATGGAGAATATTTAAAGTAAACACTGGAAATAGAAGAAGGTTTGAGACACAGAAAAGAACTGCTGAATGATATGGAACAATGCTATGAAATAGAACTTTCTGCAGTAATGAAAACTTTTTATACCTTTGCTGTACAGAGCTATAACCACTATAAAACATGAGGTCACTGAGCATTTGAAGTGTGTCCAGTGCAACTGAGAAACTAATTTTTAATTGTATTTCAATTCAATACATTTAAATTTAAATAGCCACATGTGGTTAGTGGTTATCATACTAGAGAGACAGGTATGAAGGATGTAGTTGGAGACTACAACCATGAATCCACATAGGTAGGGAAGTTTTTTTGACAATTTTAATCTAAGGTAAAACAGGAAAGGGTTAGGGTTAGTGTGTATATATATATATATATATAATATATATATATATACTTTTAAAAAGTATGCTATCTGTCTAACCATTATACAACTTTAAGTCAATATTATGTAATCATGATGATATTAATTAACTTTGAATTGATCACAGATTCCTGAATCAGGAACCACACTACAATTAATTCAGTCTGTTAGTAATGAAACTTTTCAAGTTAATTTAGCAATTTTAAGCACCAGACCCCACGGTGTACTGTTAACTGTTTTAACTGTTTCTGACTCCCAACTGCTTAATTCCTTCCCCTACGAAAGTCTAGCTCTCCAAGCCCTAAGGAAATCTGAGGAATATACATTAATTCCTTATCAGAGACAGTTGCTGCTCTTCCTGAATCATTGAACAATTAATGTCCTCACTCCCTTGCCCTCATATCCCATTTTCTCTGGTAAAACTTCTGATGCTAGTGCCCTACTTATTGCTCTTACCCCAATCTCTTTAAGTGAGATTCATAATGTATCTTAACCTTGTATTTGTCACAGATCTTGCTTCAGTATTTCTAGATTTAACAGAGCTCCTATTACGTAAAAATATATAATTAAATCTATGAATCTAGGTTCTTATTGAACCAACCACTATAGAAGACACAAATGTCTCTGGAATTAAAGCTTCATAAAAGTAATTTTATCAACACGACATCTGTGCTCTTGTACCACACATTCTAAACACAAAACTATATAGAATGTGTCATATTTTGATAGGATTTTAAAATTATCAAGTAGCACTATTTTGTTCCTTGCTTCATCACATCAAGCTTGGCATGTCCAATATTCTACAGAACAAATGGGTTCTCTCACAAAGGTGATGAATTTGGGTTACCTTCGCCTCTTCTATATCTATACATTTTTCAAAGATTTAGAGCTTTACTTCCAAAAAATTAGGAAATATCACAAAATTGTTAGTAGGAAATCAAGAATAGTGAATGCAAAGATTTCAGTGTTATGTGGATTTATTTTTACCAAAAAAGCAAGGGTTGATAATTATGACATTCAATAGAAACAATTCTAGGTAATAATTTTGATACATATGGTTATCCTCACTTTATAAAGGAAGAACTGAGGCTTAGAAAGCCTATGTAAAATTTTAAAAATAATGAAATTAGTGGGTGGTGAGCCATGACCCAGCAGAAGTCTAATTTCGATGTTTAGGTGCTTGATACCTACATTGCTTTTCATCTACTTAGAGGAAGTTGTTTTCATTGGAGGAAATGAGAGGTTTTTTAACTTAAAAAATATGCATATTTTAAGTCCTAGCATTGTACTTTGACTGCCTTTTCTCAGACTCCTTCAACTTTTGTAGACTTGGCCATTAAAAACCTGAATTGCAGTGCTTCCCTGGTGGCGCAGTGGTTGAGAGCCCGCCTGCCGATGCAGGGGACACGGGTTCGTGCCCGGGTCCGGGAAGGTCCCACATGCCGCGGAGCGGCTGGGCCGGTGAGCCATGGCCGCTGAGCCTGCGCGTCCGGAGCCTGTGCTCCGCAACGGGAGAGGCCACGACAGTGAGAGGCCCTCGTAAAGCAAAAAAAAAAAAAAAAAAAAAAAAAAAAAAAAAAAAAAACCTGAATTGCAGCAGCAGAAAAATGGATAAAAGAGATTAGACCAAAGGTGGATGGGAATGGAAGATTTAATCTGATTGTGAGTACAACTTACTTGAAAGTAAAGGAAGCACAGCAAACTAGTGTGGGCTCTAAATTGACTTTGATATCTACATGGTCCAGTCTGGAAGGGTAGTTCATGGCCATAGAGCTCTGGAGGAAGAAATATTTTTCCATTTATTGAAATATTCTTATGGAGAGTTTATTAATGTACTGTAATTGCCTTTGTAAGATCTACTCATTTCTGATTAGATAGATTTATACCTATTTAAAGATGTTTATTTTTTCTATTCTGAATGGAAGTATTATTTTCATTATTCTACCTTTGCTTGTATATAAGAAAGTTTCATTGCTGTTTTTGTATGATGTGCCCTGTGTGTATGTGCTTATTAGTGTTTATCTCATTACCACTCACTTTCATAAACTCGATAATTCTAAGAAATTTTCCCATTGATTTCCACTGGCTTTCTATGGATCAAGTAATGCAGCCTGAAAATAATGATGATCATGTCTTTTTTTAATTAATTTTGCTCCCAAAACAATAAACGATCAGGTCCATGTTAGTTGCTAAAGTTTTCTTCAAACTGCAACTCATTTAGGCATATATAAGTCTTATGCTGACTTTGCTCTCTCTGTCTTCTTTGTGTGTCTCTCTTGTTTAATCATTTTCTTTAATATTTCTTTTATCACTATTTTTGTAGAAAATTTCCACAAAATTTCTACACATATACTGTTCCATTTTCTGCAGTTAATTATATTCCATAATTTCTGATTTATATTTTCTGTAGTCAGTGAATTTTGAGTTGTCTTAAATACTTTGATGAACGCAAGCAACTTTCTCCACTTTAGATTGAAAGTGATTTTCAATCCACTTTCTCTTTATTGCTTCCTATAGCTTTTCATCCATGCTAGATCACAGAACATTCTACAATTTTCTCCTGACGTTTTTAGTAAAATATATCAAAGGGTTTCTGTTTATCCATATTCTCATACATGTATTACCGTACCTTCATGCATAGGATACTCTTTGGGACATAGATCCCACGGTGGTTTATTTTCTTCAACTAAGAACATTTTATCTAGTACGGGAGTTTGCCAATGTGTGTAAACAATGAAGGGGAGGGAGCAGGTAAATTAACTCTTGCCCAACAAAATAGATGATATCTTTCACTTGGGTGGGAACCACAGCTATTTTGATTACCACTGTATACCTAGTACTTAGCAAAAAAAGCTCAATATATAATATTCTTGAATAGATGAATAATAAAATCTCATTCTTAGATAGTTAAGTGAAGAATCAGCTGATATGCACAGCTTCTGGTCCAATTAACAGTATATATCAGTAAAGATATTAATCTTTACTGATCTGAGGTAGACTTTTCCCCTTTTTCCACTGAATACTTCTATGACCACGTGAAGTTAATAAACAAAACCACCTTCTCAGCAAACACACACACACACACACACACACACACACACACACACATACAGAATACCTACAATCCCTCATGTAGACCTATCAAGGTTTTCACTGAATCCTACAGGACTTTACTTGTGAGGATTTCATTTTCCTCTTTGCACTGTGCCATAGGCAGGTCCACCACTTTGA
Organism: Physeter macrocephalus; assembly: GCF_002837175.3. Lineage (NCBI taxonomy): Eukaryota > Metazoa > Chordata > Mammalia > Artiodactyla > Physeteridae > Physeter > Physeter macrocephalus. The sequence continues at coordinate 75,720,095 of NC_041220.1, read as the reverse complement.
TTTTTGTGGAAATTTTAGCCTGAAAGTTTGGAGACCAAGAGCAGAACATAAATACTCAAAACCTTGTGTAATGATGGCAAGTTTTCCTGACTAGTTCTGGGTGGCAGGAATTAAATAAGAAAATGTGTTTAAGCTGACCACGTGTCTCCCAGTGAAGCTCTTTTGTTAAAGGAAAGTCTTCCTGGACTCTAAGAATTTGTGTAACCAGACATGTTAATTTTTGATGCTCTCATGAGTTTCTATCTTTTTAATGTTTTCACTCTTTATTTTCCTTTCCTGTTTTGCTAGAACTTCACAGACTGCTAGACAATATTTGATTTTGGAAGGTATATCTGTTTTGTTTAGGATTATATGACTGCTTTGAGATGCCTTAATATACAGTTATATATGTAATAGTTTCTCGAGAACTGTATAAGGACATGGGGAAGAAATTGCTGATTGCCCCCAATATGTTTGCCTCTTTATTCAATCATATTAATATTCATCTTGGAAAATGGTTTCTCAACAACAAACCTATGTTTCTCAGCCTCCCTTTCTGTTAACGTGGCCAAAAGACTAAGTTCTAGTCAGCGGGAAGGAGGTGAAAATTACCATGTAGCAGATTCCAGAAAACTTTCTTCCGAGACCACTGGCATAAGTGTTACTACTTTATTTTCAATTCTTCCTCCATCTTGCTGCTTAGAACATGATACCTGGGATGTAAATGTCATTCTCCTGAACTAAGTTATTGAAGCATTATTGAGCAGCAAGATTGAAGAAGTCTAATTTCTTGAGTCACAGTAGGAAGAGGATTTATTTTTCTGGAATTATAATTTAATATCTTGTATTATAATATTAAATATTATAATTTAATATCTTGTAAATTATTTTCTGTTTTATTTACAAATATATCAGCAGAAATTCCTTGTGTGGAAGATGATAGTGAATAAAAATAAATAAAATACCCACCTGTTATTAGATGTAAAAAAGTCACCATTTCAATTAAAATTAAATCCTCCCTTGAAATCTTTTTTTTTTTTTTTTTGTAGCTTAAAACAGCATGGGTTTATTATGTCAAGTTTGGGAGTTCAGGAGTCTGAAATGGGCTTCAATGGGCTAATATCAATATCAATATCTAAAGGCTGCTCATATTCTTGGCTTATGTCCTCCTTGCAACTCCAAAGTCAGCAATGGCCAGTCAACATTTTTCCTGCGACATCACTCTGACCCTGATTCTTCTGCTTCTTCTTCTTCCATATTTAAAGACCTTGTCATTGCTTTGGGTCCACTCAGAAAATTCAGGATAATCTTCTTATTTTAAGGTCATCTGATTAGAAAACTTAATCCTATTTTAAATATTAATTCCTGCATATCATATGACAAAATATTCACAGATTCTGGGGATTAAGATGTGGACATCTTTGGGGACTATTATTCCACCTACCATGCATATTTGTTATAAATTCATATAATCTACCCTTGATGAACTTTCCACTTTCATTTCTTACCATTCTGTGCCTCCCTGGATACAACTAAACGATTGTAATCTCCATGTTGTTCTTTGAAAATATGGATTTCACTCAAATGGCAGGGACCTTATGTCATGTTTTCCTTCTTCCTTGAAGAGAAGTCTTCTCAAAGATGTATGCTTCAAATTCTCCTTTGTGTTATTTCATTTGCTCAACTGTCCTATTTTCAAAAAGCCCTGTACTAACAAACCTATGTAATATAATATACTCTATAACTATCATTTCCTTACCATGCTTTACTTTTTTCGTAAAATATATGTACTTGTTTCTTTTACTCTTGTCTGACTCCTTCATAAGAATTTGAGCACAATCAGGGCAGAGATTTAATATGTCTTGATTCACTTCAGTGTCCTTAGCATCTAAAAAAGGGACTGTTAGAGACAAGCACTCAAATATTTGTTATATAAATGGAGAGATGTACAAATACATGCTTTTCATGCTCAAATCTATGGTAAGTACTTCACATTTGATATATCAATTGATCTTCTTGGCTTGTTGATGAAGCCATTTATCACTTATATTTTATAGTTCGGATAACCATAGTTCATAGAAATTATTTTATCTGAGACTCCACAGTAGCAAAACTGGGACACTTACTCATACATGTTTGATTCCATGTTCCATATTGTTCCACAGCCAAGTTTATACTGTTCCTCTACACTGTGCTATTTTTAAAATTTATTTATTATTTTTATTTATTATTTTTGGCTGTTTTGGGTCTTTGCTGTGCGCCGGCTTTCTCTAGTTGTGACGAGAGGGGGTTACTCTTTGTTGCGGTGTGCAGGCTTCTCTTGTTGCGGAGCACAGTCTCTAGAGCGTGTGGGCTTCAGTAGATGTGGCGCATGGGCTCAGTAGTTGTGGCGCATGGGCTCTAGAGCTCAGGCTCAGTAGTTGTAGTGCACAGGCTTAGTTGCTCCACGGTATGTGGGATCTTCCCGGACCAGGGCTCGAACCCATGTCCCCTGCATTGGCAGGCAGATTCTTAACCACTGCGCCACCAGGGAAGCCCTACACTGTGCTATCTTATAGAGATGAATATGCTGATCCATGCCTTCAAAGTGACTACAATTTTATTGGAGATGTTAGATACTTCAATTAAAGGACAGATATCAAGGCATAAAAATTAGAGTATGGAAGAAATAGTAGAGTACCTGTTACATAGTATGTTTCCATAAAAAAATTATTGAAAACTTGTTGAAGAAAATAAAATTCTTTAAGATTCCAGAAAAATTACAAAGCTGGAGTTATCAATGATATCTTCAGAAATGAGGTACCTTTGAACAGCATGAGAATGAAAAGTGCATGCACTTCTCATTTATGGATTCTCTGACGATGTAATTGGTAGATGAATTTACCTATATTGAACATCCTGATACAGACCAGAGAGACCTTGGTTATGATTCATTTAGGATAGTTTATAGTACAGTGGTTCTCCACTATGGCTCTACATTATAATCACCTGGGAAACTTTACAAATACTTCTCCATAGTTAACTCCCCCAAATAGAGATTTAATTGGCACCAGAATCTTTAAAATTTCCTTAAGTGGTTCTAATATTTAACCAAGGCTGGGAACCACTGCCATAGTATATGTGTCCATGAGAATACTTAATAAAGCTCAGGGTCTGTATGCAGGCATAGAAATGCTTAGACTTAACAAATTAATGGTTGCTTTAAACTATAATTTGTTGAAGAAAGCATATTTGATAAGAAACATTGTACTGCATTCAATCCAATTTCTGTATGTAATAAATGAATACATAATTTAATTTAAATATCCAATAATTGAGTCTTGAAAAACTTATAAGTATCTTGCCATTATTCATGAATATAAGTTACTGGGTTTTAAGTAAATTAAATTATCTTTTCATGCCCTCAAAATAATGTATGACTTCCTTCAAACATTTCATTGGCATAAAATTCTCAGAAGCAATAATTCCTTTTGTTTTGTCTGGGTAGAAGGTTTTTTTTTTTAATTTTTTTAACATCTTTATTGGAGTATAATTGCTTTACAATGTTGTTTTAGTTTCTGCTGTATAACAAAGTGAATCAGCTATATGCCTACATATATCCCCATATCCTCTCCCTCTTGCATCTCCCTCCCACCGTCCCTATCCCACACCTCTAGGTGGTCACACAGAGCACCGAGCTGATCTCCCCACATGATGCAGCTGCTTCCCACTGGCTATCTATTTTACATTTGGTAGTGTATATATGTCAATGCTACTCTCTCATTTCGTGCCAACTTACCCTTCCCCCTCCCTGTGTCTTCAAGTCCATTCTCTATGTCTATGTCTTTATTCCTGTCCTGCTCCTGGGTTCATCTGTACCTTTTTTTTTTTTTTTTAGATTCTGTATATATGTGATAGTATACGGTATTTGTTTTTCTCTTTCTGACTTACTTCACTCTGTGTGACAGACTCTAGGTCCATCCACCTCACTAAAAATAACTCAATTTTGTTTCTTTTTATGGCTGAGTAATATTCCATTGTATATATGTGACACATCTTCTTTACCCATTCATCTATCGATGGACATTTCGGTTGCTTCCATGTCGTGGCTATTGTAAATAGTGCTGCAGTGAACATTGTGGTACATGTCTCTTTTTGAATTATGGTTTTCTCAGGGTATATGCCCAGTAGTGGGATTGCTGGGTCATATGATAGTTCTATTTTTAGTTTTTTAAGGAACCTCCATAGTGTTCTCTCTAGTGCCTGTATCAATGTACATTCCCACCAACAGTGCAAGAGGGCTCCATTTTCTCCACACCCCCTCCAGCATTTGTTGTGTGTAGATATTTGATGGCCATTCTGACTGGTGTGAGATAATATCTCATTGTAGTTTTGATTTGCATTTCAATATTGTTTAGTGATGTTGAGCATCCTTTCATGTGTTTGTTTGCAATCTGTATATCTTCTTTGGAGAAATGTCTGTTTAGGACTGGGTTGTTTGTTTTATTGATATTGAGCTGCACAAGATGCTTGTATATTTTGGAGATTAATCTCCTGCCAGTTGCTTCGTTTGCAAAAACTTTCTCCCATTCTAAGAGTTGTCTTTTCATCTTGTTTATGGTTTCCTTTGCTGTGCAAAAGCTTTTAAGATTCAATAGGTCCCATTTGTTTACCTATGTTTTTATTTCCATTTCTCTAGAAGGTGGATGAAAAAGGATCTTGCTGTGATTTACGTCAAAGACTGTTGTTCCTATGCTTTCTTCTAAGAATTTTATAGTGTTTGGTCTCAAACTTAGGTCTTTAATCCATTTTGAGTTTATTTTTGTATATGGTGTTAAGAAGTGTTCTTCTTTTACTCTTTTACATGTAGATGTTCAGTTTTCCCAGCACCACTTATTGAAGAGGCTGTCTTTCTCCATTGTATACTCTTGCCTCCTTTATCAAAAATAAGGTGACCATATATCATGGGTTTACCTCTGGGCTTTCTATCCTGTTCCATTGATCTATATTTCTGTTTCTGTGCCAGTACCACACTGTCTTGATTACTGTAGCTTTTGTAGTATAGTCTGAAGTCAGCGAGCCTGATTCCTCGAGCTCCATTTTTCTTCCTCAAGATTGCTTTTGCTATTCAGGGTCTTTTTTTGTTTCCATACAAATTGTGAAATTTTTTGGTCTAGATCTGTGAAAAATGCCATTGGTAGTTTGATAGGGATTGAACTGAAACTGTAGATTGCTTTCGATGGTATAGTAATTTTCACAATGTTGATTTTTCCAATCCAAGAACATGGTATATCTCTTCATCTGTTTGTATCATCTTCAATTTCTTTCATCAGTGTCTTATAGTTTTCTGCATACAGGTCTTTTGTCTCCTTAGGTAGGTTTATTCCTAGGTACTTTATTATTTGTGTTGCAATGGTAAATAGGATGTTTCCTTAATTTCTTTTTCAGATTTTCATCATTAATGTATAGGAATGCAGGAGATTTCTGTGCATTAATTTTGTATCCTTCTGCTTTACCAAATTCATTGATTAGCTCTAGTAATTTTCTGGTAGCATCTTTTGGAGTCTCTGTGTATAGTATTGTGTCATCTGCAAACAGTGACAGTTTTACTTCTTTTCCCATTTGGATATGTTTCCATACAAATTGTGAAATTTTTTGGTCTAGATCTGTGAAAAATGCCATTGGTAGTTTGATAGGGATTGAACTGAAACTGTAGATTGCTTTCGATGGTATAGTAATTTTCACAATGTTGATTTTTCCAATCCAAGAACATGGTATATCTCTTCATCTGTTTGTATCATCTTCAATTTCTTTTTCTTTTCTGATTGCTATGGCTAAAACTTCCAAAACTATGTTGAATAATAGCAGTGACAGTGGGCAACCTTGTCCTGTTCCTGCTCTTTTAGGAAATGGTTTCAGTTTTCACCATTGAGAATGGTGTTAGCTGTGGGATTGTCATATATGGCCTTTATTATGTTGAGGTAGGTTCCCTCTATGCCTAATTTCTGGAGAGTTTTTATCATAAATGGGTGTTGAATTTTTGTCAAAAGCTTTTTCTGCATCCATTGAGATTATCATATAGATTTTATTCCTTAATTTGTTAATGTGGTGTATCACATTGATTGATTTGCATATATTGAAGAATCTCTGCAATCCTGAGATAAACCACACATAACCATGGTGTATGATCCTTTTAATGTACTGTTGGATTCTGTTTGTTAGTATTTTGTTGAGGATTTTTTCATCTATGTTCATCAGAGATATTGGCCTGTAGTTTTCTTTTTTTGTGACATCTTTGTCTGGTTTTGGTATCAGGGTGATGGCGGCCTCATAGAATGAGTTTGGGAGTCTTCCTCCCTCTGCTATGTTTTGGAAGAGTTTGAGAAGGATGGGTGTTAGCTCTTCTCTAAATGTTTGATAGAATTCACCTGTGAAACCATCTGGTTCAGGGCTTTTGTTTGGTGGAAGATTTTTAATCACAGTTTCAATTTTAGTGCTTGTGTTTGGTCTGTTTATATTTTCTATTTCTTCCTGGTTCAGTCTCAGAAGGTTGTGCTTTTCTAAGAATATGTCCATTTCTTCCAGGTTGTCCATTTTATTGGCATGTAGTTGCTTGTAGTAATCTCTCATGATCCTTTTTATTTCTGCAGTGTCAGTTGTTACTTCTCCTTTTTCATTTCTAATTCTATTGATTTGAGTCTTCTCCCTTTTTTCTTGATGAGCTTGGCTAGTGGTTTATCAATTTTGTTTATCTTTTCAAAGAACCAGCTTTTAGTTTTATTGATCTTTGCTAATGTTTCCTTTGTTTCTTTTTCATTTATTTCTGATCTGATCCTTATGATTTCTTTCCTTTGCTAACTTTGGAGTTTTTTGTTCTTCTTTCTCTAATTACTTTAGGTGTAAGATTAGGTTGTTTATTTGAGATATAAACTTCCCTCTTAGAACTGCTGTTGCTCTATCCCATAGGTTTTGGGTTATCGTGTTTTCATTGTCATATGTTTCTAGGTATTTTTTTATTTCTTCTTTGATTTCTCCAGTGATCTCTTGGTTATTTAGTAGCATATTGTTTAGCCTCCATGTGATTGTATTTTTTACAAATTTTAAAAAATTGATAAATTTTGTAATTGATATCTAGTCTCATAGTGTTGTGGTTGGGAAAGATACTTGATATGATTTCAGTTTTCTTAAATTTACCAAGGCTTGATTTGTGACCCAAGATATGATCTATCTTGGGAAGTGTTCCATAAGCACTTGGGAAGAAAGTGTGTTCTGTTTTTCGTGTAAGAAATGTCCTATAAATATCAATTAAGTCCATCTTCTTTAATGTGTCATTTAAAGCTTGTGTTTCCTTATTTATTTTCATTTTGGATGATCTGTCCGTTGGGGAAAATGGGGTGTTAGAGTCCCCTACTATTATTGTGTTACTGTCAATTTCCTTTTTTTGGCTGTTAGCATTTGCCTTATGTATTGTGGTGTTCCTATGTTGGGTGCATGAATATTTACAATTGTTATATCTTCTTCTTGGATGGATCCCTTGATCATTATATGGTGTCTTTCTTTTTCTCTTGCAATAGTCTTTATTTTAATGTCTATTTTGTCTGATATGAGTATTCCTACTCCAGCTTTCTTTTAATTTCCATTTGCATGGAATATCTTTTTCCATTTCCTCACTTTCAGTCTGTATGTGTCCCTAGGTCTGAAGTGGGTCTCTTGTAGACAGCATATATGCTGGTCTTGTTTTTGTATCCATTCAGCCAGTCTATGACTGGAGCATATAATCCATTTATATTTAAGGTAATTATCAATATGTATATTCCTGTTTCCATTTTCTTAATTGTTTTGGCTTGTTATTGTAGGTCTTTTGCTTCTCTTGTGTTTCCTTCCTAGAGAAGTTCCTTTAGCATTTGTTGTAATGCTGGTTTGGTGGTGCTGAATTCTCTTAGCTTTTGCTTGTCTGTAAAGCTTTTAGTTTCTCCGTCGAAATGAATGAGATCCTTGCTGTGTAGAGTAATCTTGGTTGTAGGTTTTTCCCTTTCATCACTTTCAATATGTCCTGCCACTCCCTCTGGCTTGCAGAGTTTCTGCTGAAAAACCAGCTGTTAACCTTATGGGGATTCCCTTGTATGTAATTTGTTGCTTTTCTCTTGCTGCTTTTAATATTTTTTCTTTGTATTTAATTTTTGATAGTTTGAGTGATATGTGTCTTGGTATATTTCTCCTTGGATGTATCCTGTGTAGGACTCTCTGTGCTTCCTGGACTTGACTATTTCCTTTCCCATGTTAGGAAAGTTTTCAACTATAATCTCTTCAAATATTTTCTCAGACCCTTTCTTTTTCTCTTCTTCTTCTGGGACCTCTATAATTAGAATATAAGTGCATTTATGTTGTCCCGGAGGTCTCTGAGACTGTCTTCAATTCTTTTCATTCTTTTTTCTTTATTCTGCTCTGCAGTAATTATTGTATTTTCCAGGTCATTATTGTATTTTCTAGGTCACTTATCCGTTCTTCTGTCTCAGTTGTTCTGCTATTGATTCCTCCTAGAGAATTTTTAATTTCATTTATTTTGTTGTTCATCATTGTTCGTTTGTGCTTTAGTTCTTCTAGTTCCTTTTAAAACGTTTCTTGTATTTTCTCCCTTGCTGCTTTTAATATTTTTTCTTTGTATTTAATTTTTGATAGTTTGAGTGATATGTGTCTTGGTATATTTCTCCTTGGATGTATCCTGTGTAGGACTCTCTGTGCTTCCTGGACTTGACTATTTCCTTTCCCATGTTAGGAAAGTTTTCAACTATAATCTCTTCAAATATTTTCTCAGACCCTTTCTTTTTCTCTTCTTCTTCTGGGACCTCTATAATTAGAATATAAGTGCATTTATGTTGTCCCGGAGGTCTCTGAGACTGTCTTCAATTCTTTTCATTCTTTTTTCTTTATTCTGCTCTGCAGTAATTATTGTATTTTCCAGGTCATTATTGTATTTTCTAGGTCACTTATCCGTTCTTCTGTCTCAGTTGTTCTGCTATTGATTCCTCCTAGAGAATTTTTAATTTCATTTATTTTGTTGTTCATCATTGTTCGTTTGTGCTTTAGTTCTTCTAGTTCCTTTTAAAACGTTTCTTGTATTTTCTCCATTCTGTTTCCAAGATTTTGGATCATATTTACTATCATTACTCTAAATTCTTTTTCAGGTAAACTGCCGATTTCCTCTTCATTTGTTAGGTCTTATGGGTTTTTGCCTTGCTCCTTCATCTGCTGAGGATTTCCCTGTTTCCTCATTTTGTTTAACTTACTGTATTTGGGGTCTCCTTTTTGCAGGCTGCAGGTTCGTAATTCCTGTTGTTTTTGATGACTACACCCAGTGGATGAGGTTGGTTTTGTGGCTTGTGCAGGCTTCCTGGTGGACGGGACTGTTGCCTGTGTTCCAGTGGGTGGGGCTGGATCTTGTCTTTCTGGTGGGCAGGGCTGTGTTCTGTGGTGTGTTTTGGGGTATCTGTGAACTTAGTATGACTTTAGGCAACCTCTCTGCTAATGGGTGGGGTTGTGTTCCTGTCTTGCTAGTTGTTTGGCATGAGGCATCCAGCATTGGGGCTTGCTGACCATTGGGTGCAGCTGGGTATTAGCATTGAGATGGAGATCTCTGGAAGAGCTCTTATGTGGGGCCAGGAGGTCTCTGGTGGTCCAATGTCCTGAACTCGGCTCTCCCACCTCAGAGGCTCAGGCCTAACACCAGGCCAGAGCACCAAGACCATTTCAACCATATTGTAGTCATTCTTTCCAGTGATGGACTAACAGTGTGGCAGGGAGATTTTTTGTCCAAGCTAAAATCCAGCTGGAGGAGGTCATGTAGAGGACATAACAGCTCCTCCCTTGGAATCTTATGCAATAGAATTTATAAGTTGAAGTCATACTTCAGAAGTCAATGTGAATATAGTGTAGGCAGTATATCATTTGACTCTTCCTTGAATAGAAGTTATTAATATGAACCCCATTCAGTCAGAATTTGTGATAATTTGAAAGGAACCCATCATTAGCTAGGGAAAATGACTTTACTTTAAAATTGACAGTATAAACATAGTTAACAGATTTTGATGTGCCATTTTATATGGAAACAAAGACATTCTAATTTCTGATTTCCCTCACCTGCTAAAAGTAGGTCCCTAAACACCTAATTTAGACAGTACTTGTTTAGGCCTGAGTTCCTATGTGGCCAGAATATGAATACTCTGTTTCTTATGAACTATTCCCTCATGAGAATATTTTAGTAGTTTAGAAAAGTTTCACTTTAAACTAGATACTCGAACAGAAAAAATTATCAGAAATTTTCGCTGTTTTTCCCAGAAAGACTCTCACAATATACTAGGCCAAATAAAGTATAACCTAGAGACTTCCAACTCCATCTGGAAGATACTTACACAGGAGTTGGAAGCACTGGCCAGGGGGATGCTGCTACAATTGTGCTGCAGCTTCAGTTTTTAACTGTTTAGTTAATAATTGATAGAAAATCTTAATCTTACCCGTTTCTATCAAAATTACAAATATACTTGTCTAAGTCTACTTCTAAGAGTACATCCTTCAGATATTATGGCATATGACTAAAATGCATTTGAGAGCATATTAGTTGATTTTTATTTATAATTCCAAAGGATTTGTCAAAGGATTGTAACAAACCAGTGTTCATTAATATGGGACTGATTAAGTCAACTATGAAATTGTTACACAATGGAATGCCTGCAACTGTTGAAAACATGAAGGAAAAAAATAAGGAAACTCTTTATGTGCTAACGTGAATAGATTTTCAAGATATTTGAAACTGGTGAATCAAATATTATAGTACTTGGGCAGTTTTATTTGGTTTATACTACTCATTCTAAAACAAGCAAACAAAAAGCAAGAAGATGCAGACAATGCACATGTTATATTAACTTTTGTGAAAGAAATGGAAGAAATGTATGATTATTTATGATCATATTTCCTTGGAAAGAAACATTAATAAAATTAGTTACTTAAGTAGTGGACTGAGAGGGGGCAGTGTTGAGAATGAGGATTTTCACTTTAAACATTTGTATATGATTTCATTTTTTAACCAAGTGAATGCATTACATATTTTAAAAAACTGGTTATTTTTGTCTACATTAAACATGAAGAATTTTAACTCAGCCCTTACATTCTGGTTTAGAATTTGTGCTATAAATCTGAAATAAATAAAATGAAACAATAACTGAGATAGTCATTTCCAAGATGTCCCTTGTCCAATCATATATTCATTAATATAATTTTTAGAATTATAGAAATCTAGAGCTTTTAAATACTTTACCTAAAAATGGCATTCTATTAATATCATTTTGTGGTTGAAAAGTATACATATATAAGACAACTTTTAGTATCATGCCTGAGAAATGAAAACATTTTGACAGCATTGTTAGTTATCACAGCCTTATGAGTCTCTCCAGCAAATATTGAATGCTATCTTTTCCTTTACTACATATGTATATATTACAAGGCAGTAAATTGTTATTAAGAGTAAAATCTACCACATTTAATGAGCACCTGCTAAGAGAGTGTGGGTCAGTGTTTTTGATGAAACATTTACCAGCTACTTATTATAATTTGCATCATTAGGCCTCTAAACTGCAGCTCTCATAAGAAGAAAAACATTTTCTTAACCCACTTTGTAAGTGTTTATAATGCCCGTTGATTTTCAGCTGTGAAAGCATCATTTATTGTATTCATAGGTTTTCATGGAGAAAGAGGCTGGATGAGCTTTTCTACTAACAGTATTTCTTATTTGATTATATCATTCTACACCTAGTGCATATGGAGAATTTGAATTCATTCAGCTGAAAATGCTTCCCCTTAGGTCCTATACACATGTTTTGTGAGCCCTAAATTTTTATATCTAAAGAGAAAATAGATGGAAGTAATGGGGAAAAGTGTGAAAGTTATGAAAGGCGTTTGTCCGCATCTAAGTGTTAAACAAAGTATCTTTTACTTATATAATACCTGGCATGCTAGATGCTTAACTTATATCAAAAGCATTTAATGCCCTTTAGAGAACTATAAGGTCTCTATGAGGTACCTACTACTTTTAGACTCATTTTAAATAAAGAGAAACCTGAGAGGTTAAACAGTGTGTTCCAGATCACACAGTATTATGTAATAGAACCAGAAGTGAATCCAGGCAGTTTGGGTCCAGAATCTGTGCTCTTAGACATTATGATATAAGGAATTAACAAATAATTAATGGACTATGCACTACACTGACTAAATATATGAATGAATTAATAAATGAATGGATGAATGAATGAATGAAAAACAGTTTTATATCTACATATGTATAAGCCATCACCACAATGAAGATAATAAATGTATTTATCATTCCCAAGAGTTTCTTCCTGACACGGTGTAATACCCTCTCCAGCCCTTTCCATTACAACTGAACTGTTTCCTCTTAGTAGATGAGTTTTATATACATAGTATCAAGCAGTTTGCACTCTCTTTTGTCTGAGGTGTCTTTCAATTGGCATAATTACTTTGAGATTAATTAGCTGTCTTACAGGTAGCAATAGTTTATTACTCTTTATGCTGAGTACTATTCCACTGTATTGATAAATCACAGTTTGTTTAACCTATCACTTATTGATAAACATTTGATTCTTTCCAGTTTTGACTATTACAAATAATGTTGCTTCAAATATTCATTTAAAGGATTTGTATGGTCATATGCTTTCTATTCTTTTGGTAAGTACCCACCACCAGTGTGTCTGAATAACATGACAGGTACATTTTAGCTTTTTTAAGAAAATGTCAAATTTTCCAAAGTGATTGTACCATTTTGTATTCCCAACAGTAATGTATCAGATTTTCAGTTCCTCTACATCCTTGCCAACACTTAGAATGGTCAGTTGTTTCAATTGTAGCCATTCTAATTGGTATAGGTGTACAGTGATAGTTTAGTATAGTATTAATTTGCATTTTCCAAATGACTAATGATATTGAGCATCTTCTCACGTGTTTATATGCCATCCATTTATCACCATTAGTAAAATGTTTAAATCTTTGCCTATTTTTAAATTGTAATGATTGTTTTATTAGTGAGTTTTAAGAATATATATATATATATATATATATATATATATATATATATATATATAAAACACATTGTACTGGAGATTCTAGTCAGTGTCATTAGGCAAAACTGAAAGAAATAAAAGATGGCATCCAGATTGGAAAGGGAGAAGTGCAACTGTCTTAATTTGAAGAAGACGTGATCATCTATGTAGAAAACCTGATGGTACCCACAAAAATAGTTTATAGAACAAACAAATGAGTTTAGCAGCATTTCAAAATACAATATAAAAAGGAAGTGTATTTTTATATACTAGTAATAAACTATAAGAAATTGAAAGTAAAAACATACCGTTTACAATGGCATCAAAATATATGAAATATTTACATATAAATCTGCCAAATATGTACAAGAGTTATATAATAAAAACTACAAATCATTGCTGGGAGAAATTAAAGAAGTCTTAATTAAATGGAGAAATATACCTTGTTCATGAGTCAGACGACTCAATATTGTTACCATATAAATTCTCCCTAAACTGATGTATAGATTCAACACAATACCAATCAAAATTCCTACAGGTTTTTTTTAAAAAATAGAAAACAACAAACGATTTTAAAATTCAAAGTGTTTAGGGACTGGAATAGCTAAAACAAAAATATCTTTTTATTGAAAAAGAACAAAGTTGGAGGGCTAAGACTCTTGATTCCATAAATTGTGGCATGGTTATTATAAAGCTGCAGTGATCAAAAGAATCCAATATTGCTGCAAAAGTAGTGAAACAAATCAAAGGAACAGAATAGAGAGTCCAAATATAGACCTAAATATTTATGGACAACTAAATTCTGACAAAAGTTCAAAGGCAATTAATTCAGTGTAGAAAGGATCTTTTCAACAAATGGTATTGAATTAATTGGATATTCCTATTCAAAACAAAACATGAACCTTCATGCATGCTCACATCATAAACAAAAATAACTCAAAATGAATCATAGATCTAAATATAAAACTCAAAACTATCTAATTCCTAAAAGAAATAAAAATTTTTTTACTTTGGTTTAGACAAAGATTTCTTAGCTACAACGCAATCCATAAAAGAACACTTTGGTAAGCCGGGCATCATCAAAATTTAAAACTTGCTGCCCTTCAAAAAAAAAAACCAATCTGTATTAAGAGGATGGAAAGGCAAAGCTCAGACTCAGATAAGTATTTGTCAACATATGTCTGAAATTATTTTGTTTGTTTGTTTTTTTGTTCGTTGCTATAATATATGCTACTAGAGGGTCAGGATCTTGTTTATATTTTTAAGTGCTGTATGCCTAACATTTAGAATAGTGCTATGAACATAATAGATCCTCAAAAAATATTTCTCTAATGAAAGAGTGATTGAATGAACTAACGAACAAACAAATCAGCATATAGGTGGAAATTAAAGCTTTGAGAGAATTGCCTCTCAAACTTTAGCGTGGAGTGGAATCATTTTGAAATCTTGTTAAAATGTAGAGTCTGATCAGTAAGTTCTGAGATGGGACTTGAAGTTCTGCATTTCTAACAAGCTCCAGGTGATGGCAAGGCTATTGGTCCTGGGACCACTCATAAGAAGCAATGGCATAGAGTATTTAACTCAAAATAAAGATACATAGATGAAAGTTCAATTGTAGGTATAGAAATTAACACTGTTTCTTTATGAAAGAATTGACAATTTTCTCATTAAATTATTTGTGAGGTCACCTGCTGAGGAGTAATGGCATGGAAAACTAGGAGAGTATTCAGAGGAAGGAAAGATGAAATAAAAAGAGTGTTGTTTTCAAAGACGAAGACAGGTAAAATAATTTCAATGAACCTTTGCAAATATCTACTAATAGAGAAAATATAGACTCTGTACTATGGAGAGTCAATATGCAAACAAATTAACTCTTTAAAATTATCATCTTAAAACTTCAGGTGTATGTTTCTTTCCTGTTGCTTATTTATCCCCCATTCCCCCCCATACTTGCTTAAACTTGAAAATGAAGAAGTTCTAAAGTGTAAATCAGTTTGGTAGATCTGCTTGTTAACAACTCCAGGAAGATTTTGATAAAGAAAGGAGGTTGGAATTTAATAGTTCAAATGAGATTTGGGGATTTGTTCTAGATTTCATTAATGTGCTATACTTACCTTGATTTCTACTGGGAATTGAGAGTTGAGAGTAATGAGCACATATTTGATATTTAGGATGAAAAAAATAATCGAACTGTCACCTAAGCATACATTTTACAGACTATTAAATTTTATATAACCTACAACATATTTTATTGAGAAGACAAAACATTTTAGGGATGAGACCCTCCTAATCATATAAGCAACTGATTACATTGCTGAATAGCTCAGCCAGGCAACTCTTCCTTATAGCAAAATCAGTCTGTCTCCATTCAATGTTCTAACTCATTCCTGTAGCTCTAGGGAACAACAATTCCAATTCCTCTTCCAGGTTTCAGATTTTCAAATACTTGAAAGCAGAAATCATGCTGCCAACTCCTCTGAAGCTGAGTATCTTCAGTATCAGCCAACGTTTTTCAGTAACAGGAGCTACAAACATTTGATTTTCTTGTTCACACTGCTCTTAATTTGTCTTCATTGTCTGTGTCCTATTGAAAATCATACCAACAGCAGTAAATATTATGCTTAGTACGTTGGAACAAAAGACTTCCTTAACCCAAACACTATATGTGTATCAATACAGTCCAAGTTAACAATGAGTTTTTACACCAAGAGTAAGTACTGAGTAAGAATCAGTTTAATTCAAAATTACAGTTTCTCATTAACTTCAGTGAAAACTGGATCCATATATCCTAACACATTCTGTGTCTCATTTAGACCGCATATTATACTGGAAAAAAGTGACAATATATCTACCAGTTACTGCTTATACTTGGCAAGACATATACTCTCTTTTAACTGCAATTTTCCCACTATGCAAATGAAGCATGCATAATTCTATTAGCCTGTCCACAAAAACTCATATACAGGAAAGCACTTTGTGAAAATGTCATGAAAATAATAGTTTACTATTTATTTCAAATTTTAGCAAATCTCACTCATATTAATCAAAACTACAAGTTTTCAACTTGCACAAAACTGGATTTAAAAATGTAGCTTGTGCTATTTACTCCTTGTCTCTGACCTTGAGCAAGTTTCTTAACTTTTCTGACCTTCAGTTATGTTGCCTATAAATGTATTATCCATACCTAACTTGTAGGCTTTTGAGGAGGATTAAATGAGAAAATCTGTGCAAAGTGTTTTGTATAAGGCATGGCATACAGCAAGCAACTACTAAAGATACCTTTAAATTTTACTTCTAAAAGACCTCATCATCAAGAGTAATTGTAATTATTTTTTATATATGCTGTTTGACTTAGAAAGAAAAAAAACCATACATGTCACATTTTAGAAAAATTCCAATTTAAAATAAATTTTAACAAATTGACTCAACAGTAAGTTTTGGTTATTTAAAAACAAGTAGATCAGTTCATTTTCTTAGAGTATCAGATGTTATTTTACACTTTGGTTGGAGATACGTCTCAAATAATCCTCCCAAACCTGATGTTAAAAGTAATCGTATATATTTTTACAGAATACTTACTTTGTCCTTGACATTGTGCTAGACAATTTATGTGCCTTCATGTGAGACTTACGTCAACCCTGTGAGGCAAGTTACTATATTTATTTTACAGGGGAAGAAACTGGAACATAGAGAGATATAGTCAGACTGAAAAAATATGAGGAGGAAAGCAAAACTTTATGAAATAAGGGCCATTAAAACATACCTTGTTAAAAAAAAAATGGTGAGTATATATTCTCTTCAGTATCTAAAGATCACCCAGGGAATGAATCAGAACTTTGAGAAGCAAAAGGGCAGTAATAATTCACTGTAGTGTAAAACACTGATTTAATACATTTTGAGGTAAGGGAATAAAGGTCTTGGGGCTCAGGGACCAAAATATACATACATACATAAATAAATAAAATAAATAAATAAACAAACAAACCCAGTAAGTAAGAGCTAGAGGTTATATTAAATTCTGATATGGGAATAGGTGTCCAAAAGAATTAAGCATAACTCCAGTGACATCTTACCACACATAAAAGTAACAACATTTTTAAATGTTTCACAGGCTTTCTCTTTTTTAAAAAAATCAATACAAGTATATTATGCCATGGAAATAGTCTTTTTTTTTTTTTTTTAAGTTAGATCATTTCCAAAGGTACATTTCCAAAGGTACATTTCCAAAGCAAACTTAAGCCTGGTCAACTTTTCAAAACACCATGTGTATAAAGTTTGTTTGTTTGTTTGTTTGTTTGTCCTTAGTATTTTTTTAAATAAAATTATTGTTTTCATGGTTTCTTTAGGAATTCAGTGGACAAAAAGGGAACAAGAAAGGACATAAGAAAACCTGGTTTCAAGTCTATTCTGGGTGTTCACAAAAGATGTCAGCATTACTCAGCAACAAACATTTACATTTCTGGACAAAAGGAATTCAAATTAAAATACTAATCCCCTTTCAGGGAAGCAGTGAAGACTTTAACCAGTCTTCCCTTCTATGTCATCCCAAATCTTCTAAAAGATTAGATCTTTGTTATGGACACGTTTTTATGTCCGTATGCTACAAGGTTTAATTTAAAAAGTGTAGAAACTTCTATGCAGTGATGATATCTTTCCAGGGCTGGAAATCATGTTCTCTTTGCTTTCTTCCATGTATGAAAATGAATCACTTCAGAAGCATTAAAAAGTTCTTTTGGCAGAAAGCCAGATTCTACTCCAACCCCCTACTTTACTGCAGTTCTAAAGAGAGTTATTTGAGTGTTCGTGCTTTACAAAATTCATTTTCTGATTTTGCTGACATATTTCTAAGTTTTCTGTTCTTGTTGAGCCACATCCTTTGGCTCTGAAGTTTTAAGTTCTGTGGTTTACTCGAATTTTTAATCATGTATCAATAGCATATTCACTTCACTACTGAAAATTTTGTAGCGCAGGTAGAATTTAAAGAGGTCTGATCAAAGAATTTCCTTAAGGCCATGGCACATTTTCTTTTCAGTTAATCAGCTTTAAGCTTTGCAATAACTTAGATAAAATAATTTGAGTTCTTTAAATAAAGAATGGCATTAATTTATGTGAAGAAAACTGCTCTAGTTATAAGTAAGATTTTCTTTTGGAAATTGTGCTTGTATAAACTACATGGAAAAGAACAATAACAAAGTAAGATTGGTCTTAACTGGTGCCAAAATGTGATAATCATAATTAACACAATTCTCTCTTGAAAAGTAACAAATCATATTAGAAGTGTAATTGATATTATACTTCTTATTTTATAAGTCGCTTGCGAATATTCTTCTGCCAGGGAATTCTGCTGCCAGTGAATCTTAAATGAAATTTTAAAAATTTCTGAGAACAAAAATATCAGTAAATAATAAAATTTTGATTCATCAATGATTTCCTATATGTTGACGGATAACTGGGGAATTTTATAAGATGATGTAGATTTCATAACAAGTACATTAGTCTGCTATTTCTTTTCAAGTTTTCTAAATATATTTATGGAGAAAGAGAGAGGAAGAGAAAATTTCAACACTATATGTTCAATTCATTAAAAACTAAATTTAAAGGCTTACTTCCCCATTAAGTACCTTCAAAAATATAGTTTTTCTCTAGCTTCATTCGTTCTTTGGAATAAACTTTTATTCCACAAAACTTCAAAGGAAATACTATACATTGACTAAAAGTATCTTTAGAAAATCACAGCACAGTATTTTAATATATCACAGAATTAACTAACAGCAATACCTAATAACCCTGGGTGACAAAAACTTTTAGTTCAATATCAAATTATTTTTTGTACTAACCCAGCATCTAATTTTCTAAGAATGAGTAGTTAGAAATAGTTGTAGGACCATCAGAAATAGTATTTGCTTTGAAATAATGCTTTTCTATTTTGGCTCCTCTGCCTTAGCATAGGATTCATACTCATCTAATATCTGTACTTTTGGACCCATGAGTACTGTCAGTGACTCCTAGGATAAATTCTTCCTCATTCTTGTTTAAGAGAAAGAACATAATTTTGCCACCAATTTTCAAATTGAAATCCTGGGATTTAGTCTGATTAGATTGGTTTAGGTTTCCATGCCTTTCTCTGCATTTATTTCTGTGGTTTAAGAGAGATTATCCCATTCGTTGAAGCCAGACTGTTATGCCCACCCCAAGATGAAAGTCTAATTCCAAATCTGTAAGTTTCTGAAAACTGGTAATAATGTGAAAGATTTTTGTCAATAGAAGTGCAAATTCAGTGTCTAAAGGAATGCAATTGCTTATTGCCCTATTGATAGATGCATTTTGCCTCTATTTGTAAAATAACTTATTTTCTATATATCTCTGCTCTTTGAATTATCTTTTGAACAAATTGTAATACATAATGTCCTCATTGATTAATAAATTACATAAAATCTTTGACATGTATTCATTTTATATCTGATGGGAAACGTGAATTTCCCTTTTGAAAAAAACTCATCCTTTAACAATGTGCACATGTATATGTATTTATAGAGTTTATATTAATACATGCATTTATTTTCCTGTACTGTCCACTGAATGGGCAAATTCTTGCAGTATAATGAGCAAACCTAGCACTCAGATCTAGATCTCTAATGTTATTTCCAACTAAAGGAATGAGGGCTTTTTGAATAATTTGCTGTTTTCAGATTTATGGCAGGCTAAGTACAAAATGAGCTGGGTGTATTTTGTTATACCAGAAATAAAGGAAGTACTAAAAAAATGATGGGCACGTGTCACAAGAATGCAGGAGCTAGCTTAAAGGAGCTCCTATGGGTAAATCTGGGAAATCAGATTAAACATCAAAGTAATTTGGTAGAGAAATGGATTATAAGCAACTAGAGAAGTAGGATTTCATGAGTTTATACTGATAATAGATGATTGTTAGATTAGGTAGATAAATGATAGATAGATTGATAGATAAAGGGAAAAGGAAGACCTCCTTGGCTATAGAATGCTGAGTGTTAATTCATTAACAAGGAAGAAGTGGGATTGGCAAATACCCATTTTGCAAGCATCATCTTAAAAATTCATTTAGAAAGGAATCATGGACAGATGATAAATCTAGGGTCAGATTTTGACGAGTACTATTTCTCTCCTGATAGATTGCTTAGTAATTACAAGGGGAATAAAATAGTACTTATTCCATGGAGAAATCAGATAACACCTTGACCAATTAACATCACCAGTAAATGCCAGATGGAAATAGTGTGTCTCCGCATGTAATACCCACAAAGCACAGAGTTTTGTGTTTTAATACTTCAGCCAGGAATAAACTGAATTTAATCATGATCAAACACCAGACAAGTGAAAATGAGGAAAGAAAGCACAATTAAAATCAAATAGCATACAAAGTTTATAGTAGTGAATCTAGGTAAAGAGTATAACAATTTTCTATTCCTCCAACTTTTAAGTTTATTTCCCAATACAATCTTTAAAAGTGTGTCAAAACATTAATTTCTCTTGACAAAAGGAATTAGTATTTTTTATTATACTTTCCAATTAGAACAGATTTCCATTCCTGTTTGCATATACTCTGTCCTTCTGGAACATTCCCACAGTGAGCTTAAATAAATGCAGACTCAGTCATGTGACTGAAGTAACTATAGAAGTTCTCTTTACAAATGGTTGATTTGGGGACATATTTCTGAATTTTTAAATACACACACTCATGCATTTTAATTAATTTTAAAAATAAGAATTAACTTGTTAAAAATGAAGAATGTTAGAAGAAAGTTTTAAATAAGTGATAATAAAAGATACTATATTCTAGAGGGTACTGGAGTCACTGCAAAACATTTTTATAATATGAACATCTCCATTTTATTGGTAAGATTATTTTTCTGCAAGACATTATCTTTTTAAAGTCTACTTAAGCACATTGTGCTGAATTATAAGAAGGTGATTGTATTACACTATGTAGAAATCCAAAAATGAATATCAATTTCAATAATAAGTTGTCCTACATAGACATAATATCACAGTTATGTATTTATAAATCACAATTCGAATTTATAAACTACCATACATTTCTTATATCATCAAAGTGCTTTTCATTATGCAAAAGTAAGCAAATTATGTCTGAATAGTTTTCAATTGATTAAAATAGACATAGGTATACACAAATTGAATTATTTGTATACTTACTCATTAGTTCATTGTATTTTTTTCTTTTTTTTACTTTTTCTATATCCCATTTGTTTTGGAATTTTATTTTTAAATAACAATTTCTGAAATAAACGGGGTATATTGCAAATTATTTTAGTTTGGAAATAAAATGACTTAATTTCATGGAAGTTTACGGCAACCCAGAGCTTTTCCTTTAATATCTCTCTACTAAGCAAAATGATAAAAGTGAATAAATGAAACAAATGTTAATAATTTAATGAGGAGAAAAAAAATCGAGATTTAAAAACTGAAGGGTGGACAAATTTAAATATCATTTGTTATTTTCTAAGAGTATTGGAATGATGCTATTATTAAAACAGTATTACTCTTACTTCTAAAGCACTTTCTCCATGTAAGGCGTTGTACTTTTTACTGGGAATGAGTTATACTTACTGGTATATTGCCTAGAATCACCCAGTCTTCAAAATGGCTACACACTCTGATTAATGGAAAAAAGCATCGCCTAGTCACAGAGTAGTTATCCTCACCAAAGTGTTTATACATCCCCAAATATTTATGTTTTAACCCATCAAAGCCCAATAACAAAATGCAAATATGTTAAAAAGTAAACCATCTAGAAAAGTAGCATACTTGTCCCTTGTCCCTAAACATATTCGTTTGGATTTTTTGTATGAGACTATTTGGAATAGCCTTTTTAAAAAATGACATGAAATAACTATTAAAACTATGAAAATAGAGAAAAGCCATACCAAGGAAAAGCTGGACAACTCTGAATGAGTTCTACAGGTAAATCTTACCTATATCACTATTTTGGCTGCCAATGGTAGGGTGGTCAAAATTTAGGACCTTAGTGCATTTTTAATTTGTTCTGATGCTTGATGATAAGTATGATTCAAAAACATTACATATAAAGGGGGAGGATGCCAGAACCATAAAAGTAGAAGACTATGGCCACCGGCTGACCTGAAGATCTTGGTTTTACATAGAACTTCCTCAATCTTTTAACTCTCTAAATGCTGTATTGACAAAAAGATAATAAGCTAGTTAGCAGAATTCAAAGTGATTACACAGATCCCAATTTCTATATTTCTTCATTTGTCTCCCACACTATTTAACCTTCATAGTGAGATCAAATCACATGAATTGTGATACCTTTCCTAATTTAGTTAGCATGTTGGTTTAGATCATGATAAGAATTTATCTCCTGGGCTTCCCTGGTGGCGCAGTGGTTGAGAATCTGCCTGCCAATCCAGGGGACATGTGTTCGAGCCCTGGTCTGGGAAGATCCCACATGCCACGGAGCAACTGGGCCCGTGGGCCACAACTACTGAGTCTGCGCGTCTGGAGCCTGTGCTCCGCAACAAGAGAGGCTGCGATAGTGAGAGGCCCGCGCACTGCAATGAAGAGTGGCCCCCACTCACCGCAACTAGAGAAGGCCATCGCACAGAAACGAAGACCCAACACAGCGAAAAATAAATAAAAAAAACAAATAAATTTAAAAAAAAAAGAATTTATTTCCTGTCATCAATTAACAGAATATTGCTATGAAAAAGGAGCAATCTATTCTATTAAACAGCGATGTACTTGATTAGCTTGAGATTCTTTTTGTTTGCATGTTCAAAAAGTTAATCAACTAAAGCATAGGTTTGTGTTTTTCTCTCCATAGTTGATAGCTCATTATCTGAGCTTTTTTGGTATAGATTCGAACTCTGTTGGCAGACATTTATGGTTAAGACATTGCCCATATGCTGCTGTTATATTCACAATTCTCAATCTGTATTACTGTTTTAAGATATTTGGGATTTTGGAGTGTGCACTTTCATTGATTAAGAAATCAGATCATCAACTCAAGTTTAAAGTCCCATCATCTGTTACACTTTTTCTTTGTTTTATAAAGAAATTTTAAATTTTTTATTCTTAACATTAAATGGTATGAGAAATACTTAAATTGAAGGCTGGATTCCTATTTTTTGTAAAGGAAAAATAATTTGTGTTGTTAATTTGATATATTAGCATTATTGCCCATTTAGGCCTATTGTATATCTCCTAGCACAAATACTTATATGTATATACAAATTTTTGAACAAGTTATGTCCAAAAATAGATACTTCCATTTTTAGTTTTGAGTTTTAAAGGTAACGTTTCAGTCTGTTCCTTCTTTATCATCACATGGCCCTCAAAACTCTCTTTAAGCGTTGGGTTTTATGTGTTTCAACTTGTATCTTATTTCTATTCTTTACATCCTCATATCTAGTGAGTCAGTATCTACACATCAGTATTTGGTGTATTCAGCTATATTTCAGATACTCTAGTATAAAATCATTCTTGTATTATCTAGCTATCTATTGCTTTTATCATGATGTGCAGCAAACAACCATAAAGTCTTAGTGTTATAAAATAATAAATGCTTATATTTGCTCCTTAGTCTGTGGATTGTCTAGTCAGTTGTTTTAATCTGGGTTGGGCTCAGTTTGGCTCACTCATGCGTTTGTTCTCAGCTGAGGTTTGACTGGGTAGTTTTGAAGATCTTGGTTGGGATTTGTCACATGTTTGGAGCCTTAGTCTGGGGCTTTGCGGTTGACTGGACTCTGCTCTCTGTGTCTCATCCTCCACCAGGCTGGCCTGAGGAAGTTCTAGTAAAGCAGACAGTGGAACAAGATAGAAGATAAACGTATGCAAGTACTTTTCTAGTATCTACTTATATCAAGTGGGCTACCATCCCATCAGCCATGGCTATTCACATGGCCAAGCACAGCGTCAATTTGGGATGTCAACTGCCAAATGGAGAGAATTTAGAGATTCATGAAAAATCAGTGCCATTAATGAAAACAGTCGTCCATGATCCTATTATTATTTTCCCACAAGATTTTGATTTCTTTTTTTTCCTCAATAGTATCTTTTTACTGGAAAAAAAATGATTAAAATTTATTCATTCAATCATTATGTTTATTAAGCACCTAATAATATGTGCCATCAGAGTGTACATTCTAGTGGTGGGACAAGAAAAAAATATGACATAAATAAGTAAAATATATCATGTCAGATGTTGATAAGTGTTAAGGAGAAAAATTAAGAAGGTGATAATGGAATGTTTTAAATATACATTCGGGGAAATCTTTATCGATAAGAAGAAAGAAAGGGTTAAGTCATGAGAATATATGTATGAATTGCCTTCCAGAAAGAGGATATATAGCCAGTTGAAAAGTGGAAGCAGAAATGATGTCTTTCAAAAATATCAAGAAGGCCGCGATGGCTCTTATAGATGCTCAAAGGGACAAGGAAGAGGAGATGGGAAAAAAGAGGTAACATGAGTTCACATCAGGTAGGGCATAATAGGTCATTATGAGGGTTTTAACTTTTATTCTGACTGAAATGATCAAGAATTGGAGGAATTTAATAAAAGAATGAAGAGATTAAACTTACATTAAAAAAAGGATTTTTTTCTACTTGTATTAAGAATAAACTTGTAAAATAAAACAAAAATTGAAATTTAATCCATTGCAGATTGTGGAAATAGCAGTTACTTGGACAGGTGGGAGAAAAGCCCACACTGGAAGTGTTTCATGAGAAAAAGGGAATGTAAAAATGGAGATAACAATAGAGACATAGTTTTTGAAGACTTTCGTGTGATGAGAGCAATAGTGGGACAGAATGCAGTGTCAAGGGAGGGTTTTCTGCTTGTTTCTTTTTTAAGACTGGGAAAATTACAGCATGTTTTCATGTTTGTGAGAATGATGCACTAAAAGGCACGTAAAAAGGAATACTGATGAATGATGTTTCAAAATGGATGAACTTCAAAAACAGTATGCTAAGTGAAAGAAGACAGATACCAAAGAGTCCATTTATGAGAAATATTCAGAAAAATACAAATTGATGAATACAGAAGAAATAAAATCATCAATTGCCAGCACCCTGGGAAGTGGGAATTAACTATAAAAGAGCTCATGCAAGTTTTGTGGTGTTATGGAAATGTTAAAAAACTGTATTGCAGTGATAGTGGTATAACCCTATAAATTTACTGAAAAATTGTACACTTACAATGGATGAATTTTATGGTATGTAAATACTACTTCAATAAAGCTGTAAAAAAATAATCAAACAGCTGGGATGGCTTTCAATTATATGTTGACAAAAGAGTCTTAATTAAGACATCTCTTTTCTATTGATCCTATATCATTTTTAGTCTGCACATGGGAAATGAGGATTTCTAAGTTGGGCTCATCTATTTGCAAAACTCAGTGTACTCTATGCAAAGGATCAAGTCCCTATATCTTAATTATAACTTTTTTTTAAAACTCAGATTTAATGGGACTAAAAGCAGATATCATGTGCTAGTACCAAATATTAAAATAATTGGTTCAAAACTTTGTATTCTCTCTCCAGACACTACCCTTGAATTATGCCCCATGGAAGTGAAACACTAAGAAAAGCAAGATGACACCACTGGCAGCTGTTGGTGGGTGTGTCTGTTTTGGGGGAAGGAGTCTTCCTCTACTACTGCCTCAGGGAAAGCTGACCCACCCACTCCCACACTACAGCTCACCTGTGCATTGAAAACATTTGATGCTGCAACCAGCAAAGATGGCATCAGAGGAACATGTGGGAGTACCTATAACATGGCAAAATCTTTATTGTATTCTGTTCAAATTGGATAGCATCATATTTGTTATAACCCTGGCTGTATTAATCCAGAAAGAACTTTTAGAGTCTTAAATTTTGTCTTTCCAGAATCAGTAAAGTTACTGAAGCATATTCTTAAACATTAAAAACAAAACAAAACAAAAAAACTTCAAAGCTTAATAGATCTAAAAACAAGTATACATATGTTAAGAAACAATTTTCAAAAATGCAATTCAGGATTCTACAGATCTAGATCAACTCTTTAGTCAGTTGATTATAGAAAGATAATTTGGACTGTTTTTCATATGCATTTTATATATATTCAAAGGATACAGTAAACTTTCAGTGTACCTTCAAGGAAACAGAACCTTCATACTGGTCCAAAATTCTCTCCTGAATTCACAGATGACAGTTGTTTAACCTCGTTTTGTTTTATGTATTTGCTTGTTTCTTGGTAATGTGTTAGAAGGGTGAGTAGGAACAGACTATAGGATCTTTAAAGAGACACTAGAAGAAATGCCTCTGCTCAGAGTTTTCTAATTCATATCATTTGCCTACCAAGAATTCTCATGAATAATTTTTTTTTAAATACTGAAAGTTATATTCACATGTGTAAATTGCATGAAGCTACTATTCACTTTGCATGTACTAAGGGGTCAAGAGTATTTTAGAGTCTAGGAGACTCTTTAATGGTACAGGCTCAGCTTGATGCTACTGTAGGGCAATAGAGCCATAGAAGACTTGAAGGAGTAGGGTGAGTATGGGTCGTATGAGAAGATATGAGTGAAAAAGGAGAAAGAATGAAGAACATTTCATGGGATTTCTTCATAGAATTTAAACTAGCTTTGTTACAGCTCCATTCTCACCCCTCTGGTACCTCCTCATTAACTTCAGTGAGCACCCCAATCATTAAAATTTTAAGAAGGAGAAATTATCCCTATAAAAAGAGAAGGTTCAAATGGCAAACAAACAAAAGATTCAGGAAACAGAAATCAATCAAGGGTGTTCTTAAAATCAACCCAGCAAATATCTCAATATTTCAGCAAGTTCTGTTCCCATCTGAAAAAAGGGGCCTTTTTTTCATAGGGATGGCAGAGTTTTGCCCTGCTTCTTCCATTTTCTGGAATTCTCTAAGGTGTAGTGTTCCAGGGGAAGGACTCTTGTCAATTCAGCCACTTTTATAGTTATTGATAGTTGACCCTGCTCTTATAGTAGGGTCAAAATGCACAACATGAGATCTTAACTTGGTCCAAAAATTAAACAAATATTATTCATTTTTGAATTGACAGGTTTTTTGTAAATCTTGTACTCATAGTTAAAATGTTGGGATTATCAAATTATAACTTGAGCTTGGATGGTCCTCCCTAGTAATGACCTGAAATAAAAATTAAGACACGTCAGAAAAGGGAATTTTGTGCAAATTTCAGGTAATATTCTGAATATTTTGGATATTCTCTGTTTGCCCTTATATCTCCACTATCCTTTATTTTTCATGTCCTGTGAAGCTGACCTCTGTGGACTGCATCAACTGAATCCTCTTGACTCCTGACCTCCAATAGTAGTCACCAGCAAGAGATTGAGGTTCACTTCCCTGCCTTCTTACCCCTGGGTTTTAGGCAATGGCTTCCTGTTATTGCAAGTCCTGGAGTACTTCAACACTCCTTACAGGTCTCCTTTAACCCTGACCATACTTTGTAAATAATCCATTAACTTATTCTCTCATTATTTATCTTTTTTAAGCATCTATCTTTTTCCTGCCAGTAAACTAAAATATAATTAATACCAGGAGTAACAGTTATTCCTGGTAATATCTGACAACATCACGTATTTGAAGATTGCTCATAACTTGCTTGCTAAGGGAAATGAGACATTGGCAATCCTTGCATGTGTGGGAATAATTAAACAAATTATTAATATGATGACATTGAAAGAAGGGCAAATGATTAGCAAAGCATTAGGAGATACACTGTGATGACCAGGGCATTTAGTTACTTTGGTAACAATGGTGTCACAAAAATTGTAGGGTCAGTAGGTTGCCATTGTAACCATATTCCAGGCAATTTACATTACTAATAGTATGGAATTTCATGCCTATTACATGACAAGTTTCCATGGTGAAATAAATTCAGAAAGGCTAAATCAAATTTAAAGAGATTTAATTAATGGACTATGATTGAAAATGCCAAATTATAATTTTCAAAAAAAAAATTTAAAAGATTATTATATAAATGTAGCATGACCTGAAGAATGTTTACTAATTTTTAGTGAACCATATTGAACTTATTCCATAAATTTGTCAAATAGTTATTTAATTTATTCATGAATAAACTATCAAGATGGTAAAGCTGATTCAAATATTATTTGTTGAAATGAGTAATTTACAAGCAATGAAAAATAAACATGAGAATAAAATTATTACATTATATATAAAACTAGTTAATAACCTACAAGGCCATGAAATCAAAACTGTAACCTTTGATATTATTATTTCTATCAGAAATAGATCATTTGCATAACTAGCAGACAAAAATCTACAAGTTAATTTATAATTCCATAGAATGTGGGCTTTAATCAAGAGTAAATGGCAAAGCCAAACACAGACACATCCTCCTAGAGAGCTGAATAAGCCCTAGGTAGCCCTGTTAAACAATGACCAAGTAAGACATTGAAAATTCATGCTACCCCCCTTTGCCTAATTTCCAACTTCTAAGTTTTCTTTTTTTTTCTTAACCACACTAAATGGCAATCACTATTTTAACTTTGACATTTAATCAAGCGTGATTTGCTTTATGTTTCATGTTCTCAGTAAGCAGTGAAATCTGGGAAAGAATATGAAATTCAGTATTGCTCACTATAAAGTAATAAACATGCTCAGGGCAACAGTGATGGCATCCCAAACTTCATGTCAGCCAATGCGTTTATGAGTACTCTCTAATTCTCACAGTAATAATTTACATTCACACACTAAGAGGAGATTTTTTTTTTAGTCATCAAACCCCCTTTGAATAGTAATGTAAAAAATGTGTATATTTTTATGAAATCTTCAATTCAGAGCCTCAAACATAAGATTCTACATTCAAATGAGTCATTGCAAAATAGATAGCATCTTAGGTGTTGGAAACCCAGTAGAAATTGCTTTTATATGTCATTTTAGAGTTCCACCTGCTCACTAGGAAGCAAAATGTCAGAAAATAATGAATCAACCTTATATATATTGAAGTTGTAAGATGGGAAATAGGATTCAGATCAAAGGTCTCTGAGAGACAAAACTTACAAACAAATGAATTTTTGACATTGAAGGGGACATTGAAGCCTATTTTTAAATTCCTATATGCAGCCACTGGAGCATGCTGAATGGTTTTGTGTTTCTAAATTTCCTTTATTTTTTTTCTCAGGGATCTCTTATAATAGAATTATACTTGTACCAACAAAGCTGTTGATAAACCCATGAATGTTGTACATTTTCTTGAATATGAAGATAAATAACACTAAATAGATGATTACAAATTTAGATTAACCCCCAAAATAACTTCTAAATCCTGAAAGTTTATGGTAACGTAAAAGACTGACCAAATTCGTACACTAGAGGATGGTGAAATTTGAAAACTATGCTTCACAGCTTCAGTGACAAAATTACTTACTACTTAAGAACACAAAATTTTAAAATTGCCAAATTGCTAGTTTGGCAGAGACTAGGAATTTAGTTAAGCATTTTTTTTAGAATAAATCTGTGTTCCCCAATTACTATTGCCCAACATGGCATTTTTCCATCTATGTTTGCTAGGCTTTGAAGATTAATGTTAAGAGTTGGATTGTAAATATAGAAAGATCATTAGAAAAAAACTGCAGGGGAGGGTTGTTACATGAAAGGGGATCCTTCTGGCCAATAAATGCATGAGTCTGGCTTTAAGTCTGATTCCATGAAGACCTGAACACTTAACAAATGATAAATTAACAGAATGAGGAAGAGAATTAAAACCAGTCTGATTCCCAGCAGAAGCTGGACTAGTACTTATGATTAATGAAGGAAAACAAGGAAGAGACTGATATCACAGTGGTAGGATTAAAAGAATACAGAAATGGAAAAGCCGTATTGTCATTGAGCTGTGCAAAGAACTGCCCCAAATGATTTCCATATCCTGACCTGCCAGACTCTGGGGTAACAGCGAAATCTGATATTGTACGGAATTACCAAAGGCCTGGTCTCACGTTACAGGAGCTATAAGGCGATCAAAAGATCAAAAATACGTAAAAGCTTTTAAATGCAAACCATTTAGTCAATTAACTTTTGGTTCAAGGTCTTCCTTTAATGTTTTTAAAATATACTGTTCTCCCATAAAACAAGTGATTGGCTAGAATTTTAAAATAAATATATTCTAATTAAAAGGTCTTTTCTCTATTGATCTTAAAATGCTGTGTTGCCTATTCTTATCATCTCCACTTTAAGATGGAAATGCAAATCTATGGCTGTTTTATCTTGTAACTACAGTAATTGTATTAGTTACTATTGCTACGTAACATTATTTCAGTGTTTAATGGCTTAAAAGAACAGTCATTTGTTATCTCAGAGTTTCTGAGGCTCATGAATCCTGGAGCAACTTAGCTGAGTAGTCCTTGTTGA
This sequence comes from Physeter macrocephalus, assembly GCF_002837175.3. Taxonomy (NCBI): domain Eukaryota; kingdom Metazoa; phylum Chordata; class Mammalia; order Artiodactyla; family Physeteridae; genus Physeter; species Physeter macrocephalus. The sequence goes on along the minus strand of NC_041220.1, from coordinate 75,689,621 downwards.
GAGTGTCTCATGAGGTTGCAGTCAATCTGTCAACGGGGCTGCATCACCTAAAGTCTTGACTGAGGCTTAAGAATCTGTTTGCAAAAAGGTTCCCTCACATGGCTGTTATAAAGAGTCCTCAGTTCTTTTCTGGCTTTTGGCCGGAAGCCTTTGTTTCTCACCATGTGGGACTCTCCTCAGTGATACTTGAGTGCCCTCAAGATAAGGCAGCTGGTTTCGCCCAGAGTAAGTGATCTGAGAGAAAGAATATGAGTGAATGACAGAAGCTAAGTGGATTTTATAAGCTAATCTCCAAAGTGACATACCATCATTTCTGACATGTTCTATTGCTCACACAGACCAACGAAAATATGGGAGCAGACTACCCAATGATGTAAATTCCAAGAGACTCAGATAATTGGGACTTCGTGGCTGACGACTACAATGACAGAATCAAATAAATATATTTCACACTGAGAAAATACATATCACAATCAGCCAGTTCACCAATTATCCTGAATACAGTAAAAATTAAAAGAGAAAGATAATGTGGTCTATATACTTGTATAATTAATCTATAAAGACATTTAATCACACAGTAAATGAGAACTGAGTTAATTCTAAACTTTACTGCTCTGACTTCTGAGCATAGAGGGTTAAATTGAATTAAACACCTCCCCCCCATACACACAAACACACACATACACACTGGCTGTTTAGTTTAGTTTGGAAAAGGTACTTCTCTGTTTCACTAACACTGGATGCTATTTCAAGTTGCTCAAATTTCATTTATTTGGCAGGAGTTAATTTCATAATAGATATCAAAATTTAACATGATTTTTGTATGAAGAAATCATGTAGTGATTTCAATAGCAAATCAATAGAAAAGGGAAATATCTCAAGGTAAAGGATATAAACAAGAAATAAGACACACACACACACACACACACACACACACACACACACCCCATGTAAAACTGTCTTCATCATGGTATACAGAATAATGGCCTTCCAGTGATGTTCATGTTCCAATCCCTGGAATTTATGAATATATTGCATGCAAAACAGAAAATAAGGTTGTTGATGGAAATAAGTTTGCTAATCAGCTGACCTTAAAGTAGAGAGATTATCCTGGATGATCTGTGTGGGCTCAATTTAATCTAAAGGGTCCTTAGAACTAGAAGAAGGTGGCAGAAGGAGAGGCTAGAGTGATGTTTTGTGAGAAGGATATGACCTGATGTTGCTGGCTTTGAAGATGGTTGAAATGGGACCCTGAGCCAAAGAATGTGGATGCCCTCTGCAAACTGGAAAAGACAAGGAAATTGATTCTATCCAGAGCCTACAGAATGGAGTGCAACCGTGCCAACACCTGACATTAGCCCAGTGAGACCTATGTGGGATTTTTAACCTACAGAACTGTAAAATAATATATTTGTATGTCATTTGCTACTAAGTTGAAGGTAATTTGTGACAGCAGTGGTAAAAACTAATATGCTTCACAAAGTAGTAACCAAACAAATGCAAATGAAATGAGATAGCACTTCCAGAGTGTCAGGTTAGCAAAAATTTGAAAGCCTGACAATATTCATTGTTGGAAGAAATGTGAGGAAAAAGAACTTCATGGCCTCATGTTTTTTTCTGGTAATTAAAGGTTTGGGAATATATGTACTTCGATGGAAAAATATATGCCACCAGGCATACCTCCCTCCTTTTCCATCGCAATATCTGCAGAACGACTTATCCAGTGGTCAGTTTCACTTCTTTTCATAATAATTTTTAATTTATTATTTATGCCCCCATAATTTTACATAAGTGCATAAACATGTTCATATATGGTATTTCTTTTCCCTCATAAGGACTACTTTATTTAGCTCTTCTTTCCCATTCCCTCCTCACCAATATTAGCTCATTTAAAAAAAGTACAAACATGGATGTGGGTCTGTGTGTGTTTGCTTCTCTGCAAACACAATATTTTGCAAATATTAATGTATGTATATACATATATGTATTGATATATTCACAAAATATAAAAATATTGTCACTGTTTTACAAAGAATATGATCACATCAAATATATTTTTTTGCAGTTTACTTTTTCTTACTCACCAATCTCTAGTGAGACATCCTTCAAGTCAATTAATATGTTTAATTCATTCTCTTTTTATAATTGCATAATATGACAAAATGTATACATATATCATGTTATTCTGTGATCCCCTTGTTCATTACTTTCTTTCAGTTCTTAGATACTAAAAACAATGCTACCAAAATATTCTTATTCCTCTATATATCTATCAATTGATCGATCACTGTTACGGACTAAATTTCTAGGAGTAAGATAGTTGTGATTGCTGGTATATGTATTTTTTTGGTAGATATTTCCAGATTCCTTTCTGAACAGTCTGTAACACATTTCTCCTAGCAATGTATGAGCCCCTTTTCCACACATCACTTCCAAGAATGGTAATATAGCTTTTGTTGATTTTTACTAGTCTGATACATATAAAAATTATAAAGCTACTTTTCCTTTTGCATTTTCCTGAGTGTAATGACCATTTTTTCTCACACACCTTTTTTAAAAAATTATTTTCTAAAGATTTTCTTTACTGATTTGTCTAAACATACATTTTTCCCATTTTTTATCCATTTGTCAATTTGGTGCTTTAAAGATTATAGATATTAATTCATTGTCTTCTGTATTACATGTTTTCTAGCTTTAAGGTTTATCTAATGATTAATTAACTGTTTTGTACATATTTTAAAAATTTAATATAGTTAAATGTATATGTTTTCTTGCCTATATATCTTTCCACATATATATATATATATACATATGTATCTTTCCTTTATATATATTTTTTCTTTGTATGTTCTCCTTTAAGAAAAAAATTATCATTTTAATTCTGAGTTTTCAAGTTTAGCTAAGGTTTCCCCTTGTTCTAGCCAGGTGTGCCACATTTTATTAAATTATCTGTTTTCGTCCTGAACTGAATTATCATGATTACCACATAGTGTATTCTTATAAATTCTACAGTTTATTTCTAGATTCTTCATTCTATTCCTCTGGTCTATTGGTCTATTTCCAGGCCAAAAACAAATGATTTGATTTTAGTGGATTTATTAGAACAGTGTGTTCAACTATTTAGTTAGATAAGATCCCCTTTGTCCTCTTCTTTTGTATTTATTTCTTTGTTAGTCTCTGTTATTTATTTTTCCATATAAACCTTAAGGTTCTTTTATCCATCAAGCTTGCAGAAATATGCCTTTTATAAATGTAACTGGAATGGCAACACATTCCTTATTAATTTAGGAAGAATTGATATTTTTGTTAAAGTCTTCTCTATCAGAATATGTCTTCCTATTCAGATTATATAAATATATATGATATATGAGATAAAATAGTCTTTTATAGAGTTCCTGTGTTAAGGATGAGTATGTTAGTATTTCTCAAGTATGTTGTTTCTGTTGCTATTTAAATGGAATTTTATTTCATATTTCCATTAGCTACTTTTCACAGACTAGAGATGCTATTGATTTATGTATATTTATTTTGAATCTAGCCACTAACCAGTCTCATTAATTTTTATTGCTTTCTTTCTTATTTCTATCATTCAAGTTTTTTAGTCATATCAGCAAAAAATATATTTTGTCCATTTTTTCCAGTGTTTACACCAGTCATTTATTATTTTAAATAATAAAATGCCTTATTGCATTTTCTAAAATCTCCAAATAAGCATTAAGTAATAATGAGACACCTATGCAAAGTTCTGGCTTTATTTTACATGTCTTTTGAGTTTCAATATGTAACACAGCATTTGCTATTGTTTTTAGGTAAATAGTAATTATTTTATTTATCTAAGAAATATATATTATACTTGAATTTTTAGAAGAATTACCACTAAATTATGTTTCCTTTTCAGCATTTATTGGTATTATTTTCTTTAGTTTGTTCATATGAATTTTTATATATTTCTTGATATTAAATTATCCCTGTTTCCTGGATTCTTCTGATACCTTGTTAGATTTCCTGTGCTGATATTGTAATTGTGGATTTTGCATTTCTGTAAAAAGGTTTTTAGCTATCATTCAAGAGCGTGTCCCCTGCATCGGCAGGCGGATTCTCAACCACTGCGCCACCAGGGAAGCCCGAGTTGTATTATTTTTAAAAATATGTAAGTTTCAAATTATTTATCCATCCCAATAACCCTATAAATTGGCATATAGATTTCTTTTTCTGAACTATTTTTAAAAAATTTTTATTTTGCTTTACAATGTTTTGTTAGTTTCTACTGTACAGCAAAGTGAATCAACTATACATATACATATATCCCCTCTTTTTTGGATTTCCTTCCCATTTGGGTCACCAGAGAGCATTGAGTAGAGTTCCCTGTGTTATAGAGTAGGTTCTCATTAGTTATCTATTTTATACATAGTATCAGTAGTGTATATATGAACTATTTTAAATTAGTTTTTTTACTAAAGTTTTCATCTTAGTCTGTTTGGGTTGCTATAACAAAACATCACTGACTGGGTGGCTTATAAACAACAGAAATTTATTGCTTACAGTTCTGTAGGCTGGGAAGTTCAAGGTCAAGGTGCCAGTATGATTGTCTTCTGATGAGGAATGTCTTCCAGGTTCATAGCTGGTGCTTTCTTGCTATGTCTTTATGATGGAAGGGGCTAGGGATCTCTCTGGAGCTTCTTTTATAAAAATACTAATTCCATTCATGAGGTTTCCATACTAATGACCAAATCACCTTCGTAAAGCCGCATCTCCTAATACCATCATCTTTGGGGGCTAGGAGTTCAAGATATGAATTTTTGATGGACACAAACCTTTCAACCACAGCAGTTTGTATATTTGTATCTTTTAGGTCCTGGTATCATTTAAATAATATTAGGAATAACTGGTCTTTGGTCTTGATGCTATTTTTAAAGGTAGGTCTTAATAGCTTTTCCACTGTTTTCAATGATAAATGGTCAAATCAAGCATTTGGATTCTTTTAGGATTAATTTTATTAATTTTAACTTTTTTCAAGAAATCATTTCCTTTAACATTTTCATTCATTCATTCATTTTTCCAACCATAAAGTTGCACTTAGAACTTTCTTACAATTATTTTAATTACACCAACATTTTCTGTTTGGAATCCTTTCCTTTTTCTAATCATGTTCATTTTTCTCTTAATATCTTTGTTTTTTCCAGCTTTATTGTGATATAATTGGTACAGAAAATCTGCACATAATTAATGTATAAAATTTGGTGAGTTTGATCATATGTATATACTAATATTACTGTCATTAAAATCCAGGTAACAAGCATATCCATCACCTGCAAATTTTCTTTGTGTCCTATGGTTTTTTGTTGTGGTGGTAAGAATGCTTACCATGAGATCTACCCTCTTAACAAATTTTCAAGTGCAGAATACCTTTTTGATAACTACAGGCACTACTATGCACAACAGATCTCTGGAACTTATACATCTTGTATAGCTGTGACTCTAATCACTGAACAACTCCCCTTATTCTCCCTCCATTCTCTAGTAACCACCATTTTGTACCATTTCTATACAATTGACTATTTTAGATGGCTCATATAAGAGAAATCATGCAGTGTTTGTCCTTCTGTGACTGACTTATTTCACTTAGCATAATGAGTAATACTCTATTGTATGCATATACTACATTTTCCTTGTCCATTCATCTGTCAATGGACATTTGGGTTGTTTCCATATCTTAGCTATTGTGAATAATGCTGCAATGAACATCATTGTACAGATATCTCTTTGAGATCCTGATTTCAGTTCTTTTGTATGTATATCCAGAAGTGGGATTCCTGGATAACAGGTTAGCTAAGAGTCTCTACCCCTTTTCTTTGTTTCCTGCTGTCCTCAGGTGGTCCAGCCCTTCCAATTCCCCCAATATTTTGTGTGAGGCAGGACAGAGTGGGCCTCTCAGGCAGTGCACCAAAATGCTGGGAAAGTAGATATCCACCTTGGTTTCTCTTGTCCCACTAGAGAAATCACCAGCCCAAAGGATCCTTCACAGCCAGACACTGCACCAGGGGAAGCCAATATGGACAAAGTGAAACGGTTCCTCTTACCCCTTTTAATGCAGCTTTTCTCTGTTTTTGTGTACTACCAAGCAGCACAACCTCATCTCTTGGGTCCAGAACTCTCACAAAGGCATTGTTATCTGTGGATAGTTGCTAAATCTGTTTCTCTCAGGGTATTAGGGCTCAGACTTCCTATTCTGCCATCTTGCTAACTGCACTCTTCCTCAATCTTTTTTTCTTTTCTTTCAAATTCAAGATTGTGAATTTTTTTCTTATTTTGTCATTTAAAAGCCTTTCATTTAGATTTCTTTAAGTTTCCTACTATTCCTGTGGGCTCCATTTTATTAATTTCAGTTTCCATGGCTAGTTGAGGGCTGAACTATAATCAATTGATCTCTTTGTCAATATGAAAGAGAATATTAATGGAACAAAAAGTACCTGTACTTTTTGAAGTTGGTGGGAGAATGGTGAACATGAGGAACAAAGCTATTATGAGTGGTGCAACGAGTGTGGTGGTTGGTGCTATCAAATGAGGGCAAAGGAGGTGTAGAGGAGTCAGACTGTGCAAAGCCTTAAAAGCTATATCAAGGACATTTATTCCATTCTACTAGAAGTGAGAAACCTATGGACAGTTTTAAGCAGAAAGTGTCATGATCATATTTGTGTTCCAAAAATGTGTTTATTTAAGTGTGGACTATAATTTGAAGTTGTTGGAGGGTGCAAACTTCCTGGAATTACAAGACTTCCTAGAAACCAACCAAAATCTGATAGTGACTTAAGTATCGAAGCTGTGAATATGGAGAGAAGGTGATAGTTTTGAGAACTATGTAAGAAAATCAATAACGTATTTAAATTATATGTGGAGTTTAGCAGAAAGGGAAATTCTAATAACTTCTCACTCTTTGGCTTTTACAAAAGTGTAGTGCTGAGTTCATTCTTGGAGACAGAGAAGGAATCTTGGAGGAAGACAGAGACAGAGATGGAGTAATATTTGTTGGTTACAAGCATATTGAGTTTCCAGTGACCTTATTATATCCAAGGAGAGTGGGAAGGAAAACAGTTTGATATATGGATCAAAAGAAAAATGTCTGACTTAAAAAGATATATTTTGAAAACCTTATCACTAATGTTTTCACTAACATAATCATTATCTATAATACTGAAAATTAAAAATAGATTATGTGACAATAAGAAATTAAACAAATGATTATACGTTTATGCAAGCCATTTAAAATAACAAAGTATTTCTGCATTTGTAATATGAGATTACTTTTCCAACATGTTATTATCATTTAAAATAGCAGGTTACAGAAAAGTATGATCCAATTTTTGTAGTAATTCCTTATTTATAAATGTTAGTTTTTAAATAGCTATAGAGAATTATATTTGCTTGTAAGTCTTAATTTATTTGAATGACAAAGAAGGATTATATTTCTTTGTATATTTAAATTTCCCGAAAGAATTGGTGAAGTTGATTTCATTAGTTCAAACTCTTTTTGCAGCTTAATTTTATAAAATTTCCAGTTTGACTAATGGAAGGTAGCATGTTCTGTACCAAATGCATTAGGTTTAAATTCTCAATTTGACTTTGCTATCTACTCACTCTATAGCCATGGCCTCTTTCTTAATTTCTATAAGCCTCAAGTTTTTCATCTATAGAGTAAGAATCAACTAATTTGAAAGAAGAGTAAAATATCATGACAGAATTATAATGTGATAGAGAAATCCAAAACCAGATGGCCTTTACATTTTTTCATTCTATAAGGAAAGAAAATGAACTTTGAAACATCAAAAAATTAATAACGCTGGTAAGTGGAAAAACGGGAACTTGAGTACAAGTCTCCTAACTTCTTGTCTGGAACTTGTTTACACATCTCTTAACTTGTCTGGCAGAGGTGGCTGCATTGTGAAAGTAAGGAAGCTGGTTTGAGGTTCCTTCACCTTCACTGGCCCCATCCAAAGCTTTAGAAACAATGTGTTTAGTCAATGTGTTTAGTCTTTAGTCAAGCAATGTGTTCACATAAATTACTACTTTTGTAAATTTTGCAGAAGTACCTTAACTTCAATCGTTTCATAATACCATCTAGTTCAACTCTAACCACCCCTTCATCACATTCCCTATTGTGTTGTGTCTTTGGAGTGGCCAGGGACATTTTGGCAATCCACTAAGGGGAACCTGAGTTGGATATACATTTAGTTGGGCTTATGGAATATATTTATATGATTTTCAGTCCCTTCCATGAGTAGTTAGTGCTAGTGCTGGTCATAGCAATGGCTCAAAGAATGCTCTAACCACCTATTTTCATTCATCATTTTTATTTATAATATTGCATTCTTTTTCTTTAAAAAGGCCACCAATTTATTTGCTTCAGGCTCTACAAAACCTGTCCAGTATTCTTTCTTCTGTGTTAAAAATAGCATCAATGAGGTCCTGTTCTCTCTCTCTCTCTCTATATATATATATATATATACACACACACACATTTATATATTTATATACATTTATATATTTATGTATACATATATATCTAACAAATAGGATACATAAGCGTTATTTATTGGATAACCCTCTTTTTCTTTTACTGTATTATGCATCATGGCTAAAAATATTAATTTAATAGGATTCCTGCCTTTAAGATGCCCAAACCTAAGTGACTCTGATTTTTTAAACAAAATAGAGCAGTATAACACAATAGATGCTAAAATAATGCTAAAACGATATTTGATAGATAAAATATTCGTAGGAGCAATAAAGAAAGAAGCCGTAAATCTGCTTCAGGAAGTTGGGGATTATTCAGAGTGTAGGTCACATATAAATTGAGGTGGAATAAGAACAGAAGCCATTTAAGACAGAAAACAGCAGAATCCAAGGTATGCAAGAATTATGTCTGTATTCCAATGCTGTGTTTAGGTAAATGACCAGAAGTTTATGAATTTTTTTTTCAAGAATTAGCTGGTTTATGTTTATTTATGGTTATTCACTAGACTGGACATGGATTAATTTATACAATTATGATAACATAAATAAGTAAATTTTTAATCTATACAATTATACTCAACAGGGCACCTATGGTACTTGCATAATTTTAAATAAGAATAACAAGTGCATATACAATACTGGAGTGAAAATGAGCTTGTTTTTCTGAACTATTCAGTTCAATAATTAAAGACAATTTCAATAACTACCTTTGGAGAATTATTCTCTCTGAAAAAATAGTATTGTTTCCTGTAATATAGAAATATAATTTCTAATGTTCAGGAAACCCATTTGAAATAATTGTGCAGATTCCATGCTTGGCTAATCCAGAAATATACTGAAAAAATATTTTGTATTTTTTTATAACATAAACCAATATGATGTACTTTATAAATGATATAAATGATATTGTGATTTAATTTTAAGATGTCATCTTATCTCATAATAATGAATTTTTTCATCTACTTATTCACATTTGGAGCCAGACTAATATTAAAGATTAATATTTAATCATTTGAAATTTATTTTAATAATTGCATACAATGATGTTGTTTTACTTCCACTACATAACTGTAAACAAATGATGTTCTATATTTCATTTAGAATAGATCATCTTTTCTATTCTCCAACTAAATATTTGCAATAAAAAATTCAACTTCTATGTCTGTCTGACATGAGATGAGATACAGGCGATAGTACCTATGAAAATGGAAACTGTTTGTTCTCAACCTTGAGCTCCTAAAAACTGTCATATTTTCAGTGGAAACTTTTTTACATATATTTACTTTCTGTGGTGACTCTGTGGCTTTACTTTTTGTCAGAACCCATTTTATCTACATAAACTTGAGTTCTGTACCATCATTAGTGTTGTAGCTTCTCATAGTACTACAGTTCTGATTATTCTATTTCTGTGGAAATACCTGCTTTTTAAATGAAATGCTTGATACAGTAACTTTGTTCTTTAAGTGACTCATGCAAGAATTCATGCAAGGCCATTTTAAAATTCAAGGCGCTAGTGATTTTTGAAATTCATTTTGGAGATATAATACTCCCAATATTCTATAAAATTTAAGATATAGAATCAAGTAATTCTGCTCCAAGAAGTTTCTTTTACACTTTCACATAAACTGAACACTTTATTGTTACATTTATTGAGCCCTATTAATATGGTAGGTACAGTACTATACATAGAAGTAGATATAGTCACCATTCTGTGGATTCTCTTTGGACAATAAATCAGGACATGTTTATTTTTCCAGATGAATTTAATTTGTTCTGCATCTTTTTTTCCTTATATTATTGAACCTATATTGAATTATTTCATGTTAATTAATGCCAACTAAAAATGATCACTCGCCATCTGCCTCTACAAGGGTTGGGTCACTAGCCACTGCAGTCGCCGACCTTCAATACACGCTAAAAGTAGTTCAGGCCAAGACCACGAATGAGGCACTCTGTGCTCTGGGAGACAAAACTGGCAGAACAGATAGTTAGATATTTTCAGGAGATTTTATGAGCCCAATTTCTTGCATCTTTTCATATCTAGAAAAGCACTAAAATCGCTCTGGGAAAAACTTTGTAGAGCAACTGGCAGAACAGATAGTTAGATATTTTCAGGAGATTTTATGAGCCCAATTTCTTGCATCTTTTCATATCTAGAAAAGCACTAAAATCTTTAACGGAGGCATCTGCTCCTCATGACTAGCAGCAACCCTCAGCCAAAACGTGTGTTTGATTGCACGTATCTCCCTCCACCAAAATCACATACATACTGACCTCCCCACACCTCTTTGGAGCAGTTCTGCAGAGTTATCAAAGAGTCTGTCTCCCAGGCTATAGTGCTCATTTTGTTCCCATTAAAACTTAACTCACAGCTCTCATATTGTGCATTTTTTTGAGTCGACATCAAACATTATACTGAATTAAGAAAAACACATTTTCCCCCAAACAGTTTTTAAGATAAAACTGTATATTTATAGTCATTTTGTTATTTTCACTCTTGTCATTGCCAAAGATTTGATATTAATCAAATTACCAATTTTCTTTCAGTGGTATTTTGGGAGGATCTTAAAATGATCCAACACTTTAACCTGGCCTGCTCTTTTAAAATGTAGAGCTAATAAGATTCACAATAAAAATGGAAGATCATGATGGAAGATGATTTTGTAACATTTGATAACAAGAAATTTTTTTCTACCTCCACAGACTCAGAACTGGTTTGCATGTTTGTGATTAAAAAGTTTTGACTATAAACTAAATCTATTCTGAGTAGAGAATAAAACATATATAATGTATGTTACACCCACTTTAAGAGATGTTTATGCACAAGATTACACAGATGGTAGTGGTAGTGCTGAAACAAATTCAGTGTCTCTGAACCCATTTAAAGTGCCTTTTCCTTTATGTTTCTCAGTGGTGGGCAACTCCAAGTGCAGGAAAAACATGTGGCAAGGAAGCAAGGACAAAGTCAAAAGGTAAAGGCAGTGAGACAACCAAATTGAGAGATGTCTTGGAAGGGTTGCACTAGCAAATAAGGAAATAAACATAATCAGGAGCAAATTATGGAAGGCTTTAAATATCATCCTTAAAGGCAAATATTAAAGGCTAATCTTCCAATTTGTACCTTCTTCTCTATGTGTCAATCATGATATTTCTGGCCATCGGGAAAAATTACAATCTATTAAATGATACCTGAGAAGATTAATAAAACTGAAGCATGAGCTAGATGGGCCCCAGGCTGAACAGCTGGAGTTTGTCCCCTGTGGATAGATACTCCAAGATAAAAGGAGGAACTGAGCCCTACCCAGATAAAGGAACACATATTTCTCATTCTCAAGGTCAAGGAGACCTTCCTTACTATATACATGCACAAAAAAGCTCCTTGGAGGTCAAAAAGGGAGTGATGTCAACCTACCCATAGGCCTCTTCATTAGAACCCATCTTAGCTGAGAGATGTGCATGCACACATGGGAGGACCCTGAGATAAACCAAATATGGACTTAGAACCAGGTAAAGCAAGATGACTGGTCAAAGGAAACCTGGAAATTATGCCCCATATAAGTGATTCAAACTACCATGAGGGCATGACTCTCTCCCTTTGAGTCCACTCACGTGTGCTTATTCACACGTACTCTTTTTTCTCCTAATACTTTACTTGTTTTACTGCTTTCTGTCTTTGTGGGAATTCATTTCTACAAAGCCAAAGGGCCAGGGCCTTGTCACTGGCCGCTACTCTAGTGGCTAGGATTTAGCACTCTCATTGTCGCAGGCTGACTTCAACCTCTGGATGGGAACTGAAATCCTGCTTCAAGCGGTTGCAGGCCGAGACCACCTGAGATCTAAACTTCCCAAAGTATCCAAGTTAATTGATGCATGGCAAGGCTAAATATTGCTAACCCTAGGACTTAAGTTTTTATTTCCTTTTTTTGTTGTTGTACACAATATATTCTTTGTAAGCTATAAAAATCATTTGAAGAAAATACATCCTGTTAGAAGTAAAAAGAAATAAAGAAAAATTTAGGGGAAAAAAAGTAGTGATGAAACCAAAAATCAAGGATTTCTTAACACAGGAAATATGGCTTCCTAAAAAGTTCTGTTTTCAAAGATGCCTGAATGTGATAGCAAGCTTGACCAAGCTATGGCATGCCCAGGTATTTGGTTTCACATTATTCTAGGTGTGTCTGGGAGGGTGCTTCTGGATGAGGTTAACGTTTGAATAGGTAGATTTAATAAAGCAGATTCCCCTCTCCAATGTGGGTGATCCTCATTAAATCCTTTGAATGCCTGAAAAGAACATAAAGGGAGAGTAAGGAAAAAATTCAATTTCTCTGTCTATCTTTGAGCTCGGACATTGGTCTTTTCCTGCCTTCAGATTCAAACTGAAAAACTGGCCCTTCTTGACTCTCAAACCTGTCAGTCTTTAGTGTGGAACTTGCACCATCTGCTCTCCTGTTCTCGGGTTATGAATTCAGACTGGAACTCTACCATCAACTCTCCTGGGTCTCCAGCTGGCTCACTGCAAATCCCGGGACTTCTCAGCCTCCATAACCATGGGAGCCAATTCCTTATAGAAATAGAGATAGAGAGTGGAGAGAGATAGAGAGATAGAGATATAAAGATATCACCATTTGGTTCTGTTTCTTGTGAGAACCCAGACTATTACACTGAGTATCTTATTTGCCTGATTATCTGATGACTACAAAAGCTGATTAACATTATCCCCTTCTCCTGAACATTCTCAAGTCTTTTATTGGCCTAAAGGCATGGATTTTTTTTTAATGATTCAAAGAATTAAAAAGTGAGAGATTCAGTCATTACAGAATTTTCCATCTCCTGGTCTATTATTTCTTTTACTCATCTAATGAGTTGTTTAACTGAAGTAATATACCAGCTTTTACTGGTATTTTGTTAACTATACATCTAGCTCTGAAGACCTAGGAATAAGCATAGTTACTGTTACACATCAGAGATGACTCAAGGCTTCTCTCGATTCCTCCCACTCATTTGCTTATGGGGGTAAATGCCTCTGTTTCTAGTACTTTCTCCTACATAGGTTGGCTGGGTCACACAAAGGACTCTTACCACTGCCCAAGGCTCTGCCAATAAGAGCAGATCTTCTTTGGCATTAGAGACAAATACTTGTTTATTATACTCATTGACTGGTTCCATCTGGTTTGAAGTGACCTTACCTCACCATTCGGGTGGCAAGATAAGAGAATATTGAGGGCTATATGTGAATTTAGTCGGAATAAAACAAGAAAGCCACTTAGCCAGATTTGTGTTTAGGTCTTAGACTTGCTGCTTTTTAAAGAAAAAAAAACAAAGAAGGGAGAGAGACACAGGGAGAGGTGAGGATTCCATATGACATGCCCTAGCTTCTTAGGATTTGGGGCCTAAACGCTAAAAAGTCATTTATCTTCTTGTCTTTGTCTTTTCTGCAGGCCCATCACTCAGAAGCCTTGTATAATGGAGTATCTGGTTCAGTTCATAAAAGCTTATTCATATTTTAGTTAAACATTTATTTGTGCAATTATTATTATAAATGAACAAATCATGGCATTGCATTCCATTGGTTGTGTGATCTTACATGACAGCCTGAAATCAATAGTGTGGGAAATATACCCTACCCTTAAGGGAATGTGGCAAGGGCAGGGACGCAAGCAGCTGTAAATGAAAGATATAAATAACTACAAGCAGTTTCCCCTTAACTTCTTCTATCTGCTATCTTAAACAATGCAATGACTTGTAAATATGTCCTGGTTCCCATGGCCAACAGTTTATTTGGGACATATACACCTAGAATTAGACTGTCAGGCATATACTCCAACATCACAAAATAACGTTGATTTCTTTTCCAAAATTGTCTTACCAACATACATCTTTATCAGCTATTTATCTACTTTTAGTTTTTGGTCAAATGATGGGGATAAAAATGGCATCCCATTTATTGTTTTATTTCAATTTCCATGACTATCAGGTTGATCATCTTTCAAATATGTATTGCCTTTTTGACAAATTAATTGAAAGTAAAAAATACTAGAAAGAGACAAAAGGTTTTTTTTTCTTTTTTAAGTGAAAGAATAAGAAAATGGTGAGAAATTTTAAATGACCATATGATGATGTAGTTGGCATCCATTTTTGTAAAATAATCAAACCATGTCTAATCGTAAAAGGATGAGGTCTCTTTGAATTATTTGGTTATATTATTTTAAGAAAAAACTGTGGCACTGAGTTTGATTATTGCCTGGTAGTAGCTGACAAATATCACCTCTCATTAATTCATCCAAAAAATATATATTGAGTTCCCACTATATGCCAGTCAGGTTCTGGTTGCTTAAGAAAAAGCAGGGAACAAATAAATATCACAACCAAGTAGCTTACTTTAAAACAAAGCAAATAATAAAATATATAGTATGTAGATGGTGGCAAACATTCTGGGGAAAAAGTATAACAAAAAAGGGAGATAAGGATCTTGGGGTAGAGGTGGGAATAGAGACTCACAAATTAAATAGGCTCTCAAGCACAGCCTGACTGATTTAGTGAAACCCCTGGAGAAGGGGAAGGGGGAACAGTTTGAAGACATGAAGGAAGAACTTTCCAAAAGTGGACACAGCATGGGCAAAAGCCCTGAGACATGAATATTCCTGGTGTGGCCAAGGAATAAAAAGGTTGGAACAGAGTGAGAAAAAGGAAGACTCGTAGATGATGAATTTAAAGAAATAATGGTGGTCTGATTCCAGTAGAGTCTTGTAACCCACTGAAAAGGATTTTGGTCATACTCTGATTGAGGTGAGGAAACTTTGGAATATTTTGAGCAGAGGAGTGACCTGATTTGACTTATATGTTAGCAACATCTTTCTGACTATTGAAATATACTGTAGGAGTACAAGAGTAGAGGCAAAACACAACCACCCAGAAGAATATGAAAATAATGCAGTGATGAAATAATGTGTGGTTTAGAGGTGGTAAGGAGTGGTCAAATTATAAACATATTTTGAAGGGATAGCATGATTTTCTGATGGATTGGACGTGAGGTACGAGAAATAAGAACAAGGTTAAGTATAATTCTAGGTGTTTAAGCATAAGCAAGTACAATAACCAGAACTGCCTATAATAAACAAAGGTAAGATTGAGGGAATACATTAGGTAGAAATATTATCAGTTTGTTTTTGCATATTACTTTTAGAATGCCTGTTAGATACTCAGGTAAATATATTGCAGATATTTGGTTATAAGCATGTGAATTTTAGGACACTATCAAGAGAGTGAGTACACAGAGAAGAGGCCATGGCCTCCACTTTGGGATACACTAAAAGGTTCAGGAAATGAAGAAGAACCAAGAAAGAAAATAGATTTAATGACCAATGAGATAATGGAGGATTCATTAGTTTTACTGAAACTTTTAACCTTTAAATGTTACTGAAGAGTCAAGAAATAATCCATATTATACGCCATGGTTAAAATCAGCTGATTTCCATTTACTTTCTGAAGCACTAGTGCATCTTTTATTTTAAGGGACCTTTCTTCTAACTTTCTCCCCCTTTTAGAAACGTTTACCCTACCTAATTACTGGTTATATACTTTCTTCCCTTATGCTTCATCCTTCTCCTCCACTTCCTGCCTCACTACAAAGTGAAATGAGTCCTTTTCATCTTTTGTCTGTGCCTTCCTTTCAAAATCTGGAAAACTCTTCCAAAAAGTTATTAATTTATTTTTATTTATTAGTTGACATAGAGTCAAAGTATATACCTTCTTCAAAATACTTCCGGGAGTTTTTTTGTTTTCATATACGAACATGTATCTCCAATTATATCAATTTTTATTTTTGCATCAATAGAGAAATGCACATTTCACTTCGTAAATGACTTTTAATCTACTAGTTTAGGTTTCCTAAAGACAATTTTGTCTCTAACATTAATCAAAGAACCACCACCGTACTTTGCCTCAAGAAAGCTTAATAACATTACTTTGGATTTAATGAAACTTCATTGCCTCACTGCCCATCTATGGCCTGCATACAAGGGTCAGAAGTCTAATTTTAGTGTCTGGACTTTCCACTGTTTATTATATAAAGAAATGACCTTGCCTTTCTGTTGACTATTACCCTTTAGTCCTGAGAGCTTACAGAAAGGTGACCATTACTATCTTTTTTCTCCCACCACTCCCCTTTTCATCTCCCAACAATGCACCATTCAAACACATTTCCCACTAGTGATATCCCTTTATTAAAACCTAAAATTAACTTAAAAAGAGGAGGAAATGTATATCCAGTAATTTTCATATAAGTTTTTAAAATACCCGGAGACACATCATGCTACCATTTAGATATTGAATTGTATCAAAACTTCTCAATTATCTGGCCAGGGCTGTTAAAAAACACATCCATTTATTTTCTTTTATTATAAGATTATATTTTATATAATCTTTTTTATATAATCTTTTATATAGTCATTTATTATAAGATTCTATTAAGACTAGAATTCTTTATTGAAACATAATTTGGTACTTGAATTTGAGAGAATTGTGATCCGTTGCCTGGTCCTTGGTGTTGCCCCTAAGTTTTAATTTAAGGATAAGAATCAAAGTGCAGGTGATTTCCTGGAGATTAATGGTCATGCAGGGGGCACCCATGTCCCCAGGAAGAATATCTAATCCTTAATCCTACAGAGATGTAATGTACAAAAGTCATTATCACCACAATCACATGGCAATTCTTTTCTTTCAAGTAAGTGCTTACTTTATTTTGAAAAGATAGAAAAACAAAGCAATTATATGTTCATTTAATTTTCATACATTTTGATAGCAAACTCATTTTCCTCATCTATAATGTAAATGCTAGCCTCTAAAAATGTCCGAAATCTTCTGACAGAAATTATTTAAAGCCTCCATATTTAAAAGAACTACTATACAGAGTAATGCCTGTAGCTAACAATACTGTATCACATACTTAAAATTTGCTAAGCTTTATGTTAAGTGTTCTTACCACAAGAAAAAGCAATAATAATAATAATAAGAGCAGGAGAAAAATTTGGAGGTGATAAGTATGTTTATAGCTTTGATGGTGGGGATGGTTTCACGGGTGTATACTTATCCCCAAACTCATCAAGTTGTATACATTAAATATGTACAGCTTTTCATATGTCAAACATACCTCAATAACATGGTTTAAAAAAAGAATTCATATTACTAAATGAAGATTTTATTGATAGTATGGAGATTGGTGAATATGAAGGGATTTTGAAATTGACCAGTGGGTAATTACATGACCCTATTTCAGGGGAAAATTATACTTCATGCAGAAATGTGTGGTGAAACTGTGTAATGATTTTAAAATAATTCCAATAATTACAAGGGAAATTCAAAGACAGCATCAAAACATTCACAAAGGACACAAAATTGAGACTTGGAAAACCAAGTTTTGTTTTAATGTACCAATAGTATTTTTTAGTCTCCATTAGATGTTTATTAGAATGAGAAATCATGGACTGTCTTCTGTTCAAACCTGTGTGACAGAAGCATAGAAACTAGAACTCCAAGACTGCCAAATGAAACCTCAAAATCTTTTCACTAACAGTAAAATATAAATAGAAGGAAATACAACTATCTTAAATCGGAGAGACCACAGAACATTATAGTATACAAAAACATTTTAAGTAAGTTGTGAAATGTGATTGCATTTCTATTTATTCTATGTGTAATCATCACACCTTCCATATAAAGGTTAAAAACTAGAAGCGAAAATATATCATTGAATCAATTTATATCACACACACACACCTCACCCCAGGCAGAGTGTTGGCACATTGTGATATTAGAAAAGTGTTTCCTACCACAATTTTGAACAAGAATCCTACAGAAAATAAGTAACCATTGTTCCTATTTGAGTCTTCCAAGATAGAAACTTGATTGACTCTTCATTTCTCCCCTAAAGATTCATTTTATTTCCCACCAAGAAAAAAATATATCATAAAATGCTTATATAACATTCCAAAAGAGCCCCCTTTATATGATTCATTCATATATTTGAAAATGCACATGCTCTGGGTAATAGGATAAATGAAAGATGTACTACTGA
Source organism: Physeter macrocephalus (assembly GCF_002837175.3). Taxonomy (NCBI): domain Eukaryota; kingdom Metazoa; phylum Chordata; class Mammalia; order Artiodactyla; family Physeteridae; genus Physeter; species Physeter macrocephalus. Next base: position 75,671,038 of record NC_041220.1, on the reverse strand, counting down.
TTCTCATAAAAAATAATTACCAGCAGAAATGCAAGTTTGCTCATACCCAGAGATAATATTACTAAATCTTCTCAGTCATCATAAGGTTGGAAGAGGTCTTTTGTGGTTGTCCATTCTGCAAGGTGTCTTCAGACATGTTCTCTAAATTATCCTGCATTGTCAGAAATGCAAATGATCATTACTGACACCTGATTTATTCGAAGGAATTGATTTGGCAGTATGAGTGGTCTAGTTCAGTGCTGCACAGAAATAGCACAAGGTTTCATAAATTAAGAAGATCCTTAATTAACATTTAAGAAAACAGCTTGTTGTCACGTAAGTACTTTGTGGCATAAATCTGCAATGAATAACTACTTACTGGCTCTAGCAATGTTAGGAACCAACGCTCTGCCAACCTTTTCAAATATTAGTGCATAATATTAATAAGAATGTAACTATGGCCCTATTATATATCTTCCCAAGGCCGGTGTATAACTGAAAAATATCAATTTCTACATCCCAGACAACATTGTTCAGTGGTGATAAAAGAGTAGATGAAACTATCTCTTGTTACTTCATGACTGTATATTTAGGAAGATGACTACAATTTTAACAAAACGATAAGCAACGCTGTTGGCTTATGTGGCATGTTGTTTATTTTTACAGGGTTGAAATGAAGTGTGAAATCATCATAGTCTACGTGGGACTTGGTGGCTTAGGTATGGCTCAGTGTAACATGGGAAGAATACATTTATAATCTCTTTTTTTGTCAGTTAAGGTCAGGAAGAACACAGGTGATTTCCTTAAGCTTCCAGGAGCATGCTGGGACCTGTTTTTATTCACCTGGCTTTAGTGAACACATGCATTCAGAAATTAGTTGACTGGTTTAGTAAAGATTTTACAACATAGTTTGTAACTATTTGATGTCAGTCTTGGCTTTTAATTAGAAGAAAAGCCCAAGGAGAAAAAGGTGATAAAGACCTACTTAAATTAGTATGCAGTTTTTCCTCTGATTTGTGATTCTTAGTGCTAGAAGTCAAGTGCATATCTAAATGTATTTTCATGTTTGTACTAAAGGCCTCATTTTGAGGAAAGTCACTCATTTTTGCTCATTTTGAGTAGTAATGGAAAGACATTTTATAAAAGCTTATTGGGATGGCTTCTGGATATTAAATCTTTCTCAATATCAACTGTAGATTTAGGTGTCTGACCCTTTGCAGAGAAATGCAAAGAACTGAACCTCCGCAGACCACCTGGGGAGTGGAACCTCATTAGGAACAGACGTGTTTACAGAGGGAGACATGATCAGGTTGGATCCAGCTCAGCTGCTTTTGAAAACCATGCTGAGCCAAATGAATGGTTATAGTCGAAGGTCAAACTTTTTTATGTTTAGCCATTCTGGTTTGTGTTAATTAATAAGAAATGTTCTATAAATACACATTCTTAATTGCAACTAAATTAAATATTCATTTGCAACATTTGCTCTAAAAAATTGATTTCTTAATGAGTATGAAATGAATAGGTCATACTTTTAGAGCACACAGAACTCTTTGTAAAAGGAACTAACTGGAGATAGCATTGGTAATTTTTGAACTTTATAAGGATACACGGAAGTACTCTATGAATATGTAAGTTTCCTGAGATCATTGATATCCTCCTAAAGTAGACATTTATAAAACTCAGGAACTTTTTTCTTTAGTCTATAAATATTACATATAGGAGGTTGTTTCACTGGGTATGCTGGATTTGATCAACATTCCTATGTGGACTTCCCTGGTGGTGCAGTGGTTAAGAATCCATCTGCCAATTCAGGCGACACAGGTTCCAGCCCTGGTCTGGGAAGATCCCACATGCCGCGGAGCAACTAAGCCCGTGTGCCACAACTACTGAAGCCCGCGCGCCTAGAGCCCGTGCTCCGCAACAAGGGAAGCCACCGCAACGAGAAGCCTGCACACCGCAATGAAGAGTAGCCCCCACTCGCTGCACCTAGAGAAAGCCTGTGCACAGCAACGAAGATCCAACACGGCCAAAAATAAATTGATTAATTAAAAACACCCAAAACATTCCTATGTAATTGAAATAGATATTTATATACCAGTCATGGTGCCTGAATCGTCCACAACTAATTTGAGGAAAAATTCCCTGTTTCATTCCTGCCACTTTCCTAGATATTGCACTTCCAGCCATGATAATGTTTCTAAAGAAAAGCATAAATAAGTTGATGCCACTTCTTTGCTCGAATGCTCAAATGGGTTTCCATCTAAGAAAAGAAAAATTAAAGTTCTTTCCAGGGCCTAAAACCTGGTTACTGCTAATAATGTTAAACGCCAAATGAAATCTTATTAGAGAGTTCACATGGAATAATCCCCTGCTTATCCAAATGTGTTCTTCAGGACTTCTTGGAAACTTGGTGACTCTTTTTACAACTTAAGGCTTATCATTTTCATGATCTCAGGTCTATCCATCAGTGGATTCATTTCGGCCCGTTGAAATTTGTAGATGGGTGTCTTAGCTCAGGCTACTGTAACAAAATGCCATAGATTCAAAGAGCTGACATCTATTTATCATAGTTCTGCAGGTTCAAGATCAAGGTGCCAGAAGATTTGGTTATTGGTGAAGGCCCTCTTCCTGGCTTGCAGATGGCTGTCTTCTTGCTGTATCCACACATGGCAGACAGAGGAAGCTTTGGTGTCTCTTCTTCTTTTATAAGGACATTACTCTCATCACGAGGGCTCTACCTTCTTGACCTCACCTAACCCTAACTATATCCCAAAGGCTCCAGTTCCTAATATCATCATGTTGGGGCCTAGGGCTTCAATATAAGAATCTGATGGGACACAGTCCATAACGTTCCACCCCTGACATCTGAAATTTGTGTCCTTCTCACATGAAGAATAGATTCATTCCATCCCAACAATCCCCAAAGACTTAACTCATTCCAGTATCAAAGTCTAAAGCCCAAAGTTTCATTGAAATATCATCTAAACCAAATACGGGTGAGACCGGAGGTATGATTCATCCTGAGGGAAAATTCCTCTCCAGCTGTGAACCTGTGAAACCAAAACAAAATTATGTGCACATGTGCACAATGATGGTACAGGAATAAGATAGACATTCCAATTCCAAAAGGGAGAAATAGAAATGAAGGAAGGAGTGATGGGTTCCAAGCAAGTCCAAAACCTAGTAAAGCAAATACCATTAGATCTTAAGGCTGGAGAATAATCCTTTTTGGACCAATGCTCTGCCTGCCCTCCAAGTCCGCTGCGGTAGCTGCATCACCCCTACAGCTTGCCTAGGTACCCTCGCCCCTTTGCTCTGTGGGGTGGTCTAATGCACACAGATCTCTGCAAGGGCTTGGGTTTCTGAAACCGAGGAAGAGGAAGCCTTGTCCTCTGGGCCTGTGATGAGAATGACAGTCTTGAAGATCTCTGGTTGGACTTCAGGGTCATTCTTGAAAGGTAGTGTATGTTCACAGCTCTCCTTCAGTCCCCACCATTTTCTCTGTTTCTTTTGATGCCAGCTGGCAGAGATGATAAAATCCCATCTCTACTCTTGGCCTCTGCTAAGACGGCTGATTGAGCCCATGAGTCTTACTTATGATTTCTTTATCAAATTGCTGTTTAAACACACCCTTAGTCTTCTATTCAGAACAAGCTTTTTCAATTTTTTGCAATATGGATAAACTGAGAATTTTTTAAATCTTCAGGTCTTGTTCCCTTTTGCTTAGCAGTTTCTTCTTCAACTCATCTCTATCGTCTCACATTTTGTTATAAATAGTAAGAGGGTCCCAAACCACACCTTCAATAATTTGCTTAAAAAGCTCCTCTGCTAAACATCCAGTTTTGTCATTCACGAGTTCTACCTTCCACAGAAGCATAGAGCATGAACACAATTCAGCCAAGTTCTTTGCCACTTTGTAACAAGTCTATTCACTCCTTACTATGTCAGAGACAGGAAACAAAATGGAGAAATTTTACCCAGGAGTAACAAAATGAAGTTGAAACCACTCCAAGAATGACTGGGTTGCCCTTGTACACTCAGAGCCATGAAAGTGAAGAAATATAAAACCTTATTTGAACTTACATTCAGAGAAATTTACAGTGTCTCAAAAACTTTAATTACAAAATAAATATATTTATTAATTCCAAATAATTTAATATAGGGTTTAACAGTATTGGGATAACAGCTGCGTGCAGAATTTTGTAAACTGTTTCATGTTTAAGAACAAATAGGAGACACTATCAAAGGAAAGTCAGAGAAAGGAGAGCAGTATTACAATACAAAAACCTCAAAAAAAAAAAAAAAGAAAGAGAGATTCAATCAAATGCCAAGTTTCACTTGCACTCGCTTTACTCAGAAGGCCCTCCTTCGTGGGTTCAACTAGTTCATTCTTGTGTCCCTTCAAATTTCCTGGTAATCTTCTGCAGGAAGCCTTCTCTAAGCATTGCATTATGATGTGGATTTCTCACATCTTTGCTTGTCCACTATCTATGGTAGTCACTTAGCATACCGACTTTGATAAAATTACCCACTATGTTACTAAACGTGGGTTAAATTTAATCTGATGCCTTTTGGAGTTCTTAGGGATAAAATAACCACATCTCTGCATAATATAGTTATCTCTCCTATTCCATTATTTATTACTACTGATTTTTTCTTACTTATATCATTGACCAGACCAAAATTTCCAAATTATACTAAATAATAAGGGCAATGCAGAAATTATTTTTCCTGAATATAAGGAGAAATTTTTAAATTTTTGATTTAAAATATTTTATTAAATAAGAATCATCCTCTAATACAGTTAAATTCAAATTTAAAACTTGAGATGAGCCATTTAAATTATTACTTCGGGCATATGTTAAACTGATACTATAATTTTTTGACCTAGTAATTAATATATCTCATTAGCTCACATTTATTTGCATTCTTGGATCCAATCCTTTTTGATGATATTGAATCACGTTTAATTGTAGTTGTTAGAATTTCTGTTTAAAATTTTTGTTATGCACATGTGTGAAATTGGTATAGAGTTTTCTATTTTTAATTATCACTGAGCTTGGGATTAAGACAATATTAACTTTATGTGATGAATTTGCTAATATCACATTGTTTTTGTGACCTAGAACAGATAATGTAACTTGATAATTATATTCCTCTTCAAACTTTGGAAGATTTCACCAGTGAGCATGTAAACACATTGTGACTTTTGATGTAGTATTTTCATGTTTTTCTTTTTTTTTTTGCGTTATGCAGGCCTCTCACTGTTGTGGCCTCTCCCGTTGCAGAGCACAGGCTCCGGACGCGCAGGCTCAGCGGCCATGGCTCACGGGCCCAGCCGCTCCGCGGCACGTGGGATCTTCCCGGACCGGGGCAAGAACCCGCGTCCCCTGCGTCGGCAGGCGGACTCTCAACCACTGCGCCACGATGGAAGCCCATATTTTCATATTGTTGAAAAATTTTCCATGAGTTATTGTCTGCTACTTTTTATAATTCTGTTGTATCAATTTGATATTGAAATTTTTAATAAAAAACAAGCAATCTCAATTAATGTATATGATTGTAGTATTTACTATAAATGTTTACAGCCTTTATGAAAACATTTGCATGGTTTCTTTTCTCCTTTTTTTCCCAGAACCTGTTCTCAGATTTACCAATCCCTGTATTTTACAATGTTTTATAAATCAGACAAGTTTTGTAATAATTGATTTGGATGGACAATTCTCACAAATTTCTTCAAAATGAGCATTCATTCCTTCAAAATAAATCATTCTGCACTTTCAGGTGTCAGGTTATACTGAGAGACAAGCATAGCTTGGTAGCTAACCATATGGATTCTAGTGCCAAACTTCCTTGGCGTGAATCTCAGCTCTACCATTTACCAACTGTGTGATGTTGAATAAATTATTATACTCTGTGTACTTTAGTTATCTCATCTTCAAAATCAGGATAATACCAGTATTTACCTCATAGGGTGTTGTTGAGGATCAAATGCATTGATTCACATACAACATTAGAGAACTGTCTGGCACAGAGAGAGGACTCAATAAATGTAAGCAATTGCATTGATTTTTTTGTTCTACTTGATGGCATAACAATGATATAAGAAAATATAATATGTAAGGGGTTATTAATCTGACTCCCTTCTGCTGCCTGTTTTATTTGCAGGTAGGAAAAACATGCAGGGATCAAGCCCAAAAGAATGAACTCTTCTAGCTGTGTTTTAATACCTAGGTTTACGACACATAATCATCTCTCTGAGCAATAGATAAGTGCAGTGACTCATCAGCATTTCTCTGCGTAGGCATACCAAATTTCTAACAATAAAATGAAAATACCTGAAACCAAAGAGTATATGTATAAATATCTACTCAAGTAAACAAAAATAACGTAACACCTTTTAAACCATCACCATGGGCTACGAGGGAACCAATATAAACAATCATTTGTTGAAAATAAAGCAGTTTTGAGCAAATATGGTAGAACCAGATGCCTTCAGAATCAGCCATAAGGTATGGAGTTTATTGGATGTAACTAGATGCTTATTCCTCCTGTATCCCTGCAGTAAGACCTTCTGAAACTAAGCAGATGTAATCTAGATGCTAAGTAGGATTCCATCTTTTTTAATGATCTGCAAAGGTAGTGACTTACTGCCATTAAGTGCTTTCAGGTTTTGATGATGATATGTCTGCAGACCACATCAAGACAGGGATGTCTTTTCAGATACAGGGCCAGATGGTAACACGAACTTGATGCTTCCGGGATGCGATTCTAAGGCTTACCCAGGACGATGGCCATAAATAATTCTGGCTTTCACCTTTTAATCTCTTAGACTTCCCATATTTCACTTGCAAGTATTCTCCATTTCATTTACTTTCCACATATCATTTGTACTTCAAAGATGTTTACAGCTTCGTTTAACCTGTGATTTATTGTTTTTTTAAAAAGGATAAACTGACTGAAGTACACCCTATGGGCTAATAGATACTTAAAAATTGGTTGAAAATTCTCTGTAGTGCAAGGACATTCCTTAAGAAGTAGGAAAAGGAATATGAAAATATGTAACCAGGAGAGATATTTTTAAAAGCATGTTCATAAAAATACATTAAAAATTATTTAATAATTCATTTATATTGACGGTTTTCAACAATTTAATTTTAAAAGTAATTGACAGGGCTTCCCTGGTGGCGCAGTGGTTGCGCGTCCGCCTGCCGATGCAGGGGAACCGGGTTCGC
>NC_041220.1:75611734-75663699 GCF_002837175.3 Physeter macrocephalus | reverse complement strand
CCGCTGAGCCTGCGCGTCCGGAGCCTGTGCTCCGCAACGGGAGAGGCCGCAACAGAGGGAGGCCCGCATACCACAAAAAAAAAAAAAACAAAAAAAACCAAACAAACAAAAAAAATAAAAGTAATTGACAAAAAGAGGATATTTAAGAAGTGTTTGCCTCTTTGACAACTTTTCATGGAAAGAGAATCTGCTGACTAAAGTTTCTGTGCAATTAATCTGCCAGTCCTCAGTGGAACATGAAATTTGTGATATACAGAAAGTGTCTCTCAACTAATTATACTGCTTACCTTATGAATAAACTATTACTATTGATTTTTGCTGTTCTGTGCTATTTTTCCAGTGTTTATGAAAGCTATAGCTACTGCTGTGTCTCTTACCCTCTGAAAAACAAAAACTTACCCTAAAAAAATTTTTTTAAATGGCTGTAATGTTTCCATAATTGGTTTCATTTTAGATAGAAGACATCCCAGGGTCCATTCAGTCTTCTCTCCAGCACTCCCACTCTGCTCCTGATTCCTGTGTAAGAAGGAGAATTAGTAAGTGACTTAGCTCCTCTATGATGGAGAGATACCCTCACTATCCATGTTAGTATGTGTAAAGGCTGTGATTAGAGTTTGCTGAATTACTTCCAAAATAGTACAATATAGAAAGTCAGAAAATATAATGAATTTTTGTATTGGATACTGAGCTGATAAAGAGAAACCAAAATTTCAATGTATGTGTTTGAAAGCATATTCTTCCTTAGTAGTAGATTTGTTTACTATCCAAAGAGAAAGGCACCCCATCAATGAACTGGAGAGAGAGGGGTGCTAGTTATGTGCAAATTCTATGTTAGAGCCTCTACACAACATTACCTTCTAAAGAGGACCAGAACATAGTCTCTGTCATCAAGGAGGCTTTAGTCAATAGGAGCAGCAAATAAACTTAAAAAATGATTATAATTTAAAATATGTAGAGACCAAATACTGTCTTTATCTATATTCTTGAAAGTTTCCAAATCACCCAGATCTAGGCAATTCAATCATATGCAAAAGTGTGTCATTCTTTGATCCAATTATCAAGCTTACTTCAAAACTGATTTCTTTTAACTTCTAACTTTCCCAAATCCTGAAGAAAATAAACAGTAATACTAGTTATAGCTCTCATAAACCAAGGTCTTACTATACTTATTGGTGCTCTGTGTACATTTTTCACTTACTTTTTAGGAAAAAAATATTTCCAAAGCATGAATTTGAAACAGGGTAATAAGGTTCTTGGTCCGACCACCAAGTAAATAGCAGAGCTGGGGTGTGACTCAGTTCTGTATGATTTCAGTGCATCCAAGCAGGATGAAATACTGCCGCAAGTGAAACATTGTAGCTAAAAAGGATTATTTCTCAGCATAAATTTTCTTATATCTCAATTTTCTGTCCTCTTAAATGGACAGAGACGGGTAAGTTTCTAAGGTGTCTTTGAAATCTGAGAACCATGGTTGATGTAACTTCAGTAGGAAGACGTTGTATTTTCTTTGTCTTCTCTTCAATAATGAAAATTCTCACAGCACATTTCCTTACACTCAATATCTACATTCCCTATTCTACATTTTCTTTATGCTTTAAAAATCTGAATTTTTTAATATCCCAGTGGTTGGTAATGTAGAAAATGTAAGTGTGCACATAGAAGAAAGTCAATCTGAGCTAATCAAGTTGACAAGAACTCACATAATGGTTTTTAGCCTTCATCACTAGTTGTTGTTGTCCATTGCCTTTACTATGTATTTTAGAAATTCATATTAAGGCAGAACTCAGTCTTAGTGAAAAGAATAACCTGAGGCATCATTTTTAAGCAGTTTTAGAAAAATACTTGAAAATATTCCTTGATGCACATTTCCAAATTTTCTGAAGTTCCAGAGAGAAAACTACTTGTTCCTTACACCCGCAAGAGGGATTACTTCAACACACTATATGGGAAAAAGAAGATTATTTTAAAAATTATCAGGAAAGTTAGGCAATTTGCAATTTTAATTGAACAATTATGGCATTATACTGCTGAAGAAGCAACATGGAAGAATCATATCTGATGTAATTGACAAATAGTAAATATCTCCAAAAGAAAATGACATTATAAAGTAGGTTTACAAACCCAGTGATAAAGGGCTTAGGAAAGAGTCACAAAGATTTTAAAGTATCATCTTCTCAGAAGCCTCTTATATTATGTAGAAGAGAGCATCCTGCTGGTCAGAAGAAAATAATACAAATCTAACAGCTGGAAGGGTTCTATATGAATTGGCTCTTTTATTCATATATCCATTAACTATTCAAGTTGCTAATTCTAGGAGTAGAAACTCAATCTCCACCCCCACCAACTTATTTCTCCTCTATTCGTCTTATATTGGTAGATGTTAGCCATGTAGTCTGGGCACTGAAGTGGGAAAGTACAGAATCATCTTGGATATGTGGCTTTCCATCTCCCACTAGATGTGATCAAGCTGTTCTCAAACTGTCCTCCCCATCACATCTCAGAGGCATCTGTTAAATAGGATGCTGGCACCCCTGTGAGTAGCTTCATTTTTTGAAGGCTGCAAAATTTTTTTTTAAGTTAGCTGCACATTATGTGAATTGTACAATTTTTACTTGCTTCTTAACCAGTTTTAATTCAACAAATTCATGAAACACACACACACACGCACAGGACTTGAGAACTTCTGATCTAATTTATCACCAAATGTTGTCATTTCTACCCTCTTACCATTTATCACATGTGCCTCCTCTTTTAAATCCTCACCAAATTTTTACCTTGGGCATTCTTAATTTCTCTCCAGAACATTTGCTGCTAGGATATCTCCTCTGCCTACAGCCTTCCCTCCATCCAATCCCTCCTTCTCTCCACCAATCCTTCTAATTCAAATCCATCAAGTCACTCCCTTGCTTAAAAATTTTTTGACTCCCTGGTGATGTTTTTCACTAAACCCCCAATGACTCCATAGCAGTGATTTAAGTATTTAAAAATGAAACATAAAATAAAATATTTTTCACCAGAAAACTCTCCATTATATTGCTTCACTTGTCCTGTGAAAAATGATGCAATTTTTTTATCAATCAATATCTGAACTGCTAAAGAAACTTATTCAATTGTATATTTTATGTGTTATTCGTGTTATAATTTATAAGTATTATAAAGGAAGCACCCTCAGGAAAATTATAGGATGCTCTAAAGAGGAGCAAACATCAAAAATAAGTCAGGGGCTTCCCTGGTGGCGCAGTGGTTGAGAGTCCGCCTGCCAATGCAGGGGACACGGGTTCGTGCCCCGGTCCGGGAAGATCCCACATGCCGTGGAGCGGCTGGGCCCGTGAGCCATGGCCGCTGAACCTACGCGTCCGGAGCCTGTGCTCCGCAATGGGAGAGGCAACAGTGAGAGGCCTGCGCACCGAAAAAAAAAAAAAAAAATCATAAGTATGAAATGTTTGTTAAGCGTTTCAGCTATAGAATGTGGAAAGCCGAGGGTCAGAATCAAGGGTCAACACACTGACAGGCGAAGTGCTTAAGACTAGTAAGTTATGACTTTATACATTTTAAAATTGTCATAATCCTTTCTATTGCTTTGGTAATGCTCTAATTGACTGAAATCTCTTTGCAGAAAAAAAAACATGTCCTGTTCCTCTTTGGAAGATAACATTGCATAATGAAAAGAGCATAATATTTGCAACCAGGTAAATTTGATTTTGAATACAAAGTTAGCTGTCCATTAGATGTAAGAGACTTTGTAAGCTACTTCATTACCTGAGCCAGGTTTCTCCTTCTTAGATTGGAGATATTAATAGCTGTAGGAGTTATGTAAAGTTTAATAAAATAAAGTATGTCAAGTTCCTAGCACAAGGATTGTCCATAATGATAATAACTGGTAGTATTTTTTTCAGTAAGTATTTGGTAAGTAATTATCCGGTTGGATTTTTCTCAACATTTTATTGCTAATTAAAATATTAACCATTTAACATGTTCTCAAAGGATCTAGGAGAGGAAGAAAAGATTCCATGTAATTTTGAAAAGGCACAAAAAGGATTTAAAAGGCTACAAGTGAAAAAGAGGATAATGAAGGTAAATAACCTGTGTACAGAAATGGAAAAGTTCTAGGCAAAGCCTGTCAAATATTACTAACTAAACAGATTTTCTCCCACATCCTTTGGATCTTAAGAGTAAATTGTATCTGAGTCTTCCTTCTTCAATTCAACCCAAGAGTACAGATTTAAATATGATTGCTGTCTTAGCTTGTGATATCTGTTTTATAATAACTTACCACTTGCCGCTGAGAATTCTTGATACTATTTGCACAGTAAGTTGTTTAATCAAATTTGAGAGGAGTTGTTCTCAAAAGATCACTTTCAAAAGCAATCATCATATTTAATAAATAATGTTTCATATTTAAAATAGTAGCACATGCACAATAGAGGTTTTTAAATCAAAATTATGTAATTCCACCACAGCATAAAGGAAGACATGAATACACAAATTTAAAGTGACATGAATTTCAGGAAAATTTGAAAGCAAGTATGTATAAAATACTGTTGATAGAACAGAATTATTCAAACTTTGAAGACAAGTTTTGAGGGAGAGAAAGTGTCCAACACATCATCATTCAAATATAAAGCCAATAAATAGCATTTTCAAGCTGGAAAAATACACTAAGTGAAAGAAAATGAATAACTTAAAATGAAACAAAATGGAGGCAAAAAGAAAGAAGGAAAGAAAAGCATAACAAAACAACTTTTAAATGGTGGATTCTACCCAAACAACGTATGTGTAAAGAAGTTGCTCTATCAGGACCATGATGGTTTTCAAGCTGAAAACTGTTTGAGCAAGGTGTACAACTTCCTGAGATAAAACTCATCAAGAATATTGGGACCTTTGAACAAACTATTTAGGAATAAAATGCCAACAATAAAGAATGATAATTAAAAACTCAGACATGGAGAAGTAATGGGTAGAAAATTGGTGATGCTGTGTATTTCTGAGAAAGTTTCAATCAAATCAATGGGTTTAAATTAACAAAAATTAACCCATTAGAGACTAACAAAGATTATCCTATAGAGACAATTTCCTTCAGAAATCTCCTTAGTAACCCACAGAAGCCATGTAGAGGCATACCTTACTTTATTGTGCTTCACTTTATTGCACTTTGCAGATATTGTGGTTTTTACAAATTGAAGGTTTGTGGCAACCCTGCAGCAAGCAAGTCTATCAGCACCATTTTTCCAACAGTATTTGCTCTATGTCACATTTTGGTAATTCTCACACTATTTCAACTTTTTATTAGTATTATTATATTTGTGATGGTGATCTGTGATCAGTGATTTTTGATGTTACTATTGTAATTATTTGGGGGTGCTAAAAGCCACATCCATAAACTTAGTTGATAAAACAGCAGCAGGGCTTGAAAGAAGTTCTGCTGTGGGTAAATTGTTATCAAACAGCATTGCAAGCTACAGAGAAATTGTTCATGAAAGGAAGAGATAATTGAGGCAAATTTTATAGTTGCCTTATTTTAAGAAATTGCCACAGCCACCCTAACCTTGAGCAACCCTGACCAGTCAGTAGCCATCAACATTGAAGCAAGACCATGAACCAGCAAAAAGATTATGACTTGCTGAAGGCTCAGATGATGGATAGCACTTTTTAGCAACAATGTATTTTTTAATTAAGTTATGTACATTGTTTTTTCAGACATAATGCTATTGCACACTTACTAGACTACTTTATTGTGTAAACGTAACTTTTTTATGCACTGGGAAACCAAAATATTTATGTGACTCACTTTATTCAGTATTCTCTATTGCAGTGGTTTGAGAACAAACATGCAATATCTCCAAGGTATGCCTGTAGTTTGACCATAGGACCTTAAAAGGCACAACATATAAATCTCTATAAATATTTTTTTTAAAGAATAAAAAACTGAACATATTGATATTCTAAGCAGCAAGAAGAATAATCCATATTCAAAAAGCAAATGGAATATGTGACCTAAAATTTTAAAGTATGATTAAAGAAATGTTTAAAAGAGATGAAACATTTGAAAGGAAAATAAATTTAAAAATTTTAAATATTCAAATAAAAAGTAAAACAAATATAGAGACAATTTCCTTCAGAAATCTGTAAGATACACATTATGAAAAGTAAACAAAATAAAAGAAATAAAAATACAGGTATTAATCTAAATTGACCTAAAAATCTTTGAAATGTTACAATTATCAATAAGTGGATACAGAATGAAAACTGACAAATCTCAGTAATGAATTACAAAGATGAAAATTATTTCAGAAATAAAGACTGAACTTAGATCATATGATATCACTTATATGTGGAATCTAAAAAAATGATACAAATGAGCTTATTTACAAAATAGACAGACTCACAGACATAGAAAACATTTATGGTTACCAAATGGGATAGCAGGTGGGGGTGGGGAGAGATAAATTAGGAGTTTGGGATTAACATATACACACTACTATATATAAAATATTTAAATAACAAGGACCTACTATATAGTACAGGAAATTATTTCAATATCTTGTGATAACCTATAATGGAAAAGATTCTAAAAAAGAATATATATAACTGAATCACTTTGCTGTACACCTGAAACTAACACAACATTGTAAATTAACTCTATTTCAGTTAAAAATGGTTAAAATAGACTGAATTTAGAAAAAACTATGAAACATTTAATGAAAAAAATCTGAAATAAAACGTACACTGGCAGTATTTAATATTAGATTAGATACTGAAGAAGAAGAAATCAGTGAACTTGACTTTGTGAAGTTAACTTAAGTGAAGTTGTACTTTTTGAAACATTCCAAAATGAAGCACAGAGAGAGTAAAGACTGAAAATAAAGTGAGTAGTGACTCAATGACATCTGAAAAAGTACCAAGCAGCCCCAGAAGAACAGAACACAGGTGAATAGAAAAAAAATCGGAGGTAAAAAATATTTGTCCAAATATAATAACTATAAATCCACAGACACACAAAATTCAATGAAACCAAAGTAAAAGCAATACAAAACAATTACAATTAGTTGCATTATAATAAAATTGTTAAAAAGCTTTGATACAGAGAAAATTTAAAATCCTCCACTGTAAGAACAGTTTTTGTGCCAAGAAACTAAGAATTACAGCAAATTCCTCCTCTGAAATTATGCACTTCAGAACACCAAGGAACATTTTAAAAATAATGCAGAGAAATAAATGTCAGCTAGAAATATTGGCTAGTAAAAATATTACAAAAATGAAGAACACAAAGAGAGTTTGGACAAAATCGTTGAGAGAATTAATTGAAGTCAGACCTTTACTAAAGGAAATAAATGTTAAAGAAAGTTCTTCAGGAATAAGAGAAATGATACCAGATGGAAATTTGTATCTATACAAATGAGTGAAGAGTGAGAGAATTGGTAAGTTTATAGGCAAACATAAAATACTTTTTATTTTTAACCTATTTTAAAATTAACTGATAGTTTAAAGCAAAAATAATGACAATTTATTGTGTCTTTCCTAGTATGATGAAATGCAATATATCACCACAATAGGCAAAGGACAGGAGGGGTGAACTTTTGTAAAATTTTTGTAAAAATTTGTAAAAATTTATTTGTGTGTGTGCAGTATTATTTGGAAGGGAAATGTGATAAATAAATATATGTGTTATTAACCTTAGGGTAATAACTAAAAATTAAACCCAAGTGTTATAGCTATAGTTTATGAAGATAAAATGGAAGCATAAAAATACTCAGTCCAAAAGATGGCAGGGAAAGAGGATAAAAATAACTAAGTGTATCTGAGATGCATAAAAAACAAATAGAAAGACAGTAGATTTCATATCAGCAATATGATAATTACATAAAATGTAAGTGATCTAAACCAGAGATTGGCACTTTTTTTCTGTAGAGGGTCTGATAGTAAATATTTTAGGCTTTGTGGTCCACCTATAATCTCTGTCACATATTCTCCTTTGTTTACTTGTTTGTTTGTTTATGTGTTTTTAAAAATTCTTTAAAAATATACAATCCATTCTTATCTCAAAGGTCATAGGAGAAAAAGGCATGACTCAAATTTGTCCTGAAGACCTTAGTATTTCAATCCCTGGTTTAAAATCAATGATCTACACTTTTACCTTAAGTAATTAGAAAAATAAAAAGCAAATTTAATGCAAATTAAGTAAAAGGAGAGAAAGAATAAAGATAGATATCATCAAATTAAAAATAGCAATTTCATGAAGAAAACAAAACCAAAAGCTCATTCTCTGAAAGTATCAATAATATTGAAAAAGTTCCTACTTACTGGTTTATCCATGTCAGTAAATTTACCTATCAGTTGTTTTCTTTCTTCATAGCTTATATAGAAATCACACTTATTCACAAGATTATTATCTGAATAAAATAGCGTTTATTAAAATGTCATAAGAGTACATGGAGCTTAGTAGATAATAAATTCTAGTCTCTGTCTTTTAATAATGCTCCTACTAACAGGTCTCTTCTTGTAATTATGATGGTTACCTTCCTCTATTAATTATGACATTCAATTTTTAATGCATTCTCTATATTACAGCTAGAGAAAATGGGGACAAAATCAACAAAACTTAATGCAGTTACGTGGTCTGACCAATATTAAAAGAAGCAAGTTAAACTGTAGCTCTTAACTGGTCAACATGCCTGTCCATTGTTTTTCTCCCTTTACCATTCAACTGTTTTCCCTGAAATCGACTCTTTAAAAATCCTATTAAAAACTTCACGGATAACAGTAATTTACTGCCTGTAAGCAGAAATATTTTCAAATAAAATAACACAGCAAAACATCTAACACAATCAAATAACTAGAATTCTTAGTAGTAAAAATAAATGAGCTTTTTTCACCTGATGGCTCTCCTCATAAGCAAGCTTCTTGGAAAAAAAAAGAAAGTGTCAGAAATTTGAAAAATTGTGTTTGTTAATCTCTCAAGTGATATAAGGGATTACTGAAAATGACAATGAACTGCTTACCTAAATTTAAACTCAGGCTCTCCAAAGCCATGGGCCGATTGTTTGGCCATGGACTTCATGAAAAAAGGTAAAAGCAGAGAAACAGCTTGACAATTTGAAACTAAAATATTGTTCAGGAGGTATTAAAAATAACATCAGAGTGACCGGTCTTGTTCTGAATGTAGTTTCATTTTTAAAAAATTCTCCAATGTGTGAACTAAATTTTGACACTTCCATGGACACAAAAGATTATTTTTGAGCCATATTTAGTCGAGAAAGATTCAAAATAGAGCTTAAAGGATTGTTTTAGCCACCCTGAACATAATACCATTTAAAATTACAGTTTATAACTATGGTAAATGACATAAAACGACCAAAATAAACTACTGATCTTTGAATTGCCTTATTATAAAGACATGCTGATGTTTTTGAGGTATTTATCAGCAGAAGCATATAAATTATTTATCTATGCTATGTATTATCTAGGTAAACAAAGGAATATTCATTTTTATAGCTGGAGGCCTTAGCATTTCCTATTGCTACAATAATCAAATGCTATGCAGTCTCAGATTTTTAGTCAAAAATTATTCATTGATATCCTTAAAATTTCTTGAATCTACATACTGGGTTGGCCAAAAAGTACATTCAGGGTTTTCTGTAAGATGTTATGGAAAAATCCAAACAAACTTTTTTGGCCAACTCAATATTTTAATGGATATTTAAGATTCATAAATTTATCCCACCATGCAGTACTTCTTATTACTCTAAATTATGGCTTGCTCTTTCCTCCCTTGTCTTATTCCATCATTCCCTTTATTTAAAAAAATCAAATTTTAGCTATTAAAATGGCTAATCTAGATAATTTACAACTGAACTAGATGTAAATTTGAAGCTTTATGAATTTTAGCCCAATCTGAATTGATTCATTCTTATATTTAGACAACAAATATTTATTTAGGGTCATTTATGTGCCAGGCCTTGTTTTAAGTAGGGTACAGCATTTTATAAAACAGACAAAATTGCAAAACATTGCATATTAATATATGATTCCATTTATATGAACTCTCCAGAAAAGTAAATTTATACATATAGAAAGCAGATAAATGATTGCCTGGGACTGGAAGTGAGAACCAGATTGACTGCAGTGAAACAAGAAATTTTATTTGGGAGAAAGATGTATTCTACATCTGAATTGTGGTGATGTATGTACTACTTTGTACATTTACTAAAAATGATTGAATTTTACACATAAATAGGTGTATCTTATGGTATGCAAATTCTAGTTCAATAAAGTGTTGAGGAAAATAAGTGAATAAAAAACAGACCAAAGTCTTTGCCTTTATAGAGTTTACATTCTAGTGGGGAGATTGGTGTGAATAAGTACCAAATATGTAATAATATCACTTAAATTCTTTGAAGAAAAATAAAGCAGGGTCAGCGTGTTGATGGTGATGGGGGTGTGGGGAGAGGTGGCTATTTCAGAGGGCTTGTCAGAGAAGGCTTTGAGTTTAAAAGCCAGCAATGCTGATATCTAGATGTTCCAGACAAGAGAAAAAGTATGAAGGCATAGCCAAAATCAGGTTAGTGGAGTTTGAGGTGACCAGTGTGGCTGGAAAGGGGTAAATAGATAGGAAAGGGCAGGAGGTGAAGTCAGAATAACAACCAGGGCTACTTTCTATTGGGTAACCATTTTTGGATTTTAGAAAGTCTTTGGAGAGTCATTTTGGAATGTCTTGAGTCAGGTCATCGGACACCTTCCTACTTTTCTCTCTTTGTATAAATTCTATGACATATGACTTATAAACATTCTGACATTCTGACATTTTGAAAATATATTTTTCAGAGGAGTAATAGTATTTAAAAGATCCTAACTTCCTTTCATGTCTGACATCAAATTTGGAAAGGCTTTATTTTATTTTAATTTTCTTTATCTGGATACCTGATAATCTTGACTGAAACCAACTTGCTTTTACATTAACCATGTTGAATTAACTTGTTCTATGCAAGTAGTTTTTATGCTATAAACAGATGTATAGATTAGATTGTACGGTGATGTATGACCTGTTTTACCATCTTCTCATAATATAGTGTCCTTTGTTCATCTGAATATTTCTTTTATTGAGGTACCCAGAATGGAATAAATTATTCTCATTATAGCCTTACTGATAATTAAATTCAAAAGCTTTTACCAAGTGTTGGTCTCAAAAAAGTGTTTTGCTTTTAATGTAGAACAAAAATTGGGTTCATTGTCCTTGCAATCCTTGTTTTTCCATTAAATCAACATGCATATTTAAAACAGATCTTTTAGTGTTTCTACCTCTAACTAAACATTTAACGAAAGAGTTTATTTTGTTGTAACATTCTGTTCTTATTTTAAGACCTTTGATGAAGAATCCTAATTTAAGAATTCAATCATGTTAATTTATTAAATTTTATATCTCTTTGATATTACTGGTCCTCATTACACATTATAATGTCTCATAATTCATTTATTAATCTTATTGAGATTACATTCACTTTGTCTTCCAGATAACTAATAAAAATATGCAATAAGGCTTTATACTAATCTGTATGAGATATTATCTCATTACACAATATGAAAAAGTGTTTTTTCTTCAGTCTTACATAAAATAATATCTATTCAAATAATCACCAAAGATCATTAGAAATATTCCACTTTGCATTGGGAATATCTAAGTGGTAAGCCTTCAAAGGAAATCCAAGAGAAATAGAGTGCATAATCATTGTACTCAGATGTTGAACATTAGCTCTGTTTAAGAACTAATTCAGAAAGGTCCATCAGACAGGACAAAGAGATTTCATGTAAAGTTTTAAAAAGGAGATCCTCTACAGGGAAAGGAGATAGTTTTGAGATGAATATCAAGTAAGAGAGGAAGAACTTTTTCATACCATTGTCATGGGGAAGCAAAAGTTAATGGCATTACAGTATCAATGAGCCAGGTGGCACATCATGGGGATGTGATTGTGGTGGCCAGTCACTAGGCCCACAGGATGGAAAACATGGGCCTGTTCCCACCTGTTCCCACCTGGGTGAGTCTCTTATGTCAGGGTTTCCCCACCATGACTGCACATTAGAATTGCAGGACACTATGGCCCTTGCTCCAATGTCCTCAGCCTGCCTTTTGTCTGTGGAAAAACTTTAGCCAAAGAATAATTTTAATCAGAGAAGTGAGAAAATGCAGAAGCAAAGAAAAGCAGTCAAACAGGACAAAACAATAATAGTTTAGTCATTAAGCAAAGTCAAGGACTTTTAGTCCCTTCCTAAGGGCTATAGATAATATTCTGAGCCGTATCCTGTGAGCTGTCTTATAGATACTGAAACTCCCACCAGGTGGAAGAAGTTAACTGCATGATGACCAGACGGTAGCCATGACATAAGCTGCCACAATTCTGAGAGCTGGCCCCAAAGAAATGGGAACAAACCGACCCTGGAACTGAAGGTTAACTGTACTTAAAACAATCAAGAAGTTGCTGATCAGACCACTGCATGACCAATTTCAAGATGACTGCCAGAGCTGAGTGTGGTTGTCAGTGGAGGGGAGTCAGTGGAGGGGAGTCAGCCTTTGGACACGAGTCTGCTCTCCCCCTCCCCCACCTCCAGATGCTGGCAAAACTGAAATAAAGCAAACTTTCCTTCCCACCAATCTTCCCTCTTTAATGGCTTTTGAGCGACGAGGAGTCGGACCCTACTTTCAGTTACAGAATCACCTGGGAACTTCTGATAATACTAATGTTGGATTCCAAAGCCCAGAGAGTCTGATTCAGATTGGTATGTTGTAGCACCAAGACATCAGGACTTTTTAATACTCTCTAGGTGATTCAAATGTACAGCCAAGGTTTAGAACCACTTTCTTAGGGATAGAATTTTTTATTATAGGATGTATAACTCTTGCTCAATTTGTTTTAGTCTAATATTTGATTTTGTATTTTAGCCTAAAATTTAAGACATCATTCTAAAAGACAAAGTTTTTTTAATTATTATTATTAATTTGATATTGGTTGGTGTGTTCTCTAGTTTTTTTTTTTTTTTTTTTTTTTTGGCCACACCATGCAGCATGTGGGATCTTAGTTCCCTAACCAGGGACTGAACCCGTGCCCCTTGCATTGGAATCATGGTGTCTTAACCACTGGACCGGCAGGAAAGTCCCTCTAGTTACTTATTGATATTTAAAAGCAAAAATATTATCAAATGTAAGAGTCTGTCTATATCATAATTCTCATTAATACAATAAGATAAATCAGTCAATATGAAAATTGTGGATTTGGACTACTGCTGAACTAGTATACCTCGGTCTTGGAACAGTGGCAATAAACATGGAGAAGTTACAAATACATAAATAAAAATCATATTACCGTTCACCCTTGAACAACATGAGTTTAAACTGCACAGGTCCACTTATATGTGAGTTTTTTCCAGTGAATGCATATATGTACTGTAAATGTAGTTTCTCTTCCTTATGTTTTTCTTAATAACATTTTCTTTCTCCAGCTTAATTTACAGTAAGAATATTGTATACAATCCATATAACATTCAAAGTATATGTTAATCAAAACACATAAAACAAAATGTTTATGTTATTGGTAAGGCTTCTGGTCAAAAATAGGCTTTTAGTAGTTTAAATCTGGGGGGAGTCAAAAGTTATACATGGATTTTGGACTGTGAGATCCTTGGTGTCCCTAACCTCTGTGTTGTTCAAGGGTCAACTGTATATCAAAATAGTTGTTATGGTAAGAAATTAAATAACAGAAAACAAGTGAAAGTAAAAATTTATTAGAAAAATAGAATTACAGTTTAAAACTTAAATGAGCTTCCAGCTTGAGATGAATTAAGCATACTCCACTCTGCCAGAATCCAATTAAAATCATATAAAGTCATAGAAATAAGCAAAAGTTAAATGAGTTGATAGATATAAAACTCTTAGTGCAGTCTCTGATACTTATTAAGTGCTCAGGAAGGTTATATATTATTGATGGTATTATCATAAAAGAGAATCATTCATGATGGCACTGAGAAACAGAAGCGGGCGATAATACTGGATTGGGACATTGATAACTTTCTGGGAAATAGAATATAATTGCTATAATATGGATAGTTGCAGCCCAAAACATGCAAAGAAGGAGTTGTCAGCAGCTCTAAGTGCCACTTTTCTGCCAAAACAGTGATGTGGCTCCCAGTTTGCAGCAGGCAGGTATAGAGGGAAGAAAAGGGAGTAGGGGTAGAAATCAAGTTGATAAACAAAAGTGCTGTCCACAAAGCAGTTGTTCAAGTTATACTGAACTCTCCTCTCTACCCCTTGAATGCGGCAGCATCAGAGAATCCAGGAAAAACCTTGACAAACTAAAGAATAAGGAAACCACAAAGCATACGGAACATACAGTGAAACTTCAAAAGTTCTCTCTGTGTTATCAGGAAAAAGAAAAGTCTGCACGCTACCAACACTTCTGTTCTATATTACACTGGCGACTTTAGCCCAAATAGTAAGGCATGTAAATAGGAATATAATGTATGAAGATTGGAAATGAGGACACAAAACTCATTATTCACAGATGATATAAATGTTTACACGGAAAATCAAATGGTATATATAGATAAATTATTAGAATTAATAAGTTTATTAAGACTGATGTTACAAAACCAGTTATTAATAATTGATTAATAATCATTTGTATGTCTACCTACCAGCATCAAATAAGTAGACAAGATAACTTAAAAAACATATTTTTTCGGGCTTCCCTGGTGGCGCAGTGGTTGAGAGTCCGCCTGCCGATGCAGGGGACACGGGTTCGTGCCCCGGTCCGGGAGGATCCCACATGCCGCGGAGCGGCCGGGCCCGTGAACCATGGCCGCTGAGCCTGTGTGTCCGGAGCCTGTGCTCCGCAACGGGAGGGGCCACAACAGTGAGAGGCCCGCGTACCGCAAAAAAAAAATACATATATATATATATATTTTTCAAATAGCTTAAAAATTTAAAATAGCTTTTACTAAATATAACACAAATATGCAAGACATGTATGAAGAAAACTTTAAAATATATTAACCATAAATATCCAGATAAATATAGCTATCTATAATCTGGCATTACAGATTAAAGATTACTGGCAAAGGCACAAAGTTATTAATAAATGATGCTGGAATATTTTCGCAACCATACTGGGAAAAAAAGTTAAATTCGTCCCCTACCTCCCACCCTTCACAAAAATTAACACCAGGAAATTTGAATACCTAAACATAAAATCAAAACCATAAAGATTTTAGAAGATAACTTGTGAAATTACTTTGTGACATCAGTGTGAGTAATGAGGTACTTGCTATAAAGTAAAAGGCTCAGAAGTTCAACTAAATTGAAATTAAGAATTTACGTTAGTTAAAATACATCTTTAAGAGAGTGGACAGGAAAACTACAGACTGGGAGGAGATATTTTCCAAACATCTAGCCAACAAAGGACTAATATGCAAACTATAATTTAAATAAACAACTCATAGATCAATTAAAAAAGAAAACACAGTAGAAAAATAGGCAAAAGATTTAATTAAGCACTTCACAAGACAGAAAATCCAAAGAGTCAATAATATGAAAAGGGGTTCAACTATGTTAGTAATCAAAAAATGCAAATTAAAACCACAGTAAGATACTATCAGACACCCATCAGTATGGTAATAATATTTTAAAAGTCTGACAACGTTGGATTTTAACAAATATGAAACAACAAAAGGCTCAGAAATTTCTGGTTGTAGTGAAGTCAGTAAATCATATGGAAGATATTTGGCAACTTATAGGAAAGTTGAAGGTATACATACATCAAGATTCAGAAGTTCCAGCAGCAGGTGTGTACCATAGAGATAACTTTGCACATGCGCATTTGACACATGTATAAGAACGTTCTTAAGAACATTTTTTTTTTTTGGTAATAGTAAAATACTGGAAACTCAAATATCTATCAACCATGGACTAGATAAATAAATTGAGGCGTATTTTCATAACAAAAATTATGGAGTATGATAAGCAATAGATGGAGATGGCCAACATACGAGTGACTGAGAACTGCAAATCACAAAGAATACACACGGATATGGATTGAATTGTGTCCCTTCCCAGATTCTTAATGTTAAGCCCCTTATGTGTCAGTATTTGGAGATAGGGCTTTTAAGCAGGTAATTAAGGTTAAATGAGATAATAAGGGTGGATCCTAATCCAAGAGGACTGATGTCCTTAAAAGAAGAGGAAGAGACACCAGAAGTGCCTGTGCACAGAGAAAAGGCCATGTGAGGATACAACAAGAAGGCAGCCATGCAGAAGTCAGGAGAGGTCTCACCAGAAGCCAACCATGCTGGCACCTTGATCTTAGATGTCCAACCTCCAGAACTATGAGAAAATAAATTTCAGTTGTTTAAGCCACCCATTCTCTGATATCGTGTTATGGCAGCCCTAGAAGAATATATTGTACATGCCATATATATATATATTTTTTATCTATGCATGTGAGACAAAATTAACCATATAAGCAAAAACAAAATAAAAGGTAACAATAAGTCAAAATATATTTGTAATTCCAATAAATGTATATGAATTGAGAGTTCCTGTTAAATTTAGAGGATTCAAATTGAATTCAATGGAAATCCAGCTCCAAGTAGTTTATAAAAGGCACATCTAAAACATAATATGAAAGTTTTAAAGAGATGGGGAAATATATGGCATGGAAATACTAGCCAGAAGAAATACCATGTGGCACATTAAGATTAGACAGTTTACACTTAAGATGTAAATAATTAATAGAGTAAGTAAGAAAACAATGTTTAAAGATATGTCTTCAATTTGAAGTGGTCCCACCACACTCTGAACAATGATGGAAAAAGACAAATCCTAATGATATTTAGGGTTTGTACAAACACTATGGAAACTTAGTGAGTTGGATCAATGTTCAGCTAAACTATCAATTAAAGCAGCTCTATTAAAGGGGTTCAATAAAGCACGTGTTCACATACGTCTTTATTAAAATGTTATGTTAAAATATGTTCTAGTAAATTGAGGATAAACAGGAAAGAAGAAACGTGGGATCTAGAAAGTAATAGATCCATCAAAAGAGAGTAAATATGAGCTAGTCTAGAAAGTAATGTAGTTGTATAGCTAGTCTAAAATGCAAAGAATCCAGACTTTAGCAAGAGAATGGAAAACTGCAAGAGGGAGAGAGAGATTTATACATGAGACAAAAAAAGGAGAGAGAAAGCAAGAGAGAGAGAGAGAAAGGAAGACTTTACTATCCTTATGAATTTACAATCCAGGAAACCAAAAAAATTTAGAAACAGGAAATACAGATATACTATTTGAATATAGAAGAAACTGTGTTTACATGGTCATTATTATAAAAACCTCATCTATTGATTTTTAACTTTCAGAATTAATATCTAATCAAAGTATGAATACATACATATGAAACATTAACCCATGATATTAAAAATACATAGATACACACAAAGGAAAAAAAGTTGAGAGCAGTGAATAAAAAGAGAAGTCGAGGGATACAAGTGCTCACCATATATTTTCAAAATATGAGGAGTCAAGAGATGCTGTCTCAGGAATTCCCTGGCAGTCCAATGTTTAGGACTCTGTGCTTTCACTGCGGTGGGCCCGGATTCGATCCCTGGTCTGGTCTGGGAACTAAGATCCCACAAGTCGCGCAACATGGCCAAAAAAAAAAGAATGCTGTCTCAAGATGATGGCAGAATACACTTTGAATAAGTGTATTCTTCAAAATGAGAGAAGTATACAATAAAGAAATTAAAATAATGGTATGTATTGTCAGAAGGGGAGAGGGAGGGTGTAGAAGTGTGCTTAATCTTAACCCACCAGAATAAAAAATCAGGAATCTCTAAAGTTAATAAATCAAGAAAGAGCAATATCAGCGTATTATTTAGAGGAACCCCATTGAAAAAATAAGAATTAAAAGGATTAAAAGTGTTTGTTTAGTGTATGGGATTGGCATAAGGGAGGAAACTGAAACTTTTCATTATAAACCTCTGTGACCCTCTGATAAAATTGAAAACAAAATCATTTTTTAAAAATCCCTCTCTACCAAAAATCTGTTTACAGTGTAAGATGGACACTTATGATTCTTCTTGAAACTTATTTTTTTATATTATTTGAAATATAAAATTTTTTTCTTCTCAGCTAAATTACAGGATGATAATTTCTCAGAAAGAGAGATAAAATGATGTTTCTGGGAAGCACTAAACTTCCAGTCTTGGGTCAATAAAATGGCAGAGAAGGCAGCTACAATCAGAGGTTACACTTGGAGAATGGAAGAGTGAAACTGCTGAAATGCTCCAGGGAAGAGTAAAACAAATCGACTACTCTGGGAGCAAAAATAAAAAGGTAATTTTTAAGTTCTGGATAGTGTGCCTGAAAAATGAAACTACGAACATGGAAATTAATAATCCTTATAAGTTGTACTCTATTATTGTATGAGTAATGCTGTGAACATCATTGAAGAGTCAACAGAGGTAAGAAAAATTTCAGAACATCATCCCAAGAATGGGATCCAGGGAGAATCTCCAATGCACTGGTTGGAGAAAGCTAACTTTAACAGAAAGGCATATGTGGGAATCTCTTGGATGACTATTGCATTGGAATGGTGAAAAGTTCTAGCCATCACACAGGTGCCATCTAGGATTTTTTTTAACATATTTTGTATTACTGATAAACACATGATACTTTCAATTTCACATCCCTAATAATATATGGTTGTTAACTGAATCTGGTATCCTCTGATATAATTCTACTATGCTATATTCTTCAGAGCAATGCTTTTATACAGGTAGCATAGTGTTATCAGCTTTGACTGAAATTGGATCTGAATTCAATGAGTATGGTGACTTTATGTCAAATAGTTAGTGTTTTGTCTTTGAGAAGGGAATGTGATCATTTTTATAGTATGTACTGTGAGAAAATAAATTA
Organism: Physeter macrocephalus; assembly: GCF_002837175.3. Taxonomy (NCBI): domain Eukaryota; kingdom Metazoa; phylum Chordata; class Mammalia; order Artiodactyla; family Physeteridae; genus Physeter; species Physeter macrocephalus. Next base: position 75,644,747 of record NC_041220.1, on the reverse strand, counting down.
TGGAAGTGTGTGGCAATGCTGTGACCTTTTCAGTATTCAGTAGTTTGAATAGCTGGTCTTTCTATCCTACTTGATTAAAGCTCCACAAATCATCAAGAAAGTTAATGCAAGATAAAACATTTTTTTTAATGGCACAGCATTAATCCTTTCATATGGCAGAAGTTGGAATGGTAACCATTAAGAGGGTTGTAACAAATTTCAATGTCTCTGCTGGAGCTGCAAATCTTTAGACAGCAGCCATTGATTTTGGATGATGAAATTGTGACCTGGTAAAACCTCTATCCAGCACGTTTTAGAGTTATGGTATATTAAAAACGTGTTTGCCATACATAGAGAGTAGACACGACCTTGGAAATAACATAGATGTCTCCCTCTCCTGAGCATCACATACAAACTATCTCCTGAGAATCCTACTTGTAATTATATCCAATGACATCAATTTTATAATACCTTTCAGGAACCCACTGCAAATCATAAACCTCAGTGAAAGAGAGTTCTTATTTACACTCAATGAAATACTTATAACAGATATAAATCTGTGTTTTACTGACAGGTAGTTTTTGCTGGCTATTCCTTAAATGTTTATTAATTGAGGAGTAGCTAATGAAGAACAAAAATCTAATGTTGTAAGTATTGTAGGTTTTCATATATAGTCTTTTTTTAGGATTGTAGAAATTAATTCACTGACCAGTTTTTTCCAAAATATTCAGAATTAAAGTAAGTTCATTTATACTTCAACACATTGGGAAAAAGTATATTGTAAATAGATATTCCCTCCTTATTTTAGAGTATACTGTTTTATTTTAATTATCAATATATAGGATTGGGGATATTGTTACAGGATATACTCATATTTATTGCTTATAGCAAACTTCTAAATGACTGACACAGAGCATGCACTCAACAAATGTATGGACAATATGTGACTGAAAGATGAATGAGAACATAAAGATAATTACATATGTTAAAATGTATTCACTGTTTTCATGATACTATTAAGTTAGCATGAAATTGCTTTTAGCTGTGTTATAGACTTGGGAAGTAGAAGGACCAATATTTACTGTTAAGAGATTATACAGATATATACATTTAAACAATTATTCATAGGAGAGTTAGTTCATTAGTTAGTTGGCTAATGAGGTGAATGTTAATTACTTGTGGTTTTAACAAATGACCAGAGTTTGAAATGAATTGAAAGTAAACCAGATATCTCAGCTGAAAGTGTTGTTTTTCTTTATTTTAAGGTAGACATAGTCCTTTTTCAAAGATTGGAGGTCATAACATTCCTTTTGCTTAGTGAGATTTTTATCATTTTAAAGTATTTCAAAGAAATAGTTTTATTATTGTTTCTTCAAGCTATCTGTAGTTAAAAACATATTTTCTATTCTGTTTAAAATTTCTCAAATCAGAATTAATACTAGATTATCTAGCACTAACACTTGTTGTTTTTCCTGATCTTTATCAATTTTTAAATCAAAAATCTAAATGCTAATCCAAGTAAAATAAGTCTCAGTATGGTTGAAAACTAAGCCTATATATCTGATATTTTTTCTGCATGTCTATTGCAAGATAACAAAATTTTTCGTAAGAGTACTTTCCATCTAATAGGTGCAAATATGTGTTTATTTAATGAAAAAATGTTTTATGTATCCAGAATATAGTATAATTCATTATCCACTGTTTTGTTCAAAAAACATTTATGAGGTGTATAGTATGTGTCAAAGTTGCAGTAGATGCTAGAGACACTCTGTTAAAGAGAGCAGAAAACTGACCTGTTAGTTTACATTCCAGTTGGTAAAAGCAGAATGTAAACAAATACAAAATTAATAAATAAGACAAACAATCTCAACTGATGAAAAATTTATGAGGGCAACAAATGTAGACAATATTCAAGAAAATAATTGGGGTTTGCAATTTATTTCTGTCTTTTTATTTAGCAAATTAAAAATAACTTTACTGTTCTTATTCTATAGATAAGGAAAATAATTATAACAGAGTGTAAATCAGCAAGAGTTCATAAAAATTGCTTGCAGTTGGATTTGCTGAAACTGGCACGTCCTCAACTGTTGGTCTTGTTAGATGTAATTTAGTGGTGCTCTTTGAGCATTGCTTTATACTTACAAATAATAATCCAATTTGCATTATAAATATTAAAGAAAAAAACCAAGCTAGTGACTTCTCTGTACAGAAGTAGATTAATAATTTTATATGGATCCAGCCAGCAACGTTAGTTCAATCATAAAGGGTCTCTTCAATTTTATATTTTCTTCTCTTCTATTGATATACCAACAGATGTACCCATTTAAAATAGTTAAAGTGTGGATTAAAATTCCAGCCCAACTTGCCCTCCTCTAGATATCCATAATTATGCTATCTGAAAAATATGGCTAAAAATATTAAATTCTAATAAAATTGCACAAATTTGGTAGTTAGGAGGATTCATCCATTTAAAGAGAAGGAAATAGTTATATTTTAAGAGAAATTCAAAATCCCCCTACATATTTTTCTGTTTGTTCCAGATAGGGGTCATATGTAAAGTAAGGTGCTAGAGCATCTGCTATTCCTTTTTTCCTTTGACACCCTAGCATCCTGCTGAATCAAAATAGGGCTGAGGCAAAACTGGATTTTATTGCGAAAGTATTTGTGCAGAATTCACATTAGAAAAAATCCTTTCTATCCCATGGATGCCAAATCACACTTATTATGGAGATCAGTTCCCAAGGGATCAACTCTAAACCAGAGATGGGGCTCTGATTGTTTGTAAATAGGGAGATAACTGAATCCATATTTTGGGATCACCCTCTTATTTCTATTGAATTCAGGATTATCTTGAGTGTTTTTCCTCAGGTGCACATTTATGAAAGCTGACAAAATTTAGAAAAGAATATTCCATAGTTAATGGCATTAGAAAGGAGGGAGAGAAGAAGAAAAAGAGAGAAAGAAGAAGAGAGGGAGAACGAGAGAGAGAGAGGAAACAGCTCTGTTATTCTCAAGATCGTTTTAGAAAGTTAATGAATCCATTCCTACTTACTTTTTATGTCTCTGATTAAGATTTTTTCTGGCAATGTAGGAATTTTCCTAGTTGGGAACTCAGTCTAAGTGGATGTTGTTGTCTTAACTTGTGAAGACTGTCATTGAAAAGTTGAAAGAAATTTCTGTTTACTAAGAAACTTGAATTTATCTTTGTGCCATTTCCTCTTGGACAGTGAAAGATAAATCACTCTGTAGAACCTTGTGAGTTAGGCAAGACCTTAATGCAGGGAATCAACTGAAAGGAAGAATTTATGACTCAAACATTTAAGAGTTATATTTAGTAATGTAAATTTACTGTTTGTTGTAGCAGATTTATATTCCTGCATAGGCTTCACTTAGATTAATGTTTTTCTCTAAAGAAGAATTTAAACTATCCTATGGCTTGTTCTTACAGAGTTGGGCATGCTGCTGTTCAAACAGTTGCTCCTGGGGGATCTGAAATGCAGACCCTTAAAACAATAGGATTTCCAGGGCTTCCCTGGTGGCACAGTGGTTAAGAATCCACCTGCCCATGCAGGAGACACGGGTTTGAGCCCTGGTCCGGGAAGATCCCACATGCCGTGGAGCAACTAAGCCCATGCGCCACAACTACTGAGCCTGCACTCTAGAGCCTGTGAGCCACAACTACTGAGGCCGCATGCCTAGAGCCCGTGCTCCGTGCCGAGAAGCCACCGCAATGAGAAGCCTGAGCACCGCATCGAAGAGTAGCCCTTACTCGCTGCAACTAGAGAAAGCCCGCACACAGCAATAAAGACCTAATGCAGCCATAAATAAACTAATAGATTAATTAAATTAAATTTTAAAAAAACAATAGGATTTCCAGAACTTATATGTTCTTCGCCTTCTGTCATAGAGGAGCTGATGTAAACAACCAGGAACTAAGGATGCCAAGAACAGCCTGGCTCAGAATGACAACTTAGTAGACTCAGAGGACACTGGTGCTATTATTTCTGACTGAATCTCTTACATAGTGGGAAAATGTACTATGTTGAATTATTGTTTTGATAACTCTGGCAAAACCATACTCATGCTGCTATGCACAGCTGTGCAATTCGTGCACCTTGAAAAAGCAGCCTGTCTTGGAACAGATGGAGATTGAAATGAAGCCTAGCACAGAACTGGTTCCCAACAGAAGAAGGAGCATTCTTGTTTTGTTTGTTTGTTTGTTTTTGTTTTGTATTGCTTACACAGAGTAGAATCTGCTCACGGAGCTGCGAACCATGTGGATCTGATCCTCTGAGGGGCATTATTTTCTCTTTGGCTGAACAAGATGCCTTTTTCTAATTCAAACATGAACCCTGGATATACTTGCAGAAGCCCTGACTGCAGTCTTGTGGGAGGTGAGATTTCTTTAAAAAGATTAGATTTCTCCATTGCAAATTAGCTGGGAAATCATCCAGGAAGTAAAGACTCAGGAGGTTGGGCTTCAACTAAAGTGAGAGTGCTTCATTTCTAAGTATTGGATTCATTTTTTTTTTTTTCCTGGATTCTGAAACATGGCAACGTATAGATCCCTCCCAATGCCACATAGTTATGGTACAGGAGCAAGGCAGGGAGGTAACACATTAAGGATCTCTAAAAGCAGACATTCTGCAGTAGTTACAAGGTGTATTTACTTCCCCTTCAGAATTCTAGACCTTCATGAAATTCTTGTCAAATGTGATGACTAGAATTGACTGTCCTGTGAAGAATTAAGGAGACTGTGAATCTCTTGCTGGGGGTAAGGTTGAATAAAAAGCAATATTTCATTCCTCTATAAATAGTGAGGACAGCTTTAATTATAGAAAGGGCAATATTTGAAGAGGGATCAACCATAGAAGTCTGGTATGGCAAGGAAGTAAAAAAAGATTGATTCTTTCACATGGAGTAAGTTTTTTTATTTTCCTTAAATACTGTGACTATATTTGGGCCAGGTGATGGCTCTAGAAGTTGTATTTTAAGAATAATATGGAAAACTGTTCATAATAACTATGGATAAAACTTTTCCTAAAATTGATTAATGCTTATTAGCTGAAATTAGTTTTTACATTTTTCTCTTCTATTAAGGTATTCAATTGCTCCTTTTGAATTGTGGTGCATATTCAAACAATACAAAAATTTTTACCTGTTTTGAGATGTATATTGGAAAGGATCATCAAGAAAATATACGATAATCTCAAAAGAGGAGTCAGAAGTTTTATTGATAGTTACAAAGAAATAGCTGAATTTAGAGCTGATAAATAATCAAGCAGAAGGCATTTGGAAAATGCTTTTTATATAAACTTTGTATATGTAGAAGGTCATGTATATGTAAAAAACACAAATTGTGAATAATTGCTTGTGGTAGCTGTGGTTTTTGTGGGCCCTTTGTATAATTTTTTCTTCTCCTAGTTTTATTAATAAACTTTGTTCTTTTGGACACAAAAATGAGTTTATAACTCTGTGAGCTAAACACAACTAATCTGTCTCCCACAGTGATTGGTTCAGAGAAGTATATACACTCAAGCAGGGACCCTCAGAGGCCTTGTATGATGTTATGTATACATGGTTCTGGGGGAAAATGGTGGCTGTCTTTCACTGGGATTAGTTACTAACCTGGATTCTTATAGAATAGCGTGAGCATAGGTCTTATCTCCAGCCACATTAAAGAAAGCTTATCTCCAGTTAGAGAAACTAAGACCAACACACTGAGAGAAGCAGAGAAGAGATGCATATAGAGAGAAAAAGCATGCACAACCTTGTATGAGGTCTAGACTCACAAAGAGACTGAAGTCAGCACTCTCTTCCTCTTGTGTGGTAAGCAAATTCCCTTTGCTTGAGTGGGGTTTCTAACATTAAGAATTCTCATTAAACAAGAGAAAGCTGTAGAAATACTGCTAGGTTGGCAAATTGGTAAATTTAAGTCCTGCACTTAGTTCTCCTATAAATCATTCTGTCTTTAAATGAGGCATTTATTCATTCCGAGCCTATTTGATAATCTATTAAGTGAAGATATACTACAAAATAATCTCATAATTTCTATTTTTATTCTAACAATCTCCATTTTAATGGCATATTTTATCTGGCCTTCATTTTTACATTAAATGTAGAACCCTAACTCCAAGATAAGATATTAGAGAAACCATTTGCTGTCCTTATGTCACTGTTTTCCAGGCAGAAAAATCAGTGAAGTAGGGTTGCCTTGTATGAATGTTGAAAAATTGCTTGTGATTGTCAATAATGCAGTACAGTTATACAACTCATTCATTCAGTGACTATTTTATTGAGATATAAAATTGACATATAACACTTTATAATTTTAAGATGTAAACCATGTTAACTTGATGCACCTATATATGACAGTATGATTACCAACACAGTGTAAGCATCACATATTTACCATTTTTTCGTGTGGTGAGAACATTTAAGATCCAGTCTCTTAGCAACTTTCAAGTATATTATATGGTATTGGTAACTATAATCACGATGTTGTTAATTAGATCCTCTGAACATATTTATCTTCTAGTTGCATATTTGTATCCTTTGACCAACACCTCTACAGTTTCACCCTGCAGCCCCTGGTAACCACCATTCTACTCTGTTTCTATGAGCTTGGCTTTTTTAGATTCCACATACAAGGGATATCATACAGTAATTGTCTTTTTCTGACTTATTTCACTTAGCATAATGCCCTCAAGATCCATCCATGTTGTCCCAAACACCAGGATGTCCTTTCTCATGCATGAATTTGATATATATATATGACATATATATAGATATATATAGTTATAGATATAGATCATCTTTATCCAGTCATCTGTTGGTGAACCCTTAGGTTGTTTCTGAATCTTAGCTACCATGAATAATGCTGCAATAAACGTGGGAGTGCAAATATCTTTTCAATATATGGTTTTCATTTTCTTTGGATATATACCCAGTGGTGGAATTGCTGGATCATATGGAAATGAATTATTTATGCAGATTCTTGGTTCCCTACTCTTGAATATTCTGATTGAATAAATCTGAAGACGTGAGAATCATCTATACTTCATTTCCACCCTCCTAATTTTTTTTTTTTTGTGGGTCTGCAGAGATAATACAGAGTGGACATTCAAAATGGAGGTTTCTTTTTTTATACAACTAAGACAGATCAATTGGGTAATTAGGAGGAAAAATTATGGAAAGATGAAAAAGCTGTACCACCTTCAAATACCTACCTCTATCAAATAGAAACAGTTAGAATCAGTCATAGATGGAGCTACCTTTTTAATTCATTCCAAAATAAATACTGCAGTTCTACAACTTTTCACATGTACCTGAGTACATAAAATATTTAGAAAATTCTATCTCAGCAAATTTGGAAAACCCAGTCAATCTTAACTATCTTCCTTTACTTTCAAACATTTAGAGTGCTTTTGAGAGACAAGAAAAAAGCTATAACTATATTTTAGATCAAGCCAGGACCATTAAAATGCCTGTCACCTTTATGATAAAAACAAAGATGAGCACAAGCTGCTTATGTAGCTGAGAAACTATTGATAAGCACATTGACAGTATATTTAGATGTCTGATATTTCAAAAGCCAAAAATTTTCCTAGAGAAAATATAAATACCTGTTTCCATTACATTTATCTTAAATCCTTTCTGTCAGAATGTGAATGTTGTGATAAAACAAACAGCAACATAAATTTCATCAATATCTTCTTAAGAAAGATGTTATATTAATTGGTTCATTTATTAAAATTGATATGAATATTTTCTTTCTCCCAATAATGTTCCTTCTCCCAATTTGCACCTATGTCCCATCACATATACAAATATAACTAAAAGCTACAACTTGGATGGGGTACCTAATGGATCTAATATATTTCAATAAACCAGCCAATAAATGTTCAAAGCCACATGAGGCAAAGGCTGCCTGCTGGAAGAAAAAAGGTATCATACATGAAACTGAAAACTAACATCTACTTCTGACACTTTCAATAAGTAATTGTCAAGAAGTCACAAGTGCAATATATATTTTGTGACTAGTGAGTTTTATTATGTCAAAGCACAGAGGCTGCTTTGCTAAGAGGGGTCAACAGTTACCTGATGACAAGAAAGTAAAGAGCATGCATTTTGCTATGAAGAGCATACCGTTGGAGTAAATTCAAAAGCCAGAATCTATGAACCATTTGTCCAGGGCTCTCTGTCCTAAGACCTCAAATCTCAGGCCCGCTCCATGGAAATGTTAAACTTTAAGAAGGCCACTGTACAAATAAGCTTCAACATAGAAAGGCAGTTACTATAGTAGAAAATATAAAAATCTGAATTAAAATAATCAGGTTTAGTGTCGTGGATAGGATCAGCTTCAGGTATATGTGACCTTCCCAGGAACGCATGCTCAGAAACCTGGAAGTAGATGCTCTGCAGTAGCTGTCTTGAAATTCTTAATAATTTTATCTTTGAATTTGTGTTTTGCAAGTGAAGTCTGATGAGGCAACGGAGCATGTATGCCTTGGCGCCCACGTCCTGCCTCCATGGTCATCCCACCCCCTTGCTTCTCCTGAGTAGGTTTTCTGCCACCTGCTACCACCACCCAGCAACTGCTGACACCCTCCACCCATGGAGGGGGTAGGAGGGAGCGTGTCTAGACATGTGACCACACACTGTTACAGGGCGGGGGGCACTTTAAAGGTCTCCTGAACTTGCCCCATGAATGTCCCCATGCCCTAAGGAGCTTGATATCAAATAGCAAATAAAAACCATCATGACAGCTGGAGAGACAAACTGGAAGAAAGGAAAATCTTTTCTGTCTGATTTTTGAATAAGGGGCCTCACATTTTTATTTTCCACTGGGCCCCTCAAATTATTTCACAGCTGGCCCAGACCCCGGATCTACCATTTTACTAGCTCTATAATCCTTGGCAAATCACTTCATCACTCTGTGTTTATTTCTTCATCTGTAAACTGTGGGTTATGTTTTCTGTTACACAATGGTGCCAACGGAAATACCATCATCTTGATTGGAACACACAGTAGCAGGAGGAAACAATGACTTGCCTTTGAGTTGATTCATTCATGGTTACTTTCGGTTCTAAATCACTTTAAACATACAAATCTACAGATCATAGAAATCTGTAGATCATCCATTGGAACTACCAATTCTAGATGTCTCACTGCCAAGTCAGGAGAAAAGATACATTTTTCAAAGATCAGGTTAGAAATTGAGAATACATTTCATGGAATTAATTTTATAAATCTTAGGTTCTATAGTACTCTTTAGCTCCACTATTAAACTGTATAGCAGATAAATTAGATTAAGCTGCCTGGCTTAGAAAATTAATTGTCACTTTTAACATTATAATGCCGTTATTATATTTTCATAGGAAAATATATTTTGCATTTCAAAACACCCAAACAAACCAAAATGAACTTGATAATCTAGCCTGTTTGTAGGCTGGAGGCGGACTGAGAGTAATGCATTTTGAAGAGATTTCAGTAGTGGCTGTTAGGGATGGACAAATTAAATAGTACCTACTCTACCCCTCTAGCTCTTCTCTGACCCATATAATTAATTAAAAATCCACAACCTAGAAGGAGAGTTAGAGCTAAGCTACCTTGAAGTCATGTACTATATCTTCTCTCATTCCCTTTCAGCCATTTGTCTCTGTGTGTTTTTCTTCACCGGCTCCATATCTTCACCTGTTGAAATTTAAATGCACCAATGCCGATGTCAATTTTCAAGTTAATAATGAAAATGGGACTAAAGATTCATATGAAAATATTCTAGGACTGTTGGCAGTTTCCTATCCAGCTGTGTTACTGAGAAATACAGTACTTTAAATACTTAATAATAAGGAAATATTTAGCCCAGGATACAGAAAGATTATCTTCGTATGTAGGGTCAAAAGTAAGTACATATTGGAATCATGTTTCTTTTTTTTTTTTTTTTTTTTTTTTTGCCGTACGCGGGCCTCTCACTGTTGTGGCCTCTCCCGTTGCGGAGCACAGGCTCCGGATGCGCAGGCTCAGCAGCCGTGGGTCACGGGCCAAGCCGCTCCGCGACACGTGGGATCTTCCCGAACCGGGGCACGAACCCGCGTCCCCTGCATCGGCAGGCGGACTCTCAACCACCGCGCCACCAGGGAAGCCCTGGAATCATGTTTCTAAAGCCAAATTTCACCATGAAGCCAGAGTTACTAGAAGCACATCTTCCCTGCAAGGAGAATTTAAAATTTATAAACATACCAGATATCAGACTTTGTGGCACAGCAGCAACAAATACATAATTTAGTATTTGGGCTTATTCTGATTGCCCTACACACATCAATTATCTTTACTCCCAGACTGTGTATTAGGTTGACAGGCAGTATTTAAATTTAGGTCTGTAGTCACTGTTCCACTTTCTCATCACATGGGCTATTACAGATACGTCAAGTATATTGGGAAAATTAGGCACACATCTGACTGGGTAAGAATATTCTAAATTAAATGTTTAAAAATGTACTGAAGATAATATAATTTTAACAGCAAAAGGGAAATTTTGCAGTTTTTTTTCTCATGTACGAATATCATTTCAAGCTAAAATAATCAGATTATATATAGCAAAAGTTGTTTTCATATATTGAAGAAAACTAACAGGGAGTATATGGTTGAAAGGAGGAAACTTGAACACTATTTACCTATAAATGGAGGCTCTAAAGGTCTTTGAGGCTTTTATTTTGAGAATATGAAGTAAGAAGATGTGTATATTTCACTGGGCTAAAAATAGACCCCATTTCTTAACTAGGGCTCTGTAGTTAAATCTATGAGGCACTGATTTGATCTGCTCAGTCCTTTTATGAGTTTTCTTGTCACACATTTACATATTCAAAATTCACTGTAAATCTTACATTAAGAATGACATAAATCACATCACTCAGTCTCCTAATCACTAAAGCTCTAATTGTTTTTTACTCCATAAACCCTTCTCCAAACGTTGTAACATTAATCATAACACAATTTTGGCATAGATTTTTTGCATTTCCCTTGATTCTACTTCCCTTTTCTTTCCCCAGATGTTCTTAAGCATTTTTACTTAGATTTTTCTCTATTTTAAAATTTTCTCCGATTTAAAAAAAACATTTAATTCTTTCTTTAATTTAGTCATATTTATGTTAAATGTCTTAAAATTAGTCCATAGAAATACATGTCCTTAATAAATAAATGTGCATTTGGAATGACATAAAATCATATTGTAGATATATGAAGTCATATGCACACATCAGACAAACACTCACATTCTATTTCAACTCTTGTAAAAGTTAATGAAATTCCATATGGTGATAAAGCTTCAATCTTTTCCTACTGCTACATTTTGACAAGATAGAAAGTAATATATAATGATTTATATAATACAAAATTAATGTCCTGAGACAAAGATGACCTTCTAAAATTTTTTATAAACTTATTTATTCTTAAAGTATTCAAAATATATTATACACCTTAAATAACATATATTAAGTGAATTTGCAGGTCTGTTTACTCTCAATTTAGTTTAAGAAATGTACACTAGCACTAGCCTGTTTTCACTGTTAAGTACAGCCTATTAAATATCCATCAATTCTGTTCACAGTGAACATCATACACTGAAAGCTAAACATGTGGATTCTTTCTGCAATTTTACAAAACAAATATTTATGTATAGCTTGTCATTAATGTGTTTTAGAAGGATAAATCATGCAAGTCACAGCATGCAGATACAAGAAAACGTCATGACAAAATCCCAAGTTAAAAATGAAGTTAATAAATACCCTCTAGTAACTGTCACAAGAAAGCAATTTTGGTGATTATTGCCAATGTTATTTTGCTGTTTTGTCATTTTTTGAGTTTCACCTCAGGTAATGGTGATAGGGTGTAGCTTGGGAAAGAATTGTTGATAGGAACTCTAAGTGTGCTTTAGGAAAAAAGAATGGGAATTATTCGATACTCGTATAGCTCCTGTCATAGGAGGAAAATACAGAGGCTAGCACTTAGCAGTCACTGACAATAATAAATGATATTGTACAGCACTTTCTCTTCCAAGATATTTCTCTAATTGATATATATCTATATCTATACCCATATCTCTATCTATGTGTATCCAGTCATTTAAACCTCATGACTATTCTAAAAGGTACTCAAATTGTTGTCATTTAATAGTTGATGATAACCAGACCCAGAAAGGGTAAGTAACATGCCTAATTTTCTCTCCGGTAAATGGAAAAGACAGGATTTTATTCATGATTCTATGCCAGAATTTGGATTAATAACAATTGTTATTTAGATGATTATTAAGCTTCTCAAACACATTACACACACGCACACAAGCACAATTTATTTGTATGCATGTGTATTTACTTGAAAGTGTACGTGTTTGTGTATGATTTCCTACCTTCCTTGTGAGATTTCTTCTGGACCTGTAGATTGATGATCACTTATATGAAACAGATGCCCACTTAGTTGGGCTATCACTCAAATTAGTTAGCTAGAAAGTCTCTACTTGTTTCTCCTTAGTTATGACCATTTGTTAGCTTTATGAAATATCACCTAATAAGATGTTTGAAATTTCTGCTGCATAAAGATTAAGCCTATTAGTCAGGAGAATGTTGATTGTTGACTGCAAGTAACAGAAACTGAACTCAACCTAGCATAGGGAATAAAGAGAAGCTATTGCATTACAGACATCATGGAAGAGAAGGACAAATAAACTGTAAGGGTGGCAGAGAAGCAGTTGGGCTGTGGGAATAACTAGAGACAGGGACCAGAACCGTGACAGGACAACCTCTCTCTCCCAAGCACTCTCTCTCTCCATCTCTCTCTCTCCCACCTTCCGTTTCTCTCTCTCTAAAGGATGTCAGTTTTGTTTCTCCACGTAGTGGGAAACACAGGTCCAAACATTTTGAGAACCTCACATCCCATGGTTTCTGCCATTAGAAGGCTGACTCCTTTTTCTAGCTCCCAGCTTCACAGCCCCAGAGAGCAGCCATAACTGGTTTTTGTAACTATACACCTCAGCCCCAGTCAAATGTGGCCAGAAAGTGGGTTGTGTGCGTATTTGACGGTTTCCACTGGAGCAGCTGGGGAAAAAAAAGGAACAGCCCCCAAATGAAGAGGAAGGAGGGAAGACAAGAGAAGGAAAGTAACGCTGGTCAGACAGAAACTGCATAAATATTTACATGCAATAAAAATAATTCAAGGGCTACATAACAATAAATGGAAGGAAGCTGAACTTTTTTTTGCTTGTTTGCTTTAAAAGAAGAGGACAGTGGATTTTTATGTTAATCAGGAAAACAAATTACTATTATTATGAACCATTAACAATTTAGAGATACCCTTTGTTAATTCTAGTCCACAGATTGGGTGGTCTAATTGTTAATAACTTTATTCTACATTTATATTCTATACTAGCATTATGTAAGTGGTTCTAATACTTACAAGATTCACGTTGCATGAAAAAAATCAATGTTGGATACAAGAGTGATAGGATTATAATTTCACTACTTGCCACAGAAATTTCCTCTCCCAGTGAACAGTAGGTAAAGCCTGCCTTCCTGTGCACCCTCCTCTACCCATACGTATGTTTGTATGTATATTATATATATGTGACAAGTAGCTGATGGATTTCCTAGGCAAGGCCCTGTCATATTCTGTCCAAATTTTTATTTTCTTTCCATTTTATTCATTAAGGGTACCATAATATGTTTAAACTGAAATTTTAATTAAAATAAATTTGTAAATGAAAGTTCTAAGCACCTATCCTCATTCCACTAATAGCACATGTCATCTTACATGCATATTCTGGAATATGTTCCTGTATTTCTTGCTCAAATCCGAAGTATACTTCTAATTAAGAATTTTAGGATGTGAGAGATATTATTTTATTTATTTACTGGTTTGTTCATTTATATGCTAGTTTAAAGTCTTCGAATACCTCTCAAATACCTTTTTTTAGAGTGACCTCATAGATTGCCAGCACTGGGAGGATGGTAAATTAGCACAAGATACAAGTTCTATTACTTAGGCTGATCCTTGAGATACAACAGAAGAAAACATGGCCTAGGGTAAGGGACCAAAAGAAAGTGTTTTAAAACATCTATCTGTTTTTGTCTAAAGATCAAGATGTTGATAATTTTAACAAACAAACAAGATAACTTGAACATGACTATGTGTCTTAGTAAGTGATAGATAATCTCACACACACACAATTTAATTTGACGGTATTATCTTTAAAACAGAAGAGAAAATTTTAGTCTAGCCAATGGAAGGAAAGATAGGACTAAAAATGATTTTTTAGTATAGTAAATAGAAATGAAATAAGACAGATGAAATATCCCAATATAATGTATTTGCAATATATATACGTGGATTAAATACACTTATCAAACACAGAGATGCTCAGGTTAAAAGAAAACTTTTAAAACAGATCCAGCAACGTGTGCTATAGAAAGCATATAAAATGGCGAAGAAAGGATGAAAATAATGAGCAGAAAAAGATAACCAGGTAATTATGAATCACAAGAAAGATAAAACTTTCACATCACATCAGAAAAAATTTCAGGTAAAAGTATTATAAAGTATAAAAAATATTATATACTAGTAAAAGAATATAAAGCTTCATAGAATGTAGTGATCATACTATATGCACATAACTATAGAACTTAAAAATTAACAAATCAGCAACATATAGAACCATTGGGAGGAAATAGGCAAATCAACATTTGTATTTAGATTTTTTAATGCATTCCTCTTAGAAGCTGAAAGATCATGCAGAAAAAATATTAAACAAAATTATACCAGACTTAGACATCACAATTAATAAACTCACTGTATACATGCATCTATTTTATGTGTGTGAATATATGTATATAAGCTTTACATACAGTTGATTAGCAAAGAACTCCAGGTACATGTGTAACATAAGCAAAATCATTGATGATCTAGTCAAAAAGAAACCTTTATAAATGCTGAAATTTTAACAGAACACAGACTTTGTATTCCAACCCTGTGTAATAAAACTTAAAATCAAAAATATTAACTAAAGAAGTAAGTACACACTTTGCAAACTAATCAATAAACTTTTTATTGAATAGGAAATCAAAAAAAAATTACAAAACACTAAGAAATGTATTAAAGCAAAAATACTCAAATTAAATGTATGGGATACATCTGAAGTGATCCTTACAGGTATATTTACAGCTTTAAATTCATTTACCAGAAGAAAAAGAAATAGCGGAAAAGAAATGAATATTCAAGATGACAGCGAGAGAGCAACAAAGAAAAGCAGAAGAGTAGAGAAGAAAGGAAATATTAGATGAGAGCAGAAATTAATTACATATATATTACATATTTTTATTTTGTTTATTGTTTTTTTGTTGTTTTTTTGTCCACACCACGCAGCTTGCGGGATCTTAGTTCCCTGACTGAGGATTGAACCCACGCCCTTGTCAGTGAAAGCACGGAGTCCTAACCACTGGACCGCCAGGGAATTCCCAATTACGTATATTTTTAAAAGAGGATAAAAAGGAAAATCTTTGGAAAAATCAATAACACAGAAAATCTTCTGGGAAAGAATAAAAATAAGAAGATGGAAGAAGAAAAAACAAATGAAAACCAGAAATAATACAGAATTTTAAGATGAAAAGAATTATGAATTGACATATTAATGTTATACATCAGTGAGTTTATTAACATAGACCAGAGGAATGACTACTGGAGTCACTGTAAAATGCCAAACTTGAAAGTGGGAGTTTTGAACAGACCAGCATTCTTAATAAATTCAAATGATAGAAAAGCAGAAAACAGCATGAAGAAAACTACATACTCTATAAGGTTGGATACATATTTCAGAGAATACATTTTATAATACATTTATATATAATATGCATATTAAATAGTGTTATTGCACAGAGAAAATTAAAGGAGACCAGGGAAAAATGAAAAATAATGCAATACAATAATAAAATACAGTATATACAAAGAGAAATACAATAAAGATTCTTTAGATGGATGATAACACTGTCCTAATTACTGGGGAGAAAAATAAATTGAGAAAGAAATGTCGTATTCTGGAGAGAATATTTTTAAATAGCTTTATGTATCCAAGGGAGGAAGTTAACCCGCACAACTGTTTACCAACCCTATGAAAAATGTTTCAGGGATGACAAATATAGATTCATCAATGCCGTACACTGACAGCAATTCTGTACTCAGTATCAAGTGTCATATCTGAATGCCCAAGTAAGTGCCAAAGGTAAATGTACCATTGGTTGGTCTAGCACGGTGAATTTTACCTCTGCCTCACTCTAAAATGTTTTAGTTTGATCAGTTTTGGTTATTAAACCATTATACAATTATATAAATAATTTATAGGTCCTCTCTATTTTGAGGAAATAGTCCAAATAAAAACTTCTGCAAAGCGCTGTTCTGCTTGCAGTATGAACAGTGACTACTGCTGACCAAGAAGCCTGAGATGCCCCAACTTTTCTGAATGTAGATTTTCAAGTTTAGCTCAAATGTGGCTTCTTACTTCTCCTCCACTCTTGTTACATAAGCACACATGGCTAGGAATCTGGCCCTACAACTAATGTCTATATTTATGCGTGTTTATCTATAAGCATGAGGGAAATATTCCTAATAAAACTACTTACTATTGTAAACTAAGAAATGTAAACATTCTTCTATTATTTTCTACTTCTTTATAAGTATTTGACAAAGCTCTTAGAGTCATTTTAATAACTGACTTTTCATTGGACTTAATTAAAGATATCCTTTATTTATTTTGAAAGCAAGACACTAGATTAGTGAAAACCACCGGTGAATGTTGTTTTCATATTAGCAAACTGTCCACACTCACATACTTGTCAAATCACAGCAATTACCCATTTTAAATGATGCAATATAAGCAATTACTCATCCTAAATGATGAGGTGTTGTAATGACTTTGTAAATGAAGGCACTTTAGTTCATTAGTACATTCAAATTGATTGTTATAAGATTAATTATTATTTCTAAATCATTTATACCTAGTTCCAAGCCTCTCATACATCAAGTTAAAACATATAAAAAATTACAACTTCTACTGTATCAGATTGAATCAATACATTCTATTCAAGTTTCCTCAGTAATGCCTGTTTTAATGTTTTTGCTAAGAGTTATTTTGGAAACTTACTCATTTATTTGTTTATAATTCACACTCAGAAGAAGGCAATTGCTTGAAATTTTTGCAATATTTGTATAACTTGTACATAAATCAAAAATAATACTAAGAATAATCCTGCCCTACAATTGGCAGAATTTTCTTTCTATATAGCCAGATATAGTCAGAAGACTATATTCCTAGATCATAACCCTCTGTAAGTCTCTAACACCATTTCTAAGACATAACACACACACACAACACACACAAACAACCCACCCAACCATAATCCACACATTTCTGCCACACTTTCACCTTTTCTCAGGTCTTTTCCTGGTGTATTTTCTCCCTAGTAACAATTTTACTAGTGAGCAAAGAAATGAACAGATGGCTGCAAGTATGAAATGAAATATTATATCCTGAGTTTTTTACCTGGACTTATACAAAATATACCCTCATACCCTCTAGGCTAAATTATTTTTTCACCATTTATGGATCTATGATGTGTAGAGTAATGTCTCCTCGCTCTACCAAACATGCCTTAAGACCCCAAACCTTTAAATACTTTAAATATAATACCTTATAAGGCAAAAGGAACTTTGCAAATATGATTAAGTTCGAAAACTTCAGCTATGGAGATTATTCTGGATAGCTGAGTGGATCCAATATAACCACAAAGGTCCTTCTAAGTGGAAGAAGAAGGTCAGAGTCAGAGAGACAAATTGAACATACTACTTTGCAGCTTTGAAGATGATGAAACCACAATCTAAGGAATGTAGGTGGCCTCTGGAACCTGAAAAACACAAGGAAACAGATTCTTTCCTGAAGCCTCCAGAAGAAATGCAGCTTAATTTTAGGACCTCTGACCTCTAGAACATTGAGATAATGAATTTGTGTTAAGCCCCTACACTTGCAGTAATTTGTTACAGCATCAATAGAAAACTAACATCTCTATGAGCTCTTTCTATATCCTTAAAAATCATTTCTGTTTCTCCTTCTTCCCCATAAGATTTTCGTATCATGCTTCCTTGACAGGGAAATGAGAGCTTGTTATATTAGTTTTCCTCAAAAAGAGGTATTATGATGTCAGTCAGATGTTTTTTCCCACCTATTTATTATCTGTTTTGAATTTTACCCTGTATGTGTAGATAGAGTAAGTAAATATATCTGCATTTTTTTGATATGTTATCTAGAACTATTTTGGAGGAAGCAAGTGTATTATAATTTAAATATATGCATTACTTGACTAGAAAGTAGGACAACACTAGTTCAATCTCAGCAAAGTCACATAAAAAGAAATGTAAATATTACTCTAAGTATCTTGAAGAACACTGAAAATCACTCCTGTTGACTAATTAAAAGGCAATCCTGGGACACCAAATAGGAAATTTTACATCCAAAACATCACAGAAATTATCTGTAAACACTGACCTGCACCCTCTCTCAAATGTCCCCACTCATGACAGCTGTTAAGATTTCACTCACCTTTTTCTGATCTCTCAAGTTTCTTCACTCTCTTTTCTCTCTTGTCTTGCTGCTCACCCCTCTCATCCAAGTCCTGGTGTATTCCCAGCCCCAAGAGACTTCATTGCCTCTTTTCTTTTTTTTTTGACAAGAATGAGACTTTAATCAGTTTTAAGTGGAGATTATAACACTAAGAGATAAAGGATTGTTCACAAACACAGTAACAAATGGACATCTGATTGGTATGAGGCATTATCTTGTACATATATAATTTTGTGTGTATCCTCAGTGCATAGCATTTACACTCAGAGCCACTGCTGCACTGCACAAGATTATATGAAGAGCCTGAATCAGAGTAAGGCTGTTTAACAGACCGAAATTTTTTAGTATATATATTCTATATGAAAACCGATTGAACTTTTGAACTGGCAGGGTTTTTTTAGAAGGCAACTCTGCCAAACACTGCAGTTAAAGCCCCCAATTTAGTGCACAGTTCCACCCCTTCCATCTGCATGCGTGACACATTAACAGTATTGAGAGGTAAACGAGCCACTTTGTGGCAACCACAGCCATCGTTATGAACATATTGCACAAATTTTCTAGAACTAAACAGTAAGTTGTACCCTACTTTTATTTTTTAAAGCTGAAAACTTTGATGCTGCTGGTAAACTCCACTTAAGTCTATAACCTGTTTCACAGCAAAGAATGGTGATGCTATTTATTCAACTACCCTTTAATAATAATGGCAAAAAATGTTCAAGAGGAGCTACAATGTAGCTTCCAATGATTGGCAGCACAATCTCACTCCGGGATAGCTGCAGGACCAGACATCTCCATGCTCTCTCTTCTCCCTTTTACTGATGGCATTTAAAAAATTTATTATAAACCATTAATGGAGAGTAGTATTTTCAAGCCCATTGTATCAATATGAAGATAAAGTCTAGCTAACTAAAGATAGGAGATTTTACATATGCATTTACCTTCACCTGTTCCAAAAGCTCCACTAAAGTAACAATAAATGGATTTTTAAAGTCATATACCCCCTAAGACAAAGAGATCAACAATGTATATCAACAATATTTTAGAATCTAGAAAAAAAGGAAGCTGGTTGATATAACTAAGAAAAAGTTGAATTCTAAGCCAGTTTGGGAGAAATGAAAGAAAAAGAAAAGTAACTCGATTCACAACTCAAAACCAGCAAGAGGCTCAGGATTCCAGAAGCCAGTTGCCCTTGAAAGCAGTGATGAAGGCAGATCTAACAATAGGTCTGACTGATATTTGTTTAATAGTTAAATTCACATGCATCTGAGTTCTAAATAAGAGATGGGGAAAGGCGTGGGGGAGAAGCAGCTGGACCCCCAGATCTCATTCGCTTCCTGCAAAGCAGGGGAAAACGTCTCCCTACTAGAGACAGCACAGTTGAAGCCTGAGGATTGGCGTCTCATAGGCTTTAATGAAAACCTGGCAGTAGACCAAAGGCTGAGTCATCCCCACACCCAGCTACCTCCATCCTCAGCCTCCTCAATACTCAGTTCAGAAACTCACTAAACTGGTAGTCAAAACTTACTTATACCCTCTAAGGAGGAGATTGTAAATGTATTTTTGACTACGAAAGCAGACCATCCCAAAGTGTTAACATTTAAACAAACAAAAAGGACTAATGATACTGATATACCTACTCAGGTAACCCATAACAGTGAAGCCCATAGTCAATAAACCTCATCCCCACACACAAAGCTTATAACTTTTAGTTTTTCTCCCCAACTCTTACTTATTAGAAAACAGCCAAGGATCACCATATTTAAAGGAAAGCCTCGATGTTTAAAAATAGAGAACTAAAAGAAAAAAGCAGATAAGACAAAGATTATGCAGGAGGATAAAAGCATAATGAAAGGTCTCCCATACAAAAGTCATCCTCATAATTTTTGAAAATACACACCCATAAGGGCATAGTGTTATGAAATGAATGTTTGGGTCACCCCACCCCCCAAATTCATATGTTGACATCCTAATCCCAATGTGATGAAATATGGAGGTGATTTAGGGAGGTGATAAGATCATGAGGGTGAATCTTTCATGAATGGGATTGGTGCCCTTATGAGAAGAAGCCAGACAGCTAGTTAGTTCTTTTTCTGCCACAAGAGAATACAATGAGAAGTTGGCAGTCTGCAACCTGAAAGAGGGCTCTCACCAGAACCTGATCATCTTAGTACACTGATCTCTGACTTCCAGCCTCCAGAATCATGAGAAGTATGTTTCTGTTGTTGCTTAAGTCATGTAGGCTATGGTAATTTAGCTGCATTAAGTGACTAAAACAGGTGGAGTAACTCCTTACTCTGTAAGTGTGAACTGTGCATAGTGACATCCTTCAAAGAGTACAGTATGGAAAAAGGAGAAAAGAGTAACTTTACAATGGCAAAACCTCAGACTCAATCTCAGCACCTGACCAATACATAAATAAAAGATAAGGTGTCAGTGTTCCTATCTTAAAAACCTGTGAAAATCCTTTCAATCTTTTTTCTATGCTGCATTTTTTTCCCAGAAAGTGTATTGACATAATTTTGGATAATATTTTAATTAAGAAGGCTTTTCTTTAAGCTGAAAAGAAAGGGCGATAATTAGTGACAAGAATACATAGAAAAGAACAAATGCCACTGGAAAGGTAAATATATAGCAAAGGTAGTGGATTAATCACTTATAAAGCTAATATGAGTTAAAAGACAAAAGTAGTAAAAGTAAATATGATCACAATAACTATTGTTAAGGAATACACAAGATAAAAAGATGTAAGATGTGGCATCAAAAACATAAAACATTGGGTGGGGGTAGTAATAATATTGAGCTTTACAATGGAATCAAATTTAAGTTGTTATCAACTTAAAATGACTGTTATAATTCGTTATAGGTAATCCTCATGGTAACCCAAATCAAAACCCTATGGTAAGTACACAAAAGTTAAAGAGAAAGAACATATAAGCATTCCACTAAAGGGTCATCAAACCACAAAAGAAGAGAGCAAGGGAAGAAGAAAGGAACAGAGAGAAACTACAGCAACTTTCAGAAAACAATTAACAAAATGACAATAAGCACCTACTTGTCAATAATCACTTTAAATGTAAAGAAACAAAGTTCTCCAATCAAAAGATATAGACTGAGAACAGACTGATGGTTGCCAGAGGCAGGAGGTGGTAGGTTGGAGGATGGGTGAACTGTGGGGTTTTTTGAGTTTAAGTAAATTGAATTTTTTAAAATATAGCAAATATTTTATAATAACTATAAATGGAGTGTAACCTTTAAAAATTGTGAATCACTATATTGTACATGTGTAACATATAATATTTTATATCAACTATGCCTCAATAAAAAATATAAAAGCAAATAAAAAATTTTTGTAAGTAGTTGACAAAGT
Organism: Physeter macrocephalus; assembly: GCF_002837175.3. NCBI lineage: Eukaryota > Metazoa > Chordata > Mammalia > Artiodactyla > Physeteridae > Physeter > Physeter macrocephalus. The sequence continues at coordinate 75,622,746 of NC_041220.1, read as the reverse complement.
CAGAAATGCACATTAATCAAAATATGTAAAATTTATATTCATAACACTACCTTGAATTTTAAATACCTTTCAATGAAAACATGCCAAACTTAGGACATCTTAGAAAATTTACATATTCATCCAGTCTTCATCCAACATGTATCCCAATGGCAACAGAATATAATTTGTAAACCTAATCATAAAAATATATGGATTCAACTGATACTTGACCTTCAGTAAATATTGATTGAGCACTGAGTCACTATTCTAGATGTTAGAAATACAGCAGGGAACAAATCTTACCAAATGCCAGACCTCAGGTTGTTTACATTCCATTGGCATCATTTAATATTTTAGGCCAATAGATTTCTTGATGAAATATAAAAATAGTGAAAGAAAGAATAAAAAGTGAAAAAGGCAGGTAAAGAAAGGAAAGCACACCAAAGCATATAATATCTGTCCCTGTCAACACAACGATTCACTTTACATTGTTTTGACATCTGAGTAGTAGGGGAACTCACAAGAGACATCCTTCATTGGGGAGAAAATACCCAGAGTTTAGTTTTGGACTGTTAAGTATGAGATACCAGTCAGACATGCCAGAGGAGATGTAGAGTATCTCCTATATATGGGTATATGAGTCTAGAATTCATGAGAAACATTCCAGTTGGAGATAAATGTGGAAGTCAACAGCATATAGATGATACAACATATAGCAAGTCTGATATGTATCACAGTGAGATTTAAAAGTTTAAGCACCACTAATTTTTCAATCCTTCCTTCCTCCCCTTTTCCTCCTACCCCCCCCCCACTTCTTCCTCTTTCTCCTTCTTCTTAATCTTTATAATTTTTTTGTATGTGTCTATCAGATGGGCCAGAGTTAAAGTGTAAATATACTCTTCTTTCTTTCCCTGTAGCTTCCTTTATAGCTGTTTAGCAAATAAGGTGAAGGCTAAGGAAGCTTAGTTCTTCCCACAGTTCAGCTGTATCCTCTGTTTTCACCCACCTACTACAACTGAAGCAGACATACATGTTTATATTTCTCCAGAGAATGTCCAGTTTAAGGGTAAAGTAGGCCAGGTCACAAAGGCAGGTTCAGATTTGATGATCCTGGAGAGAGATGACTTAGATTTGACTCATTACTTTCACTTTGTGAAAAGCAATTCAAAAAGTCTATAGTTAAGAATAAAAAGAGTACACAGAGCCCCTTAATGCCTCTAATGTTTGTTAGGGAAGCACACCAATAATTGGACAGGCTCAGTATGGGCATAGAAGGGGGAATTGGCCCCATCACAGAAAAAACAGGAATTTTATGCCACTTTAAACTAGAGTGCTGGAGCACGTCAGCATTCAAAGGCTCATGCTGTTTCCATAGAAGAAAATTCTTATCTGACCACAGTTACACATTTCTTTAATTCTATTTGTAATTTGTCTATTTGTAATTTCAGTGCAACAGCCCTGTCCATGGCCTACCTGTGTGACAGAAAACAATTTATATTTTACTATAGATTTTCTAGAGAAAACCATGGAGGAGTAGTACCATATGCACATATAATCTCATTTGATGTCTCTTTTCTCAAGCCCCTGCTGTCATTTATTTCATAACTTCCCCTCCCAAACCACTGGTAATTTTTCTAATTTGTTACACAGAGTTGTTTTGGCTGTGCCCTGCACACATCATACCATTCAGCATAGTCCTTTGGGGTACACTGTGATGAGAAACGTTTCTGGGATTATAAATAACAGTATTTCCTAGCATTTAGTTGTTCAGGCAAAACACTGAGAACCAATCATGTGGTTCAATGGAGAAGTCTCCTCTGGCCTTTAAGATTATACCTGTAATGCTGTAAGAACTTTGTGTCTTAAAAACCTTCAAACAATCCAATTAGTATATTGAAGAATTTACTGGAAAACTATTTAAAGATTGTGGATATGCAGCAACTACAACGTGTGCAAGAGTTAAGGCATAATTAGAATTTTGCTTTTACATCTGTACTTAAAATAATCATTGCTCCTTTACTAATATTATGAACATTTTATGAACATAATTTATCTCCATTGTTCACTTACTCTGTTCCTGTTGATGTATGACACACTTCAAATTGCTAGAAATAAGTTATTACAGTGAGAAATTCCTAATTATTTCCTCTGATTAAAGTACAGATATGTGAAGGAATCTGATCCCACATGTTTCTGTTTGATGGCAGAAACTGCTTTATAATTTATCTGAGCCATTTAAAAAATATATGAATAGAAGCTTACATTAATGCTTGTGAAATGCTTTAATATTTTTTATTTCTCATTTTCTTCTGATTTATTGGGGGATAAGTTACCAAAGCCATCATATCTTAGAAAAAATAAAGTATTAGTATGATGAATAGAAGTATCATATGCTCTATTTAGTATAAGGGTGAACACAGTTAAGCATCTGTCAGAAAAGTTCATAATCAGATGCAAACCTACATATTGGGCTTTCACTCATACTTCCAGTTAGGCTTTTCTGCAGAAAAAAATTATTATCTCTCTGAGGCACTTATTTTTCCAACTATATTCTCCTATGAGCAAGGGATTGATGGAGAGCTTAATTTTAACCACACTGAGAATTTTTTAAATTAATTTAAAAGATTGATAACTCATTAAAGTCTGACCAGAGCAGAAAGACAACCAGGAAGGGAAAAAATGGTTAATATAATGTCTCCTAAAATATTACAAAAAGACAGTTTGGGATTTGAAATTAGTTGAACTGAACTTAAACTTTTTATTCTTCCTCTCTTTAGTTGTATAACCTTGGGGAAGTAGTTTAATTTACCAGAGACTGTTCATTTAGAGACAGTTTGGAGAGAACATCACTGATCACCAAGTGGTAGTGTCAAGAACAAGTTCAATAATGTTTGTGACTATTCTTTGTAAATTTAAAAACATTATAGAATTGATAGAATTTATTTTTCAACTATAATAAAAGGACACTAATTTTCCATGTATTTAACAGCTAATTGTCAAGAAGATACTTGATAGATTTATAAACTGTCAAGGAGAAACCAAATGTCCAAAGCCCTTGGGGAACAAATCTGTATCACTATAAAAATGATTTATTCAATAGGAAGAAAATATTAAGAAGTAAACCTCAAATAAATAGCTGTGTCATAAACATAACAGAATTGTAATAAATATTTAGTGATGCTAAACATTCCATCAATTAATGAGCATGTCAAATTAATTTAATTTAAAATAGTATTAGATGCAAAAATATTACAATAAATATATAAAGCAAATACCACCAGACATAAAGGAAGAAAATGACAGTAACACAACAATAGTAGGGCACTATATCACCCCATTTACATCAATGGACAGATCATTCAGACAGAAAGACATTAAGAAAATACTGGCCTTAAATAACACATTAAACCAAATGGACTTTATATAGACTGATAAATAGATACATAGGGAGATAGATAGATAGGGAGATAGATAGATAGGGAGATAGAAGATAGATAGATAGATATAGATTTTATAGATAGATAGATAATGTATATATAAAATCCATCCAAAAGCAGCAAAACACACATTCTTTTCAAGTCACATGGAACATTCTCCAGGATAGGTCACATGCTAGGTTACAAAACAAGTCTCAGTAAGTTTAAGAAGAAGGAAATTGTATTTTGAAATTGTATTTTAGCATATTTTGCAACCACAACACTATGAGACAGGAAATCAACTAAAGAAAAAAAACTGCAAAAAATCACAAACACTTGAAGGCTAAGCAATATGCTACTAAACAACTGATGGATCACTGAAAAAGTCAAAGAAGAAATCAAAAAATACCTGGAGATAAAAGAAAACAAATACACAATGATCAAAAATCTTTGAGATACAGCAAAAGCAGTTCTAAGAGGAAAGTTTAAACTGATACAGACTTACCTGAGGAAATAAGAAAAATGTCAAATAAACAACTTAACTTTACACTAAAAGGAACTAGAAAAAAAGAAGAAACATTACCCAAAGTTAGTAGAAGGAAAGAAATCATAAAGCTCACAGGAGAAATAAATAAAATAGAGACTAAAAAATAGAAAAGATAATGAAACTAAGAGCAAATTCTGAAAAGATATAAAATTGATAAAGCTTTAGCCAGACTCATCAAGAAAAAAGTGAGAGAGGCCAAATCCATAAAATCAGAAATGAAAAAGAAGTTACAACCCACACCACAGAAATACAAAGAATCATAAGAGATTACTATGAATAGTTATAAGCCAATAACTGGACAACCTAGAATAAATGGACAAATTCCTAGAAATGTACAACACCCCAAGACTGAAACAGGAAGAAAATTTGAACAGACCAATTACCAGTAATGAAATTCAATCAATAATATTTTTAAAACTCCCAATAAACAAAAGTCCAGGGCCAGATGGCTTCACAAGTGAATTCTACCAAACATTTAAAGAAGAGTTAACACCTATTCTTCCCAAACTATTCCAAAAATTGCAGAGAAAGAAATGCTTCACAAAAAAAGAAAATTACAGGCCAATATCTGTTATGAACATAGATACAAAATCCTCAACAAAATATTAGCAAACCAAGTTCAACATTACATTAAAATGATCTTACACCATGAACAAGTGGGATTTATCCCAGAGATGCAAGGATGGTTCAAATCCACAAATCAATCAATGTGATAAACCATATTAACAAATTGAAGAATAAAAATTGTATGATAATCTCAATAGATGCAGAGAAAGCTTTTTACAAAATTCAACATCGATTTATGATAAAAACTTTCAACAAAGTTGGTATAGAAGGAACATGCCTCAACATAATAAAGGTCATATATGATAAACCCATAGCTAACATACTCAACAGTGAAAAGAAAAAAGCTTTTCCACTAAGATCACTAAAAGGACAAGGGTGTGCACCCTAACCACTTTTATTCAACATAATAGTGGAAGTCTTAGCCACAACAATCAGACAAGAACAATAAATTTTAAACATCCAAATTGGAAAGGAAGAAGTAAAACTGTTTGCAGATGACATGATACATAAAAATACATACATACATAAAAAATCCTAAAGACACCACCAAAAAACTATCAGAGTTCATCAATGAATTCAGTAAGATTTCAGGATACAATATTAATAAATATAAATCTGTTGTATTTCTATACATTAATAATGAACTATCAGAAAGAAAGGCAACCCTTGTGCACTGTTGATAAGAATGTAATTTCATGCAGCCACTAAGGAAAACAGTATGGAAATTACTCAAAAAATTAAAAATAGGGCTTCCCTGGTGGCTCAGTGGTTGAGAGTCTGCCTGCCGATGCAGGGGACACAGGATCGTGCCCCAGTCCAGGAAGATCCCACATGCCGCGGAGCAGCTAGGCCCGTGAGCCATGGCCGCTGAGCCTGCGTGTCCGGAGCCTGTGCTCCACAATGGGAGAGGCCACAACAGTGAAAGGCCCGTGTACCGGAAGAAAAAAAAAAAATTAAAAATAGAGCTACCATATGGTCTAGCAATTCTACTTCTGGGTATTTACCCAAAGAAAACAAAAATACTAATTAGAAAAGAAATATGCACTCCTATGTTCATTGCAGCATTATTTACACTAGCTAAGGTTTGGAGGTAACTTAAGTGCCCATCAAGAAATAGACAAATGGAGAAGATGTGGCACATATATACAATGGAATATTATTCAGACTTGAAAAAGAATGAAATATTTTGTGACAACATGGAATGGACCTGGAGTGTATAATGCTAAGTGAAGTAAGTCAGGCAGAGAAAGACATATACTGCATGATTCCACTTATACGTGGCATCTTAATAAACAAAACAAACATAACAAAACAGAAAGAGAGTTATAGATACAGAGAACAAATAGCTTGTTGCCAAAGTTGTCAGGCATGGTGGGGAGTAAAGGAATAGGTGATGGATATTTAGAGGAACAAACTTCCAGTTGCAAAAAAAAATGAGTCATAGGTATGAAATGAACAATGTGGAGAATACATAGTCATTAAGTAATATCTCTGTATGGTGACATATCATAACTAGACTTAAGGTGGTGATCAGTTTGAAATGTATAAAAATATTGAATCACTATGTTGTGTACCTGGAACTAATATAATGTTATAGATCCTTTATACTTCCAAAACAAACTCATAGGAAAGAGATCAGATTCATCACTACCAGAGGGAGGGCAGGGGAATTGGATGAAGACAGTCAAAAGGTACAAATTTCCAGTTATAAGATAAGTACTAGGGACATAATGTACAACATGTACATTATTAATGTACAATGTTAGTAAATATAATGAGCACTGCTGTATGTTATATATGAAAGTTGGTAAGATAGTAAATCCTAAGAGTTCTCATCACAAGGAAAAAGGTTTGCTTCTATGTCTTTAATTTTATATCTATATGAAATGATGAATGTTCACCACACTTATTGTGATAATCACTTTGTGATATATTTAAATTAAATCACACTGTACACCTTAAACTTATACAGCGCTGTATGTCAATTATATCTCAATAAAACTGGAAGAAGAAAAATTTATTGAGCTCAGTTAAATGTACCTTGGTAAGCTCTGAGGACTACAAATTTGAACAAAGCACATCATCTTCATTTTGGTATTTGTGCAGGTACCAAGTTCTAAACTTTAAAAGACAATGGACACAGAGAAAGTAAAAACAAAGTATCAGTCTTAAAACACTGATAATAACAATAGATTCCCCTTTTCTTTACTTCACTCTATAACTGCGATGAAGACAAACATAGGCTTATGTTCAGCATTAAGTGGAAAGGGAAAATAAAATAATAAAGGACAACCATTTGGAAACAAAATTATTATAACTAAAGCTATGTTTTTGTTTAGGAAACTGTTATACTTATTAAAATTATTCTGTTTTTCACTTCCTGGCATCAATATATTATTCAACCAGAAACTACAGTTTCAGACTAAAAATAATTTCTTCTTTGGAGTTATAATCATTCTTTAATGTTAAATATTTGACAACTAAAAGGAGAACAAAGTTCAGGTGATATGTCTGTGGGAGCTTAGGAGTGACAGTGACTCAGAGTAAGCAAGTAAAAATTAATGGTCCTTTTTTCAAGAGGGAATTAAATTGTGTGCTAAGGTCTGTATACTCAGGAGGAGGCTGGTTTAGAGAAAAGAGTTAAAGGAGAGGAGAAGCTTCAAGATGGCAGAAGAGTAAGATGCAGAGATCACCTTCCTCCCCACAAATACATCAGAAATACATCAGAAATACACGTGGAACTGCTCCTATAGAACACCCACTGAACGCTGGCAGAAGACCTCAGACCTCCCAAAAGGCAAGAAACTCCCCACATACCTGGGTAGGGCAAAAGAAAAAAGAAAACACAGAGACAAAAGAATAGGGACAGGACCTGCACCAGTGGGAGGGAGCTGTGAAGGAGGAAAGGTTTCCACACACTGGGAAGACCCTTCACGGGTGGAGACTGCAGGTGGCGGATGGGGGGGAAGCTTCGGGGCCACGGAGGAGAGCGCAGCCACAGGTTGCAGAGGGCAAAGTGGAGAGATTCCCACAGAGGATCAGTGCCGACCAGCACTAACCAGCCTGAGAGTCTTGTCTGGTCACCCGCCGGGGCGGGCGGGGGCTGGGAGCTGAGGCTCGGGCTTCGGTCGGATCACAAGGAGAGGACTGGGTTTGGTGGCGTGAACACAGCCTGAAGGGGTTAGTGCACCACAGCTAGACGGGAGGGAGTCTGGGAAAAAGTCTGGAGCTGCCATACAGGCAAGAGACTTCTTCTTGCCTCTTTGTTTCCTGGTGCGTGAAGAGAGGGGATTAAGAGCGCTGCTTAAAGGAGCTCCAGAGACAGGCACAAACCGTGACTATCAGCGCGGACCCCAGAGACGGGCATGAGACACTAAGGCTGCTGCTGCCGCCACCAAGAAGCCTGTGAGCAAGCACAGGTCACTCTTCACACCTCCCCTCCCGGGAGCCTGTGCAGCCCGTCACTGCCAGGGTCCCGGGATCCAGGGACAGCTTCCCCGGGAGAACACAGGGCGCGCCTCAGGCTGGTGCAACGTCATGGCGACCTCTGCCGCCACAGGCTCGCCCCGCATCTGTACCCCTCCCTCCCCCTGGCCTGAGCCAGAGCCCCCAAATCAGCTGCTCCTTTAAGCCCGTCCTGTCTGAGCAAAGAACAGACGCCCTCAGGCGACCTACACACAGAGGCGGGGACATATCCAAAGCTAAACCCCAGGAGTTTGAGAACAAAGAAGAGAAAGGGAAATTTCTCCCAGCAGCCTCAGGGGCAGGGAATTAAATCTCCACAGTCAACTTGATGTATGCTGCATGGGTGGAATACCTGAATAGACAACGAATCATCCCAAGTTGAGGATGTGGATGTTGGGAGCAATGATATATTTATATTTTTCCCTTTTTCTCTTTTTGTGAGTGTATATGTGTATGCTTCTGTGTGTGATTTTGTTTGTATAGCTTTGCTTTTACCATTTTTCCTAGGGTTCTGTCTGTCCATTATGTTTTTTTATTACATAAAAAACATTTTTTCTTAATAATTATATTTTATTTTAATAACTTTATTTTATTTTATTTTACTTTATTTTATTTTATCTTCTTCTTTCTTTCTTTCTTTCTTTTTTTTCTCCCTTTCATGCTGAGCCATGTGGAGGACAGGCTATTGGTGCTCGAGCCAGGCATCAGGACTGTGTCACTGAGGTGGGAGAGCCAAGTTCAGGACACTGGTCCACAAGAGACCTCCCAGCTCCACGTAATATCAAATGGTGAAAATCTCCCAGAGATCTCCATCTCAACGCCAAGACCCAGCTTCACTCAATGACCAGAAGGCTACAGTGCAGGACACCCTATGCCAAACAACTAGCAAGACAGGAACACAACCCCATCCATTAGCACAGAGGCTGCCTAAAATCATAATACGGCCACAAACACCCCAAAACACACCCCCAAATGTGGACCTGCCCACAAGAAAGGCAAGATCCAGCCTCATCCACCGGAACACAGGCACTAGTCACCTCCACCAGGAGGACTACACAACTGACTGAACCAACCTTAGTCACTGAGGACAGACACCAAAAACAGCAGAAACTACAAACCTGCAACCAGTGAAAAGGAGACCCCAAACACAGTAAGTTAAGCAAAATGAGAAGACAGAGAAACACACAGCAGATGAAGGAGCAAGGCAAAAACACACCAGACCTAACAAATGAAGAGGAAATAGGCAGTCTACCTGAAAAAGAATTCAGAGTTATGACAGTAAAGATGATCCAAAATCTTGGAAATAGAATGGAGAAAACACAAGAAACGTTTAACAGGGACCTAGAAGAACTAAAGAGCAAACAAACAGTGATGAACAACACAATAAATGAAATTAAAAATTCTCTAGAAGGGAATAGCAGAATAACTGAGGCAGAAGAACGGATAAGGGACCTGGAAGGTAAAATAGTGGAAATAAAAACTGCAGAGCAGAATAAAGAAGAAAGAATGAAAAGAATAGAGGACAGTCTCAGAGACCACTGGGACAACATTAAATGCACCAACATTTGAATTATAGGGGTCCCAGAAGAAGAAGAGAAAAAGAAAGGGATTGAGAAAATATTTGAAGAGATTATAATTGAAAACTTGCCTAATATGGGAAAGGAAATAGTTAATCAAGTCCAGGAAGCACAGAGAGTCCCATACAGGATAAATCCAAGGAGAAACACACCAAGACACATATTAATCAAACTATCAAAAATTAAATACAAATCAAACATATTAAAAGCAACAAGGGAAAAACAACAAATAACACATAAGGGAATCCCCATAAGGTGAACAGCTGATATTTCAGCATAAACCCTGCAAGCCAGAAGGGAGTGGCAGGACATATTTAAAGTGATGAAGGAGAAAAACCTACAAACAAGATTACCCAGCAAGATCTCATTCAGATTAGACAGAGAAATTAAAAGATTTACAGATAAGCAAAAACTAAGAGAATTCAGCACCACCAAACCAGCTTTACAACAAATGCAAAGGAAACTTCTCTAGGCAGGAAACACAAGAGAAGGAAGAGACCTACAATACTAAGCCCAAAACATTTAAGAAAATGGTAATAGGAACATACATATCGATAATTACCATAAATGTAAATGGCTTAAATGCTCCAACCAAAAGACATAGACTGGCTGAATGGATCCAAAAACAAGAACCCACTTCAGACCTAGGGACACATACAGACTGAAAGTGAGGGGATGGAAAAGATATTCCATGCAAATGGAAATCAAAAGAAAGCTGGAGTAGCAATTCTCATATCAGACAAAATAGACTTTAAAACAAAGACTATTACAAGACACAAAGAAGGACACTACATAATGATCAAGGGATCGATCCAAGAAGAAGAGAAAACAATTGTAAATATTTATGCACCCAACATAGGAGCACCTCAGTATATAAGGCAAATACAGCCATAAAAGGGGAAATCGACAGTAACACTATCATAGTAGGGGACTTTAACACCCCACTTTCATCAATGGACAGATCATCCAAAATGAAAATAAATAAGGAAAAACAAGTTTTAAATTATACATTAAACAAGATGGACTTAATTGATATTTATAGGACATTACATCAAGAAACAACAGAAAACACATTCTTCTCAATTGCTCTTGGAACATTCTCCAGGATAGATCATATCTTCAGTCACAAATCAAGCCTTGGTAAATTTAAGAAAATTGAAATACTATCAAGTATCTTTTCCAACCACAATGCTATGAGACTAGATATCAATTACAGGAAAAAATCTGTAAGAATTACAAACATGTGGAGGCTAAACAACACAGTACTTAATAACCAAGAAATCACTGAAGAAATCAAAGAGGAAATCAAAAAATACCTAGAAACAAATGACAATGAAAACACAACGACCCAAAACCTATGGGATGCAGCAAAAGCAGTTCTAAGAGGGACGTTTATAGCAATACAATCCTACCTTAAGAAACAAGAAATATCTCAAATAAACAACCTAACCTTACACCTAA